>NW_027185764.1:10560261-10678466 GCF_028583685.1 Petaurus breviceps papuanus
AATATCATAGATTTCAGGTAGTCCAATAATTTAAAAATTATCTCTCCTAAATCCATTTTCCAGGTCAGTTGTTTTTCCAGTGATATATTTCATACAGTATTCTATTTATCCATTCTTTTGGTTTTGTTTTGTAATTTCTGGATTTATCATAGAGTCATTAGTTTCCATTTACCCCATTCTAATTTTTAAGGAAATATTTTCTTTGGTAAGCATTTGGACCTCCTTTTTCAATTGGTCAATTCTGCTTTTTAAATGTTCTTCTTCTCATTGACTTTTTGGACCTCTTTTGCCATTTGGGTTAGTCTGTTTTTTAAGGTGTTATTTTCTTCAGTCTTTTTTTTTTCTGTCTCTTTTAGCAAGCTGTTGACTTGTTTTTCATAATTTTCTTGCATCACTCTCATTTCTCTTCCCAATTTTCCCTCTAATTCTATTACTTGATTTTCACAATCCTTTTTGAGTTCTTTTTCAGCCTGTGATAAATTCACATTTTTCTTGGAGGCTTTGGATGTAGGAGGTTTGAATTTTCTGCCTTCTTCTGATTATATGTTTTGATCTTCTTTGTCACAAAATTAAGATTCTATTGTCTGAGTTTATTTTCCCTTGTTTGGCTATTTTTTCCAGCCAATTACTTCTCTATTTAACTTTTTTGTTGAGGTAGGGCTCTGCTTCCAGTGTGGAGGGTGTGCTGTCCCAAGCTTCAAGGGTTTTGTGCATCTATTTTCAGAGATACTTATAGGGGCCTGTAAATTTTCAGTTCTTCCAAGGTGGTATGATCAAAAGAGAGGTGTTTACTCCTTTTAAGGTCTGTTCTCTGGTCTTTGAGTGGATACAAGGAGTATTTTCTGCCTTGGAACTATGAGGAGAATTACATATCCATTGTCACCCAAACTGCGCAACATCAATGCTCCTCCTTGCCCCAGCACTGCTACCCAAGATTATGACTTAGATCCAAGCATGGGTAAAGCAAGAGAATCCTGCCTCTGTGCAAACAAAGATATATCTGCATTCTGTCTCTGATCAGTTGCTTGATCCTCCAACCATCTTTGGGCAAAGAGATCTGGAAGCAGCCGCTGCCTGGGGCTGGGTCCAGATCAGGCTTCTCTCTCACTTGAGTCTGACAGACCTTCTAAATAATTTTTGTTATTTGTGGGTTAAGAAATCTGAAAACTGGCCTTCATTGGGGTGGAGTCAAGATGGTGGAGTAGAAGCAGGACCTTTGAGTGGCTCTGGCATCCACCTTCCCCAATCAATGTAAAAAGGGAACTCTGAACAAACTTTGGAGCTGCAGAACCCACAAAATGACAGAGAGAAGCCAACCTTCCACTGAGGACAGCCCAGCAGGCTGGCAGGAATTGGCCAGCATAGCACTCTGGGAGCTGAGCCCAAGCCCACGTGAGCCAGAGGTTTTAGCCCCAGAGCGGGTCTGACCAGCTGCCACCTGGAGGGACTCCAGATCAGCAGCAGCTGTGGATGTTTCCAGAATTATCAACACATAGATGCAAAGGAAAAAGTGAGAGGTCAGTGCAGTCTGGACTTTGGGACCCAGTAAGTGGGAGTGCATTGACATTTGCCCTTGGGAGGAGAAGCCTTTGAGATGCCAGCAGAGCCAGCCAGTGCCATGTGGCAGCTTCAGCTCCTGGCCTGCAGAGTGTATGGGGACCAAGTGACAAGTGTGATGTGTAATCATTTTTATTTTAACCTGCTTGTATCTGGATTGCAGTCTAGGGTGGAGGTCCGGGGGCATGTGTCCAGCTTGCCAGAGAGCATGGAGGCCTCAGAGAGGGCACCCATCTAATACCTCTGGTAGCTGAGAAAACCCCAGTGTTTGGGATGAAAGCTCCCCTGTCTGGTGGTAGAGACCTACTGTGGCAAAAATCCCAGGTGTGAAGTGATTGAGGGGTGACATGACCAGGCAAGGAAACAGAGCCGACAGAATATTCCAACATTAGACTCCTATTTTGGGGACAAAAAAGAGCAAAACATGGAACAGGAGGAAGACAGTGAAGTCAGAACTCCTACACCAAAAGCTTCAAAGGAAAATACGAGCTGGTTACAGGCCATTGAGGACCTTAAGAAGCATATAAGAGAAGTGGAGGAAAAATTGGGAAGAGAAATGAGAACAATGCAAGAAAATTATGAAATGAGAGTCAATAGCCTGACTGAGGAAAATCATGCCTTAAAAAATAGACTAACTCAAATGGCAAAAGAGGCTCAAAAAGGCAATGAGAAGAAGAATGCCTTAAAAAAACGAATTTTCCAGATGGAAAAAGAATCTCAAAAGCTCACTGAGGAGAATCATTGCTTCAGAATTAGATTGGAGCAAATGGAAGCTAATGACTTTATGGGAAATCAAGATGCTGTTAAACATATCCAAACAAATGAAAAAATAGAAGGCATTGTGAAATATCTCATGGAAAAAACCACTGACCTGGAAAATAGATCCAGGAGAGATAATTTAAAAATGATTGGACTACCTGAAAGCCATGATCCAAGTAAGAACCTAGAAATCATCCTCCAGGAAATTTTCAAAGAAAACTGTGCTGATGTTTTAGAACCAGAGGGCAAAATAGAGGTTGAAAGAATCCACCAATCACCTCCTGAAAAAAGATCCCAAAAAGAAAACTCCTAGGAATATTATAGCCAGGTTCCAGAATTCCCAGATTAAGGAGAGAATATTACAAGCAGCCAGGAAATAACAATTTGAATACTGTAGAAACACAATCAGTATAACCCAGGATCTGGCATCTTCTACACTGAGGGATCTAAGGGCTTGGAATATGATATTCTGGAGGTCAAAGGTTCTGGGATTGAAACCAAGAGTCACCTACCCATCAAAACTGAGTATCATGTTTTAGGGGAAAATATGGTCATTCAGTGGAATAGAGGAATTTCAAGCATTCTTGATGAAAAAACCAGAGTTGCATAGAAAATTTGACATTCAGTTACAAGAATCAAGAGAAGCATGAGAAGGTAAACAGGGAAAAGAAATCATAAGGAACTTATCAAAGTTGAAGTATTAACATTCCTACATGGAAAAACAATAATTGTAACTGATGAAACTTTTCTCAGTATGAAAATAGTTGAAGGGAAGATATATATATATATGTCTATATATGAGGGTATATGGGCATATGAATACATATATGAATGCGTGTCTGCATGTTTACAGGCATACATAGATAGAGGGCACAGGACACAGGGAAAATGGTTATAATTGAGGGGAAGAATAGGAAGGCAAAAGGGAATGGGTAAACCTTATTCTCATTAAATTTGGCTTGGGGGAGGGAATGAAATACACAGTAAATAGCGTATCTCACCCTATAGGAGAGCGGGAAGGGGATGAGAGGGGGAATGATGGAAGGGAGGGCAGCTGAAAATTAAATTAATAAACGAAACTAGAATTCAAAAAGAATTTTTACCCTGGGATGGGAGAACTTTATTTACAAAAATAATTCCTCTTAAACTTTTCAGTAGAATTTTATTGTAAACCTATCTAGTCCTGGTTGGTTAGGTTTTTTTTCCTCCTTAGGTAATTTATTTATCACTTGCTCAATATAATTTTCTAAGATGAATTCTTTAATTAATCTTTTTCCTGTTCTGTTTATTAGGTAGTATATAAATAAAGTTTCATAAACATCTAGTAACTGAATTTATAATTTATATATTTATAAACTTTTTTATTAATATAAATATAATTTATAAATGTTTCATAACAGTGTATATTAGAAGCCAGAGTCATTCAATTTCCATTATTCAGTTTTTTGATAGCTACATATTTTTATTAGATTACTTAAATAAATACAGAAGTTGTTTACAAAATACAGCCATTCCTATTAAATGCATTAGAAATCATAATTATAAATAGATCTTTCTTTAAACAGATAAGTTATTTAATATGTACCTAAAATAAAGAGCAAGCATCATCAGCTAGAAGTCTTTCTAATAGGATCAAAAGAGTAACAAGAATTTACCACCATTGTCATTCAATATTATATTAGAATTGCTAGCTAAAGCAGTAAGAGAGAGAAATAAAAGAATAAGCACAATCAAAGAGGAAGGAAGTTATCATCTTTTGATGATGATATCATGGTGTAATGGGAATGCAAATTTAAAGATCCTCCCTGCCCCTAGGCCCTTTGATAGGCTTAAGAGATTCTCAGAACCTTCCTTGATTTGAAAATATACTCTGCCCCCTAATAGGTGAAAGTGGTCACATGGAGCCTGTGGCAGGAGGCTTGGTTTTCAGGAATGCCCACACCTTGATGCTGTGTGATTGGCCAGTGGGTCAAGAGGGTTGTTACATTCTCTGAGCCAGGAGAAGGCTATATAATCCCTGATGTGAGACCTTGTTTTGGGGCTCGCTTTGAGAAGCGTTGTGTGATTTGACCAGATGAGACTCTGGGCAGCTGCTGAGAGCCCCCTGGCTTTGAAAAACCCAGATGTTGATGCTTCCCTCTCTGGTAACTGTGATTTGGTATGGATGGAATTGTTGGACAGTTTGGAAGCCTGTCGGCTGGAAATATTTCTGTTTGTATACTCTGAAGTTCGGGGTGCTGACCTTTTCCCCCTGAATTAGGTAAATGATATGTTTGATTGATTAAAGCAAGATTGTTAAACCATTTTGAATTGCTTTCCTTTAGAAAAGCAGATCTAAGAACCTGTGTTGGCAGCCACCTTGGGGATGCTGGGGTGCTTGCTGCTACACATGGTTCCCTTACAAAGCCCTAGAGAGTCAACTAAAATTAATTGAAACTATCAACAACTTAGGTACAGCTTAGATATGCAATATACAAAAGCAGATGATGACAGTAATCTCCTAAGTTATAAACTCAACCATTCCAACTATTGGGATAAGACCTTACTATTTGACAAAAGTACTGGGAAAACTAGAAAGTAGCCTGGCAGACAGTAGGCACAGACCAAAACCCTCATTATGTACCAAGATAAACTCCAAATTGCACATGATTTATATATAAAAATGGTAATATGCTAAACAAATTTTTGGAGCATGGAAAAATTGCTTATCAGATCTATGGGTAGGGGAAGAATTCATGATTGAGTAAGAGATAGGGAGTTTCATGGAGGGTAAAATGAACAATTTTGAATATATATATATTTTGAATACATAGAATATATAGATTAAAATGATTTTTCAGAACAAAACTAAAAGTGCTAAAATTAGAAGAAAAGCAGGAAACTGAAATTATATTTGCACAAAGATGATTGGAGAGAGATCTACTTTTTAAAATATATAAAAAACTAAGTCAAATGTATAAAAATAAGAATGAATCTCCAATTGATAAGTGGTCAAGGGATATAAACAAGAAATTTTCGGAGGAAGAAATCAAACCTTTCAGCAGTCATATGAAAATGCTTAAAACCACTAATAATTGAAGAAATGAAAATTCAACTATTCTGAGGCACTGTACTCAGTAACAATAATATTGTAAGGAAGATCAACTGTAAAAGAGTTTGCTGCTTTAATCAAGACAATGACCCAAGATAGTTCCAATGGAACTGTTATGAAAAGTGCTCTCATCTTCCAAAGTGAGAATTCGTGAACTCTGAATATAGCTTGAAACATACTTTTAAAACTTTCATTATGATCCCAGGCAATTCTGAATGACATTATAATGAAGAATGATATCCTTCCCCAGAGAAAGACCTGATGGTGTCTAAATACAGATTGAAACATACTTTCTTCAACTTTATTTTCCTTGAGTTTCTTTTTTTTTTTGGCTATATATATATATATATATGTATATATATGCATATATATATTCACAACATGACTATTATGGAAATGTTTTACATGATTATTCTTGTATAACCTGTATCAAATTGCTTGCCTTCTGAATGATGGGGGTGCATGGGGAGGAATAGAGAGAATTTGGAACTCAAAGTTTTAAAAAAACTAACGTGAAAATTGTTTTACATATAACTGGGGAAAATAAAATACTAAATCTAAAACTTACATTATGGTTTTTGCTTTTTATTGTTTTCTTTTTGCCACATTGCTAATATTGGAAAATGTTTTAGATAACTTCACATCAGTAATTGATGATTTTTACATCAATATTTACAGCAGTTCTTTTTGTAGTGACAAAGAATTCGAAGCTGAGAGACTGCTCATCAGTTTGGAATGGTTGAAGTAGTTATGACATATAAATGTGATAGAATATTATTTTGTTGTAAGAAGTAATAAAGGGAATAATTTCAGAAAAAAATTGAGAAGCCATATATGAATAGATACAAAATAAAGTGAGCAGAACCAGGAGAATAGTTTACATAGTAATAACATTAAAGATAATAAACTTTGAAAGACTGACAAACTTGAATCAATTCAATGACCCACCACAATTCCAAAGGACTTATGCCAGAATATGTTATTGATCTCCAGAGAGAGAGAAGTGATGGAATTAGAGTGCAGATTAGAGCATTTTTTTTTCTTTTCCTTTTCTCAGGTACATGGCTAATGCAGTAATTTCTGTTGTAAGGCCACTTTGCTAATAAGTTTTGTATTTCTTGCCTTCTGATTGGGTGAAATAGGGTGTTGAGAAAGGGAGCTAATCTAAAACTAAAAATAAAAAAAAGTAGAATGAAAGCAGAAAAAAGAAAGCAGATGACTTAAAAATCAAATAAAATAATTGTAGACAAGACAAAATACTTGGTAGTCTATCTGCAAATACACAGTGGAACTATATGAACACAATTACAAAATACTCTTTATAGAAATAAAAAATAAATAAAAATAATTGTGAAAAAGTTAATTATTCATATATTAATAATAATTATTAATATAGTTATTTATAAGCCAGGCCAATATAATAAAATGACAAAATATACAGATTGGTTTATTTATTCAGTGCCACCCAATCAAACTATCAAAGGATTATTTTATGGAGCTAAAACAATAATAACAAAATTTATTTGGATTTCAATTTAATTTAACAAATATCAATGAAATACCTACTATGAGTTAAAAATTAAACTACGTGCTATAGAGAAATACAAAAATGTCTGTACCCTCAAAGGGCTTACTATCTAGTTGGAGAAGACAATACACAAAAAGAAGTTGAAAACTGAGGTGGTAGGAAGAGTGGTGGAGAAGGTATCCAGAATAGAAGCATGATTATGGTGGAGTCAAATATGGGATGTGTAACTAGCAGGATGAAGGATAAGAACTTAAGAATATCCAAGGAATCAGTGAAAAAAATGGAAAGGAAAGGAGCTCAGCTGATTTCAAAGTATACTACTACAAAACCAAAGGTGTAAAAAACAAAACACACCTTGGTATTAGATAACAAACAGCAGTTTATTAGTGGAAACAATTAGGGATACAATATAGAAAAACAAATGAGCATAGTAACCAGTTTTTGATAAAGAAAATATCACAGTTTTGGGGCAAGAACTCAGTATTCAACAAAAACTATTGAATAAATAGTCCAGGAGAAACCCAGTATATGCCAACATCTCACATAATATACTAGGGAAAGCTCAAAATGAATACATGATTAGGATACATAGTACATTAGAAGAGTATGGAAAATTAATTGTACAATCTGTAGATAGCGATAGTTCATGATCAAATTAGAAATAGAGATGTTCACAGAAAATTAAATAAACAAATTTGGTTATATAAAGTTAAAATTTTTTTCATAAATAAATTAAGGCAGCTAAATATTTTTGGACTTTTTGGAGAGGGGAAGGCAGGACAATTGGGGTTAAGTGATTTGCCCAAGGTCACATGGCTAGTAAGTGTTAAGTGTCTGAGGTCGAATTTGAACTCAGGACCTCCTGACTCCAGGATTGGTGCTCTATTCACAGCACCACCTAGCTGTCCTTTGCAGCTAAATTTTGAAGCAAGAAACTGGGAGAACGTTTGCAAAAAAGTTTTCTGACAAAGGTTTCATTTATTTTTTATTAATTTATTTGAAACATATGCTAAAACTTAAATTCATAGTGAAGAAAGAAAAAGAAACATTATAAACTTAAATATTAAAAGTTAAATATAGAATAAGACAGAAGACAGTTTTCTTGGATCTTCATGTCGAATTTTCTGTTAAGTTCAGGGATTTTTGGCCACAAGATCCTGAAAGTCTGACAGTTATTGAATGTCCAATTTTTCATTCAGGATTATGCTTAAATTTGATGCTTATGATATTTTTGACCATAACCCCAGTTCACTCACTCACTCATCCATTCATTTATTTATCTATTTATTGCTTTTCGATATATAGTTTTCTAATACCTGTGATCCATTAGATTCACTGCTGCTAGATCTTGCATGATTTTAATTGTGGCACTGCCATATTTAAATTGTTTTTTTTTTCTTGTTGACCATAATATTGTGTCCTTGAGCTGGGCTTTTCTGTCTTTGTCTATGATATTTCTATAGATTTTCCTCATAGGATCTTTTTCAGGTGGTCACTGGTGGATTTTTTTCTAGTTCTTCTTTTTCCCTCTTGTTCTAACACCTCAGGACAATTTTCCTTAATTATTTCTTTTATTATTGTAGCAAGATTCTTTTTTTGATCATAGCTTTCAGGTAGCAGGCTTATTCTTTTGTTTTCTTGTCTTGATCTGTTCTCCAGATCAATTGTTATTTTTTTATGAGATGTTTCACATTCTCTTCTGTTTTTTTCATTCTTTATATTTTGTTTTTTATCTCTTTTTCTCTTACCACCTCACTGGCTCCCCTTTGAACAATTCTAATTTTCAAGGAGTCATTTTCTTTCATCAGATTCTGGATCACTTTTTCTAATTAATTGACTTTATTTTCATAATCTTGGTTTTTTTTCCTATTGTTTTTGTTTTAAAAATTTTTATCCATCTTTCTCATTTTTTAAAAAGTCTTTTAAGAGTACTTCTATGAATTCCTTTTGTTTAGGTGATCATTTGACATTACTCTTTGGGGTAGGAGAGACTTTTTTTTTTACTTCTGTATCCTCCTCTCAAGACAAACTCTTATCTGCTCTATTTCCATAGTAACTTTCTATGGTTGGATTCTTTCTCCTTTGCCTTTTCATTTTTTTTTAAAACTTCATAGTAACTTATGGATATGGGATGGCACCTCTTGTCTCAGATGCTCCTTCGGTTCTCCCCTCTCTCCTAGACTAGGAAGCAAGAACTTTGCTCTCTTGTAAGAGCCCACGTCCAGTTGCATCCCTACCCCACTGCTTCTGTACTTACTGGGCATGTGCTGGTTCCTTCTCACCCTGGACCACACAATTGTGTCTGGAATCCCTTATCAGCAGAGATTCCCTCATTGTTATTGCCTCTTAGGCAGCCTAACCCCCACACTGTTCAGGAGCTGAAAGTTCCTGGGACTGGGCCTGAAGTTACCATCCAACACAATTAACCCCAGTGTTCTCTGCTTGCTGTTTTAGTAGAACTAGACTGAGGGTGTTTAATTTTCTTTTTTTTGGAGGGCAATTGGGGTTAAGTGACTTGCCCAAGGTCACATGGCTAGGTTTTGTATTAAGTGTCTGAGGCCAAATTTGAACTCAGGTTCTCCTGACTTCAGGGATGGTGCTCTATTCACTGTGCCACCTAGCCTCCCCAGTGTTTAATTTTCAATGTGACCAAATTAATTCCTGGAATTTTTCTCTTTGACTGTCCCAGGACAACTACTGTTCTGCCCCAATTCTAGCTTATTATTTTCTGCTCTATGTTCACCCTGAGGTAATATTTTATCTTGTTTATGGAAAGGCTGGAATTTTTTGACCTAGTCAGATATCTTCCTAGAATCCTCTCTACTCCAAAAGATGGAAACCACTAATGACTCTAACCATGAGGTTTCCAGTGTTGTACTCTGAATCCAAAGTAGGGGTTTTTCAGGGTGGATCTTGTGTTGCTGAAAATCAGACTAGACAAAATGTGGTCATTCATCTTTTCCCTTCTTCTATTTATCCTCTTCCATCTTGGAAGTGCTTGAGTCTGATTAATTTCCCTCAACTTCCACTCCTGAGATGCTTAACTTACAAGGTTAATACTTGTTTCTTAAAAGTGGGTTTACCTATTTTGTTTTTGAACTTTTAATTTGTCTCTTGAGACTGAAAGCATGATAAAACTGTTAATTACCCATATTGTTAAAATATTTGTATAGTTATTCAAATGCAGCATTTAAAAGGATTTGAAAATCACATTTTTTTTTCCAGAGAGAGATTTCTGAGGGGAGGCTTGTAGCTACAAAGCAGTTTTAGAGATTGATTTTATAAACTTCACAGGGAAGTAAAAATGCATGTAATAGCACATTGCTAGGGAAACTAATCAGTGGCTAGAGCTGATCAGAGCCTGGATAAGCTGGAAATGAAACAGTAACTTGTCATTTTTGAGTGCCTAATTTGTAAGAATGGTTAGTAATAAATAGTGTTAAGATGGTCAAGTAGTATGAAAAAGTGCAGCCAATTTTTCCTCCATGATTCCTCTAAGGATATCTAGAAACAGAATGAGACCATTTTAAAAAAAATTTCAATCTTTTACTTGTTTAATTTTAGTTTTCAACATTCATTTCCACAAGATTTTGCATTACAAATTCTCTCCCTGTTTTCCCCCTACCACCACCCGAAAATAATGAGCCTACTAGATACTCCTTCCCCTAATCTGCTCTTCTTATATCCTCCCCCACCTCACCTTTAACTTTCTAGTAGGGCAAGATGGATTTCTCTACCCCAGTGCCTGTGTATGTTATTTCCCAGTTGCATGTAAAAAACAATTTTTTCTAACATTTGTTTTTAAAAATTGATTTCCAGATTCTTTCCCTCCTTCCCTCCTCACCCATCCCCGCTGGGAAGAGAAGCAATTCAATATAGGTTGAACATGTGTAGTTACACAAAACGTTTCCATAGTAAATATATTGTGAAAAACTAACTATATTTCCCTCCATCCTATCCTGCCCTGTAATGCCAAGCAAAGGCAACTTCCAAGGTTTGGAATACTAGCATAGTAACTCTCCATTTATTCAATGACAAATTAAGGCAAAACATTCACAGAATAGAGAAAATCAAAATGCAGTGTAACTCAGTCATTTAGTAAGTTTTCAATTCAATCTCAAAGTATAGAGTCAAAATATTCCACCCTAATACATTCATTTAGTCAGTCACAAAGTCTCTCTTCTCAAATAGAGATTAGTTTCCAATCATAAACAAAGTACACTCATTTGGTCAGTCTCAGAGCACAAAAAGTCAAAAGTTTCCCACCCCTGGATCACAACCAGATTACAATTATCATCAGTTAACACCAAGCACCTTCTCAAAAGGGGCAGTAGAGAGTACAAAGGCCATCTATCTACCCCTAAGCTACACCAAGGTTAAGATATCACAGCATTTAATATCCAAGGAGAGATCTTTTCTTCATCTTGACCCAAGGCAAGTTCTCAGCAATCTCTGTTCCTGGGGAGACAAAGCTTAACAAAGCCACAAGATACATTGCCAGTGTCCTCATCAATTCACTCTCTGCCTACAGAACAGTCTCAGAACCCTTGAAAACATCAGCAAAACACTCTTCTAGGATTTCTGTACACATACAACAAGGAAATCCTTCTTCAGGGCTTCTGAACCAATAGTAAGGTTCCAGGACCCCTGCAAAAACAGTACTGTATTTTACCAGCAGATGAATCTGGCAAAACAACATCAAAACAGACAGACAAAATACCGGCATTACGGCCATGCCTCCTCAGTTCTCAGCAGTTTTGGGTGGCAGCTCTCAAAAGTCCTGGGCAGCTCCAACTGTCCCTCAGCAGTCCAGGCAGCTTTGGCTGGCAGTTCTCTCTTTCTCAGCAACTCTGGCCACCGGCAATTCTCAATTCTCCTCTCTCTCTCTCTCTGTCTCGCTGTCTCTGTTTGTGTGTCCCTCTCTCTCTCCACAATGCTGCTCCCCAAAAGTTCTTCTGCTTGGGCCTTCTCTAAATCTACCACACCAGCTCCTCCTCTCTTCACATCAACAAGTCCATCCCACAAGTGGGATTCACAAGCTCTGGGTTTTAACAAAACCCGCAAACCAAGCCAATACAAGGGGATCTTTTAATTCCATTACCGTTACATGCCCCCTACTTATTCTATTTTCTACTTTGACCCTGTCCCTTTTCAAAAGTGTGTGCTTCTAAATGCTCTCTCCCCCAATCTGCCATCCCTTCTATCATCCCCCCTCTTATCCCTTTCCCTGCTACTTTCCTATAGGGTAAGATACCCAATCAAGTGTGTATGTTATTCCTTCCTTGAGCCAAATTCAATGAGAGTAAGGTTGACCCATTCCCTTTCACCTTCCTGTTCTTCCCCTCCATTGTAACAGTTTTCTTTTGCCTTTTATGTGAGATAATTTACCCAACTCTATCTCTCTCTCCTTCTCTCATTCTATTCCTCTCTCACCTCTTAATTTTATTTTTAGCTGCTCTTCTTATTCAACTGATCCTGTGTCCTCTGTCTATGTATACACACACACACACATATTCCCTTCAATTATTCTCATCCTGAGAAAAGTCTCATGAGTTACAATTGTCATTTTTCCATGTGGGAATATAAATAGTTCACCTTTAAGAAGTTCCCTATGATTTCTTTTTCCTGTTTACTTTCTCATGCTTCTCTTGCTCCTTGTATTTGAAAGTAAAAATTTCTGTTCAGCTCTGGTTTTTAGATGACTTTTTTTGGAGGAGGGAAGGCAGGGCAATTGGGGTTAAGTGACTTGTCCAAGGTCACACAGCTAGTAAGTGTCAAGTGTCTGAGGTCTAATTTGACTCCCCTGACTCCATGACTGGTGCTCTGTTCAATGTGCCACCTAGCTGCCCCCTCAGCTCTGGTTTTTTCATCAAGAATACTTGAAAGTCCTCTATTTCACTGAATGACCACATTTCCCCTGAAGCATTATACTCAGTTTTTCTGGGTAGCTGATTCTTGGTTTTCATCTTAGCTCCTTTGATCTCCAGAATATCATGTTCCAAGCCCTTCTATCCCTTAATGTAGAAGCTGCTAGATCTTGTGTTATCCTCATTGTGTTACCATATTACTCAAATTGTTTCTTCCTGACAGCTTGTAATATTTTCTCCTTGATCTAGTAGCTCTGGAATTTGGCTATGCTATAAATTGTAATTTGGCTATGATATTCCTAGGTGTTTTCTTTTTGGGATCTTTATCAAGAGGTGATCCATGAATTCTTTTGATTTCTATTTTGCCATCTGGTTCTAGAATATCAGAGCAATTTTCCTTGAGAATTTCTTGAAGGATGGTTTCCAGGATCTTTTTTTTTGATCATGGCTTTCAGGTAGTCAAATAATTTTAAATGATCACTCCTGTATCTATTTTCTAGGTCAGCGGTTTTTCCAATGAGATATTTCACATTGCCTTCTATTTTTTCATTTGCTTGGATGTTTTAAATAGTATCTTGATTTCTCACAAAGTCATTAGTTTTCATTTACTCCAATCTAATTTTGAAGGAATTATTCTCTTCAGTTAGTTTTTGAAATTCCTTTTCCATCTGGCCAATTTGACTTTTTAAGGCCTTCTTCTTTCCTCATTGACTTTTTCAGCCTCTTTTGCCATTTGAGTTAGTCTATTTTTAAGGTGTTATTTTCATTATTTTTGGGATCTCCTTTAGCAGCCTGTTGACTTGCTTTTCATGATTTTCTTGCATCATTCTTATTTCTCTTCCTAATTTTCCTACATTTCTCTTACTTGATTTTCAAAATCCTTCTTAAGCTCCTCCATGGCCTATGACCAGTTCATATTTTTCTTGGAAGCTTTTGATGTAGGAGTTTTGACTTTGTTGACTTCTTCTTATTCCATGTTTTTATCCTTTTTGTTCTCAAAAAAGATTCTGTGGTCTGATTATGCTTCCTCTGCTTGCTTATCTTGGCAGCCAATTACTTGACTTTTGAGCTCTTTGCCACAGTAGAATTCTGCTTCCATAGTGGAGAGAGCTTTGTCCCAAATCACTGGGTTTTCACCAATGTTGTCAGAGCTATAAGGAGGGCACCCTCTCTACAGCCACCATAAGTTCTGGCACACTGGCATTTCTCACCCAGGACCACCACCCAGGACAGTAACCTAGGTCAAAGCAGGTCAAAGCAAGAGCAATTGCCCTTTGAATGGTTGGTTGGCCCCCTATGATCTGCAGGCCAGGAGCTCTGGAGGCAGCCATGCAACAGCAGCTGCAGCTGCTGCGCCTCTGCTGCCTCTTGGCCCTGTGTGGAAGGGAGGGTCTGATCTGAGCTCTTCCATCACCCAGTTCCAATAGAGTTCCCCACTGATCTTTTATTTTCTCTTTGTTGTTTATGGGTTAAGAAATCTGGAAACTGCCACAGTTGCTGGTGATTCACTTTCCTGAAGCCTGCTCCAGCCAGTCTGGGCCACTGTCTGGGGCCTCCTGGGGTCCAGGGTGGTAAGGCTCACTTGGGAGTGTATTCTCAGCTCTCAGCTCAGTGTGATAGACCCTTCCTGTCAGCCTACTGGGCTGACTTCAGGGAGAGATTTATTTCTCTCTGTCACTTTGTGGGTTCTGTAGTTCTAAAATTTGTTTAGAGTCATATTTTATAGGTATTGGAGGTGGTTGGTGTGGGACCTCACAGACGTTCCTGCTTCTACTCTGCCATCTTGGCTCCGCATCCCCCATGAGACCAAAATTTGATTGCAAAATCGAAGCAAAAATAATAGTCAATATTTTTTTCCAGCCCAGGGTGGCATAAGGATAATAACAGAGAATTTTGCAAATACTGAGAATGAGATCTACCTAGAAAAGACTGTGAAAAACATTCTAGCAAAATATATAGCATTCTAGCAAGATAGAGGACTGAGGTTGTACACCAGTACAAGAAATGGTCCTATTTACATCACAGAGTGGGCTAAATTTGTAAGCATTAAAAAAGGGGCCAACCAGTAGCTCTCTTACTCACTACCCAGTTTGTGGTGATTGGTCCCAGGGTGGCTGGTTAGTGATGGGATACATGCCTAGGGATGATGTCCAGGCTATATGTCATAGGCATTGTGCTTAACAAGGAGCAGGTTCTGAATCAACCATTCTTAGACTTCAGAGCAGAGTAAGATCTCATTTCCAGGTCATTGATTAGTTTGAGGCACACAAATAACCAGGACATAAATTTTAGTCAAAAGGATAACTTGAATTTTGTCAATCTGGACATACAGAGCTTTCCAAGGGGTTGATAGCAGCTGAATTCAGAAGCAATATACTTGAACTCTAACCAGGACAAAATTGTAGGCATGTTGATCATTCTTTTACATAGACCAGAAACTTGTAAAACCATATTAGGAGGAAAGAAATCAGACTTTGCCTTGCATCAGACCACTTTGGGAGCACAGAAAACTTGCAAATCATGCAGACTTAGCTGTCCATGGATGCTAGAATAATGCAATGATAATAGTCTAAGAAAGCCGTAGCAGGACCATCCTAGACATTCATTGGACCAGGTAGATAGGAAACAGGACCAAGTAAAACTATAATAATGTGGGAACCTCAGTTTATTCACCTCAAACTTAGATAAATTATACTAAAAACAAATAAAAAATATAATTTTTATAAAAGTTAAATGTGATGGCACTTGGGAATAGAATAGAATATGTGTATTTCTCAGTTTTACATGGAACCTTCACAAATATTGACCATGTATTAGGGGACAAACAGATGCAGAAATATTAAAGGCATATTTTACCAACCATAATGAAATAACATTCCATTCAATAAAGGGTCATTGTAGCAAAAATTAAACGTTAATTGGAAAAAATAGCTTAATCCTAAACAGTGTGTGTGTAGAAGAACCAATCAGAGAAACCATTAATAATTTCACTAAAGATAATTACAACAGTAACACAATATAACAAAATTTATGGGATATGGTCATAGCACTACCATTGGAAAATGCATATACTTAGATTCTTTCATTGAAAAAAGAGAGAAGGAGCAGACAAATACATTTTAAAAAATGAATTATTTTGAGTCCACATGAGTAACAAGATGGTACGGTAGACATTTTCTCTGATCCCCAAGATCTCTCAAACATGAATTTATGGTGACAAGTCAGAGAAATGAAGAACAGAGGTTATGGAACAGATCACCAGGACAGGAAACTCTGCATATGTGAATTTATGTGACTCTCCATTAAGACTAAGGGAAAGAGCAAGGCATGCTATTGGGTCCAGTTATGACCACCCAAAAAACCACTTGGGACAGAAACCTAGGATGATCAACTTCAAAATGCCTAGTGTGGGAGAAGGTCGAGAAACTTTGAGATCTAGCCCACAAAAAAACCACAATCAGAAGGGAGAGAGTCAGGAAATGAGTGATGAGAAAAATAAGACAGAAAACAAACTCTGAAAGTACCGAAGATTTCAGGAAGGAGAAATCTCAAAAACTGTAAATATAAACAGATAAATTAACAGGAAAAACATTATCAACAGAAGGAAATATGGTTTGTAAATCTAGTTTACTTGTAAATCTTGTAAATGAGCTAACTATAAAATAATTCTTCAAAATGAAGGAAAAAATGGTACAATGTTTGAAGAGACAGAGGACCTATAAAGTTTGAGGAGAACTGGGAACCACAACATATGAATGATTTAGAAGAGAAATGTGAATTATAAGAGCAGAATTTCTGTCCTGCAGAGCAAAAATCATGAGTGGAATAGAAAAATTTGAATCTACAATGCCTCACTAAAGACACAAAAAAGAAAAGAATAGAGTGGGAATGCAAACATGTAGAAATAAAACCCAACTTAGGAGATAAGAAGCAAAAGAAAAACAACATAAAAGAAAATATGCTTACTAGGCAAGGAAAATCTTCAAATCTTGAAGACAGGATGCATATAGACAGCTTAAGACTCATAAGTCTCCTATGTATAATTACAGGAGAGAAAAACCTTAACACAATAATGGGAGAAATAATATAAAGGTGCTCCTCAGAACTTTTGAAAATAGAAAATGAAATTCCATTTGAAAGAATTAATGGACCACCTCCAGAGAAACAAAACAAAAAACAAAACAAAACCATTTACACTCACTAGAAAAACGAAGGGAGAATGAAACAATGTGTTTTGAATGACATTGGTGCTCAAGATGCTAAGACAACCAAGATTGTCAGGGGGTTTTAAGTCATGCTATATGAAGTTTATTTGAAGGACCAGAGGATGTTTTGCTTAGGGCAGAGGTAGGTGAGGGAGTGCTAGCTATATTCAACTGCTCAGAGGGTTGTCACGTTGAAGAGGTATTAGATTTGACCTATGTGGCAATATAGGACAAAGCTGGATGAACACTTGCCTGCTGTGCTGCAGACAATATGTCCACATATGTGATGCAGTAAAATGACTTTTGAGATCCCCTTATACTCTGAAATCATATCATTTTGTGATTTATGTAAAAAGACAAAGAGCTTTTTACTTATAAGAAAAAACAACTATCAGTAGTTGGAAGTTAGTAGTTAATTGGTCACTGAGTCTACTCAATTGCTTTGGAAAGATGGTTCCAACTCTGATCAGTATCTGGGGTTTGGTTGCACTATGTGCCTTCTGTGGAGACTTTCCACTACGTATATTTTCATGAAGGATACCTAGTGAACATATGCTGAGCACTTTCTCCTTATTCCAACTTTGGTATCTTAAATGATATAGCTATGTCTCCTTTTCCCTCATTTGTGGAGGGTAATCTTAACGAGAGTTAATATCTATGCTTAATTTAAAGTTTGCAAAGCACTCAATGTTTAGTTCTTTTGAGTTTGATAAACTTTTCAGGCAGGTACTAAAAATAGTTATTCCTCCCATTTCATAGATGAGGATACTGACTTTGAAAGATAATTTTTCTGGAGTTGGAAAGGACCTTAGAACTCTCTGAATCTAATCCTTTCTTTCTTCTTTTTTAATGGAAAAGTGAGGCCCAATGATGTTATATAATTTTCCCAAAGTTATACAGGTTGCAAGTTGAAGAGCTTGGATTCAAAAATGGATCCACATTTATCTCTTTTTTTGGTGGTACTATGACTCGTGACTTGCCTGAGATCATAGAAACACATCTATTTTCAGGATTTTTGTATTTCAAGTGCTTAGTGCAGTACCTAGAAGGCAGTGGGCATTGAATAAATACTGGTTGCTTGTTTGGTTTGTCCATTAGCTTTTAATTGAACTTTAACTCCGCTCTGGATTTGTCATGATTTCTGATAAGGATTCAATATCTTTGAATTGTTACCTATTTAAAATAGCCTGTTTAATGATTGTTTTCTAACTTAACTGACCAACAAAGGTGACCACAAATTTTATAGCTTTGGCTAGACAAACTAGCTAAGATTAATTATTGTTTTCTGAACTGAACTGACAGCTAAAAGTTACCACAAGTTTTATGTTTTGCTAGACAAGTTAGTTAAGATTAATTATTGTTTTCTGAACTTAATTTACCCTCAAAGGGTGCAATGAGTTTTATTTTTCAAGAGTACATCCATAAAGAACTTTGAGACTTTAGGGATCAAGATTTGAGTAAGTTTTACAAAGCCTTCCAACTGAATCTTGATTTAAATGAGCTTTTCTTTGAATAAATCTAATTGATTTCCTACTACCTATATGATGAAAGTGGAAAATTCCCGAGGATTAGAATAATCCAGAAATGAAATCGTGAGTCTCAGAAAGCAGTTGGTTCACTGGAAATTTTCACTGGAAATCTTCAAACAAAGACTGAATGAGCACTGATTGATATTTTGCAGACAAGACATTTTTTCATGTATATGCTGTATATGATGGTCTTTGAGGTCCTTTTCAACTCTGAAGTGATATGATTACATGATTTAGGAAAGAAGAGGAAAAGATTTCTTTCCCATAAGTAGTTTAAAATTAGCAACTAATCAGTAGCTGAGACTACTTATTTTTCTTGGGAAGATTGCCCTCATCTTGGTCAGCATCTGGGATTTGGTAGCATTGTGGGGCTTCCCTGGAGACTTTCCATCCTGAGTGTTTCCTTTAAGATGCCTAGAAAACATACTTTCCTCTTACCTCAGTGGTTTGGGATATTGAATGCTATAACCATTTCTTATTGTGCCTCATTTGCAAAGGGCAGTAAAATTAAATAATTAATAATAAGATTTTCTGAAAAACATAATAAAATATTTTCCCATACTAACTCTAAGAAAAAAGAGCTAACATTAATATAATAATAATTTTTAAAGTTTTCAAAGTACTTTGCATACATTAATTCTTTTGGATTTCACAACAAACCTCTAGAGAAAGTACTACAAATGTTATTTTTCCCATTTCTCAGATGAGAATGCCAACATTTTAGCTGTCTAAGTTCATCTCTCTCATTTTTTGATGAGAAATGCAAGGCCCAGTTATGTACCACAATTTCCATGATCACAGAAGCCAAAGGTGGCAGATGTGGGATTCAAACTCACAGTTCGTGAATCCAAGTTCACCTCTTTTTCCCTTGGCTCCATACATCATGACTTGCCCATGTACATACAGCACGATTGTCACAGACAGGAGTTTGGTCTTTTGTCCAAGGACCAAGTACAGTACCTTGAATATAGTGAATATTTAATAAACTGATGTTTTTGATAAAATAAATTGTTTGATGAATTAATGTTAGTGCTGCCATCTCCATAAGTTGGTGAGAACCAAGGTCTTACATGGGGAGTAAAACTGATGGAGACTCAACTAGAGATACTGTGACCCCCTATGGCCAACTCATCATTTGCTGCATTTATTTCTTTTTAAAGGTTAGTGATTGCTTCAAGGACTATCCTTTGTTTTTGCCTCACAGTTAAGATCTCTATTAATGAGCTCTCTAAGAAAAAGTTCCCCAAACCAGATGGATTTACAAGTGAATTCTATCAACAATCTTTCCTCAGATAACCCCAATAGTAACCCCAATACCATATAAACTCTTTGAAAAATAGGTAAAGAAGGATATCTACTAGATTCCTTTTGTGACACAAATATGACATCAGTTAAAAAAATAGAGTTATTGAGTAAATTTCTTTTTTAAATTTTCTTTTTTCTTTATTTTAAATTAAATTTTATGTTTATTTTTAGTTTACATCATTCATTTCCACAAGATTTTGAATCACAAATTTTCTCTCCATCTTTCCCCTAACCATCCATCCCAAAACAGCAATCCCACTGTATACCCCCTCCCCCAATTTTCTCTCTCCTATATCCTCCCCCATGCCCCCTCTGAATCCCTGGTAGGGTAAGATGGATCTCCATATCCCAGTACCTGTATATCTTATTTCCCAGTAGCATGTAAAAATAATATTTTTTTAAACATTTGATTTTAAAACTTTGAATTCCAGATTCTTTCCCTTCTTCCCTCATTACCCACCCTTACTGGGAAGATAAGCTATTCAATAGAGTTTGTACATGTGTAGTTACGCAAAACATGTCCATAGTGGATATATTGTGAAAGACTGACTATATTTCCCTCCTTCCTGTCCCACCCCCCCCACTTGTTCTATTTTCTACTTTGACACTGTTCCTTTTAAAAAGTTGAGTGCTTCCAACTTCCCTTCTCCCCCAACCTGCCCTCCTCTCCAACACCCCCCCTGAAATCCTTGCCCCCTCATCCTTTCCCCCCTACTCTCCTGTAGGGCAAGATAACCAATTTAGTGTGTATGTCATTCCCTCCCTAAGCCAAATACAAAGAGAATAAGTTTGACCCATTCCCTTTTGTCTTCCTGTTCTTCCCCTCCATTATAACAGTTTTCCCTTGGCTCTTCTATATGAGATAATTTACCCCATTCTGTCTCTCCCCATCTCCTCTCATTATATTCCTCTCTCACCTCTCAATTTCACCTTTTAAATATCATCCCTTCCTATTCAATTGATCCTGTGCCCTTGTCAATGTATACCTGTACACATATATACACACACTCACATATGTATTCATACACACATATTCCTTCCATATAGACATATATACATATATATACAACCAACACACACACATTTATATTCCCTTCAACTATTCTCATACTGAGAAAAGTCTCATAAGTTACAATTATTGCAATGATTGTTTTTCCCTGTAGGCATGTAAATAGACTTTGATAAGTTCCTTATGATTTCTTTTCCCTGTTTACCTTCTCATGCTTCTCTTGCTTCTTGTATTTGAATGTCAAATTTTCTATTCAACTCTGGGTTTTTCATCAAGAATGCTTGAAAGTCTTCTATTTCATTGGATGACCATATTTTCCACTGAAACATTATACTCAGTTTTTCTGGTTAGGTGATTCTTGGTTTTCATCCTAGCTCCTTTGATCTCCAGAATATCATATTCCAAGCCCTTTGATCCCTTAATGTAGAAGCTGCTAGATCCTTTGTTATCCTGATTGTGTTTCCACAGTATTCAAATTGTTTCTTCTTGGCTGCTTGTAATATTTTCTCCTTGATCTGGGAACTCTGGAATCTGGCTATAATATTCCTAGAAGTTTTCTTTTTGGGATCTTTTCTTTTTTTTTTTTTTTAAGCAATTGGGGTTAAGTAACTTGCTCAAGGTTACACGGCCAGTTATTTCTGGGTGTGGTGCTGAGTATCTGAGCCCAGATTTGATCCAGGTCATCCCAACACTGGAGCCGGTGCTCTTACTCGCTGAGCCACCTGGCCACCCCTAAGCAATTGGGGTTAAGTAATTTGCTCAAGGTTACACGGCCAGGTGTTTATGAGTGGCTGCTAAGTGTCTGAGACCGGGATTCGATCTCCAGGTCTTCTCAACACTGGATCTGGTGCTCTTACTCGCTGTGCTACCTGGCCGCCCCAGGTCTCCCCCCCCTTTTTTTTTGCCTTTTGGAGGGCAATTTGGGGTTAAGTAACTTGCCCAAGGTTACACGGCTAGTATTTTTGTGTGGGTGTTTAGTGTCTTAGGCTGGAACCGAACTCGGGTCCTCCTGACTCCAGGGCCAGCACTTTACTCACTGCGCCACCTAGCCCCCCCTTTTGGGATCTTTTTCAAGAGATGATCAGCAAATTCTTTAAATTTCTATCTTGACCTCTGGTTCTAAAATATCAGGACAATTTTCATTGAGAATTTCTTGAAGATGGTTTCTAGGTTCTTTTTTTGATCATGGATTTCAGGTAGACCAATAATTTTTAAATTAGCTCTCCTGGATCTATTTTCCAATGAGATATTTCACATTGCCTTCTATTTTTTCATTTGTTTGGATCTATTTAATAGTGTCTTGATTTCTCATAAAGTCATTAGCTTCCATTTGCTCCAAACTAATTCTGAAGGAATGATTCTTTTCAGTGAGCTTTTGAGATTCTTTTTCCATCTGGCAAATTTGTCTTTTTAAGATATTCTTCTCTCCTCATTGACTTTTTTGGCCTCTTTTCCATTTGAGTTAGTCTGTTTTTTAAGGTGTTATTTTCTTCTGTCAAGTTGTTGACTCTGTTTTCATGATTTTCTTGCATCATTCTCTTTTCTCTTCCCAATTTTTCCTCCACTTCTCTTACTTAATTTTCAAAATCCTTCTTGAGCTCTTTCATAGTTTGTAACCAATTCATATTTTTCTTATAAGCTTTTGGTGCAGGAGTTCTGACTTAGTTTTCTTCCTCCTGTTCCATCCTTTGATCTTTTTGTCCCCAAGAAGGAATCTAAAGTTGGATTGCTGTGCTTGCTTTACTTCCTTTGCTTGCTAATGTCACCGCTCAAGTACGTGACTTCTGAGCTCTTTGCCACAGTAGAACTCTGCTTCCAGGGGGAGAGCTTTGTCCCAAATCACTGGGTTTTTCACTTCTGCCAGAGCTATTAGGATGGTACTGTCTCTATAGCCCCCAAACACTCTGGCTCACTGATCACATATCTCAGGGCTGCCACCCAGGACTGTGATCCAGATCCAGTCAGGTTAAAGCAGGAGTGATTCCCCTCTGAATGGTCACTTCGTCTCCTTTATTATCTGCAGGCCAGAAGCCACATGAAGGTGGCTGCACTGCTGCCACTTCTCCCCTGCTTCTTGCTCTGGGGGCAGAGGCTGGACCCTGCAAGGGTATTTGAGGTGGTTATCAGGGGGGGGGGAGCTCATGGAGTTTTCCTGCTTCAATGCCAACATTTTGGCTCTGCCCCAATCCAGTAATTTTTTAATCTGTTATTTTTCAAATAAATTTCTTAATGAAGATCAATGCAAAAATTTTAAATAAAATACTCAAAAGGAGATTGCAATGATAAATCAGAAAAACTATACACTATCACCAGATGGGATTTTTTCCACAAATGCAGGAGTGATTTAATATTGGGAATATTGAATGATTGGCCATATCAATAATATTAATAGCAGTAATCATAAGATTATCACAATGGATGCAGAAAAAGTTTTTGATAAAATATAACACCCACTCCTCTGAAAAACAATAGATAGCAAAGGAATCAATAGAACCTTTCTTAGGGTAATAAATAGTATTTATGTAAAATCAAGGGCAGGTATTTTTTGCATTGGGAATAAATCTGAAACCTTTCCAGTAAAATGAAGATGAAGCAAGAATGTCCATTATTAACACAATTATTCTATATTATGCTAGAATTGCAAGCTAAAGCCATAAAAGAAGAAAAAATTGAAGAAATGGAAACAAATTTTGAGGAAATAAATCTGTCACTCTTTGTAGTTGATAAAATGGCATACTTAGAGAACCTTAGAGAATCAGCTAAAAACCATTTGAAACAATCAACAACTTCAGCAAAATTACAAGATATGACATAAACCCCAACATAAATCGACAGTATTTCTACATTCTATGAACAATACCCAATAGGAAATAATAGAAAGAGAAATTCCATTTAAAATGACCGCAGACAATATAAAAACATGGGAGTGTACCTGCTAAGACAAACTCAAGGATTATGAACACAATTGCATATCACTTTTACACAAATAAAGATAGATCCAAACTGTTGGAGTTTGTTAACTGCTCATGAATAAGACAAAGCAACATCATAATAATGACAATTTCATTTAAATTATTTTACTTATTTAATGCCATGTCCTTTGATCTTGTAGTATCAGTACTAGGGCTGCATCCAGAAGAGATCAAAGAAAAGGGAAAAGGATCTATTTGTACAAAAAATATTTATAGCTGTTCTTTTTGTGGTGGTAAAGAACTGGAAATTGACAGGATGTCCCACAATTTGAGAGTGACTGAATAAGTTCTGGTATATGATTGTGATGGAATATTATTGTGCTATAAGAAATTATAAGCAAGATAGTTTCAGAAAAATCCTGCTAAGACTTATATAAACTGATGCAATGTGAATTGAACAGAATAAGAAGAAAAATTTACACAGTTACTGCAATATTATGGGGATGATCAACTGTGAAAGCCTTAGTACTTTGATGATCCAAGACAATGCCAAAGGAACTATGATGCAAAATATTATCCACCTCCAGAGAGAGAACTGATGAATTCTGAATACAAGTTAAAACATACTTTTTAAACTTTGTTTTTTATTAGTCTTTTTTTGGTGTGTTTTCTTTTGCTACATGGTTACCAAAACACTCTTGGAATGACCTCACAGGTATAATCAAAATCAAGCTGCTTGCTTTCCTGAAGAAGAGGGTGGAAAATAAAGAAAAGAGGGAATTCAGAACTAAAAATTAAAAAAAAAAATGCTAAATTTTTTGTATATAATTGGGAAAATTTAAGGAAATAAACAAAAATAACTAATAAAAATCAAAATAACACAACAGTCACTGTTATATGACAGTGAAAATTCACAGAAGAATTTGTAAAATTTTTTAAATTTATTGATTTGTACTTTAGACTTCAATTAAACTTTAACTCCATTCTGATTTTGTCAGCACTGTTTCTGAAAAGAACATGCTATCACTATGTCACTGTGTATTTGAAATCAGTAAAAGTTAACTATTATTTTCTGAACTTAAGTGACCATCAATGGATACCATAAGTTTCTTTTCCTCATAATACAACAATAAAGGTAAACACTGAAACTTTAGAGATAAAGATTTGTGTGGCATTCATAAAACTTCCCAGATGCATCATAATTTCCCTGATTCTCCTTTTAACTCTACCCCTTGATTTTCAGATAATATATTCCTTTCAGAATTTGTCAAGAAATTAGAGCAATACTCAAAGTTGGTGTATTAAGAACTGAGACAGAAAAGGAAAAGAGAAAGAAAATATAAAACTGATTGGAGAGCATGGCAATGAGCATCTTCCAAGCTTGAGTACTGGAACCTGACCTTTTTGTGTTCTCTTCCTGACTGTCCTGTTTCTGTAATTGAGATCCTGCTTTCCCTGCCCCCACCTTCTACAATTTGCCAGGGGATTAAAGCCAGCTGCATTGTGACTGTCATAGGACATTTCACAATGACTGGTTTCTAGTTGCTACTAGACTCTGCAAAATATACCAAAAAATATGATTATTATTAAGGATACTTGTAACTGAAAATTCTGACATTTCTTTAATATAAGTGAACTAACATAATTTGCTAGAAAAAGTACTAAGAAAAAGCTATAAACTCCTTGATCAAAGGCTCTGCTGTCTTTTCTCAAAAAAAAGTAACACTGATGATATTACTTTGTTAATTTTTTTTCAAATGCTTTATTAACTTCTGATTTACATCATTCATTTCCGCCAGATTTTGAGTTACAAATTTTCTCCCCATTTTTCCCCTACCCACTTCCCCAAAATAGCAGTCCCACAGGATATCCCCTCCTCCAATCTGCTCTTTCCCATATTTTCTCCCACACCCCTTTCGACTTTTCCAGTGGATCTCTATGCCCCCGTGACTGTATATCTTATTTCCCAATTACATGTAAAATAGTATTAACAATAGTATATATTTGATTTTAAAACTTTGAGTTCCAGATTCATTCCCTTCCTCCCTTGTCACTCACCCTTACTGGGAAGATAAGCAATTCAGTATAGATTGTACATGTGTGGCTAATGAAAAACAATAACATAGTAGATATATTGTAAGAGACTGACTATATTTCCCTCCCTCCTATCCCACCTCCCACTTATTCTGTTCTCTATTTTGATCCCATCCCTTTTCAAAAGTGGGTGCTTCCAACTTCCCTACCCCCCAGCCTGCCCTCCCTTCCATCATCCCCCCTCTCATCCCCTTCCCCCCCTACTCTCCTGGAGGGTGAGATACCCTATTTAGTGTGTATTTCATTGCCTACTCAAGCCAAATTCAATGGGAATAAGGTTGACCCATTCCCTTTTGCCTTCCTATTCTTCCCTTCCATTGTAACCATTTTCCCTTGCTTCTTCTATATGAGATAGTTTACCCCATTCTGTCTCTCCCCATCTCCTCTCATTATATTCCTCTCTCACCTCTTAATTTCACCTTTTAAGTATCATCCCTTCCTGTTAAATTGGTCCTGTGCCCTCTATCTATGTATACCTGTAAACCTGTATTCACACATCCACATATGTATTCGTATGCCCATATACCCTCATATATAGACATATATGTATATGTATATATGTGTGTATATATACATATATTCCCTTCAACTGCTGAGAAAAGTTTCATAAGTTGCAATTATTGTTTTTCCATGTAGGAATGTTAATAGTTCAACTTTGATAAGTTCCTTATGATTTCTTTTCCCTGTTTACCTTCTCATGTATCTCTTATTCTTGTATCTGAATGTCAAATTTTCTATTCAACTCTGGTTCTTTTTCAGCAAGAATGCTTGAAAGTCCTTTATCTCCCATGAGATATTTCACATTGCCTTCTATTTTTTCATTTGTTTGGATCTGTTTAACAGCATCTTGATTTCTCATAAAGTCATTAGCTTCCATTTGCTCCAATCTAATTCTGAAGCAGTGATTCTCCTCAGTGAGCTTTTAAGGTTCTTTTTCCATCTGGCAAATTGGGCTTTTTAAGGCATTCTTCTCATTGCCTTTTTGAGCCTCTTTAGCCATTTGAGTTAGTCTGTTTTTTAAGGTATGATTTTTCTCAGTCAGGCTGTTGACTCTCATTTCTTAATTTTCTTGCATTGTTCTCATTTCTCTTCCCAATTTTTCCTCCACTTCTCTTATCTTCTTCTTAAGGTCCTCTATGGCCTGTAACCAGCTCGTATTTTCCTTTGAAGCTTTTGGTGTAGGAGTTCTGACTTCACTGTCTTCCTCCTGTTCCATGCTTTGCTCCTTTTTTCCCCCAAATAGGAGTCTAATGTTGGAATCTTCTGTCTGCTTGTTTTCCTTTGCCTGGTCATGTCGCCCCTCAGTCACTTGACCCCTGGGCTTTTTGCCACAATAGGACTCTGCCACCAGACAGGGGAGCTTTCATCCCAAATGCTGGGGTTTTCTTAGCTGCCAGAGGTATTAGCAAGGAAGTCCTGCTTGTACTCCACCATCTTTACTCCACCCCCCTATTACTTTGTTAATTGTCAAGTGATTTAAAGCATACAAAACTCTTTAAGTCTAGAGTTTATCATAGTTGTTTATTTTTCTCTTACCTTTCCAATTTGTTCCCTATTATTTTATTTTTCAGACCTAAAGAATTTAAAAGGTAAAAAAAAAATTAATAGAATTTCCTTAGGTTCAAAAAGTCATAGCTTATTTGCTAATGTTTGTCTGGACCAAAACAACATAGTCTTCTATCAGCCTGGTACTAAGCATTTTGTGTGACATATATCTTTGATAGAGAGGACTTAGGAGAAGCAAACCTCTTCTACCTGATTCATGCCTTTTAACCAGTCAATTTTATGGCAGGTAATTTGAAAACTGGTCAATATTGCAATGATATGTCAAAGAAGGAAGCTTATTTGTATAAAAAATACAAGTTGATACATTAGGTCTAGTGCTACAATCCCCACAAGTTGATGTGACCTAAAGTCCTGCATATGCAGTAAAAATGTTGGAGATTCAGCTGGAGATACTGCGCCCTCCCAAACTTCAGCATTCATTGCTGTTTTGAAAGGTTTCCTATGCTTATCAGGATTATCGTTTAATTATGCCCCATGGGATATATATGTTTCATGCATGGGTCTTTGTTTATTTCTTGGCAGGTTGGTTTGCTGACCTCAAAAGGAGACGGTGGTCACTGCTAAATGGTAGAGAAAAATTCACAGAACTTATTTTTTTTTCCTGCAGACTCTGAATAACACTAATTTAGCCAGGAAGTAGAAATTCATCTTCAGATACTCCTCATTCACCCGCTTTTTCAAAACCCCTTATAAGAGAATAGAGGGACTTAGAACTAATTCTCCATGTGGATACAAAAACTGACCAGGTTGGAGGAAAAAGAAGCTGCCATTTAACAGGGTTATAGCTTAAGACCACAACCTTAATATTCTTTCTCAGAGCTATCAGGTAACAGCAGAAAATAGTAGAACTGGGGAAATGGTAATACCACATGCTATGGAATCCTTTTGCAATTACATCAAAATTACAGCAACACTGATGACTTAGGAGACATTTACATTAGTAAATGCAAATGATAATAACGTCGGGGGTATGAGGATCTCAATTTAGATCCTCTTGAGCTCACTTACCTATGAGACCTTGGCCAAGGAACTTAAATTGCCAAGCCTCAGTTTCTTCATTCATAGAATGAGGTGACTCTGAAGATGGACTCTGAAGCTCCCTACAGCTAAAGCATCCTAAGTCCCATATTAGAAGCCCAAACTACCAACATATGCTTCTTTAAGCTACTGTTGGCTTAGGGTAATGATGTAATACAGTCTTTATAGATGCATGGGTTATAAAATGTAGCAAGGACCTCATCAATTTCTCCCTCATTTGATGTATGAGAAATGAGGTTCAGATAAGAGAAGTAGCCTGCCTAAGAATACTGTACTATCCCATCCTATCTTATCCTATAACATGATATATGATATAATATAACAAATTAGATTAAAAATTAAGCTCCCCAGCAAGGGTAGAACTTGGAGAGGGAGCCTGACAGCAATCAAAACTCTGAAGTAGGTCTGCTGCACATAGAATCCTAGAGATGGTTTTTAACTCAGCTCAACACCAGACTAGTGACTTGGAGCTTGGGATAATCTTCTCACTAGGGACATAGTGCTCAAAGCCCCTAAATGATCATACTGTGGATTTATTACCCCAGATAGGAAAGTAGTATGGGAGACTCCAAAGGGGGTATCATCAAAGGTCACTTTGCAAGGTCTTGAATGCCAGGTGGCCTAGGAGAAATGAGTGAAGAATGACTAAACAAACAAATAAAAAAAGAATTATTAGGTGAATGAGGATACCCAAACCATAAACCAAGAAGAGGAAAATAATTTTAAAATATGCATATATAATTCCTCAAGGAAAATCATAGTTTGCCCACAAAATCTATTAGAATCCTTAGAAGAATTGAATTCAAGATCTAAAAAATGAATTTAAAATGGTAGTATAAATGAATTGAGAATGACAGAGGAAGAAATTGGAAAAGAAATGAAAGTTTTCAAAGAGAAATTTAGATTATTAATTGTTGGTAATAAAAGATGCAAAATCTTACCCAAGTACCTGCAACTTTGAAAATTAAAATGAACCAAACAAAAGATAATGATTCTATGATACAAAAAGAAATATTAAAACAAAGTCAAAAGATTGAAAAATGGAAGTTAATGTAAGATTTTTCAAATATATATATAAATTGACTTTCATAACAGAATAAGGAAAGATCATTTAAGAATCAATGTACTATCTGAAAACCATGACCAGAAAAAAGAGTGCAGGAATCATATTTCTGGAAATCAGGAGATAAAATTTCCTATATCTCATTCAACTAGTCCAGGGGTGGGGAACCTGTGGCTTTAGGTGATACGTGGCTTTCTAGGTCCTTGGGTGTGATCTTTTGACTCAGTCCAAGTTTTACTTAAACAAATCCTTTTATTAAGAAAATTCATTCTGTCAAGTTTGGATTCAGTCAAAGGGTCACTTTTGAGGACCTAGATGACTATATGTGGCCTTGAAGCAGCAGCTTCCCCACCCCTGAACTAGAACCTAGTTACTAGAGGGCACAGTAAAAATTGAAAGAATCCCCTGGATGGTTCTGGAAAGAGATGTCTAAATAAAAACTCCCAGGAATATTAGAACCAATATACAAAAGTTCCAAAGCAAAGCAAATGCTAAGAAAGAAAGAATTTAAGGACTGAATAGCTTACAGACAGGTCTTTGTAAGATTTAGCAGCTTACATTAAAGAGGAGTAGAGAGTGTAGTATGTGGTGTTCCCCAAAGGAAATGATATACACTTAGAACTAAGAATTTCTTACCCAGTAAAACAGTATAATTATACTGGGAGTAAAGGAACTGATGATGAAATATAGAAATAGAGCATGCTTGAAGAAAAGACCAGATTAAACTACAAAGATGAGAATGAAAAGAAATATAAAAAAGGTTAGCAAATGGAAAAGACTAAAGTCTTTTAGGGATGAAGGGTTTGCTTTCCAATTGGGTGAGAGATAGAATGCAATATCTCACAAGAACTATAGCACCATAGAAAGGCCAAATAAGATGGAGATCTTGGGAATGATTATTGTAATGTTTTGATTATCTTCAAGGGGAAAGGAAAGGGAGGAGGGAATGAATATACTGGGCAAGAAAAGAAGAGGAATGGAGGGACCATATCCCATAATTGGAGGTGAAGGTAGAAATCCAAACAAATGAGAAAGAATGGGAGAAAGATTTGACTTGAACTTCACTTTTGACCAGTTGCAAAGTGATGGGAACCATGAGAATAATTAGCATTATGCTATTTTAAAAAATGATCAATTTTGAAAAAGTTAAGAATTTTGATCCTCATTAAGATAAATCATTATCCCAAAGTACCTATAATTTAGAATTCTGTCCATTTATAATGTTGACAGAGGTGATGGACTAGTTTTACAGAGGGAGACATCCATTTTTGGATATGGGCAATCAGAGGATGTGTTTTCATGACTATTTATTTTTTATAGAGGTTTTGCTTTTATCTTTTCAGTCTGTGTGAGTGTGTGAACATGTGTGCACGCACATGCATTGAAGATGGAAAGAGAAAATGCTTGTCAATATAAAATTATTATATTTTACAAAAGTGAGTCTAAAAAGATACAGAATGGTGGATGGACTAGAGTTCAAGGGTAAATATGAAGAATAAGATTATGAAAAAAAGATGTGGAGAGAAAAGGAATTATAAAATGTGGTCAGATAAATAATTTTGGAATTCTTGACTATAGAAGTGGAACACTTGGGGTGATGATGAGATCAAGGTTGTGATAATCTGTTTATGTGACTGATGGGAAATGATGGAATGTTGAGATTAAGGAATAGTGAGGCCAGGATGTTTTGGGGGCAAACAGAATATTGAAGTCACATAGCATAAATGCAGGGTTAGATTGCAGAGGAAGAGTGACCCAGCGTCTGAAGTGCTTGAGAAAATCCAGTGTACAATTATTTTTTGAATAGGACTGGGTAAGATATATCTGAAAAGAGTGAAATTTAAAGGAGGACAAGTTGCTAAGTGATTCCCGAGGAAGAGTCTGGGAGAGGTAACAGGGGACAAGGGAGGAGAATACTGAGTCCTCCACCAGAACTAGTATACCTGAGGGCACTAGGACCCAGGAGATGAAGGGAAATGTGTTGATAATAGAATGCAGATCCACAGGACATAACGGGAGAGGTGGGCAGAGCTGGTTGCTGTCTGAGAGGGATAGGACAATAATGTGTAAGGAAAAGAGAATGGGAAATAGTGATAAGGCAAGTGGTGATTTTTTTCTTAGTGAGGTGGGAATTCTCTATGAGATGGTAGAGTAAGTAACAGGAGTATGCTAGTCATAGTTATTAGTCATTTCTCTTTCTAGTATCAAGGAGGGAGGGACATTAGGGATGGTGTAAACAGTTCTTCTGTATAGAAGGTCCTAACAGTAAGAGACGTGTTATCTAAGTTTTTGTTGTTGGGCTGGGTCATTAAGCTGAGTGAAAGATATTGGAAACTGTGATTGTGGTGTCTGATGTTCTGGTTCTAAAGATGAGTGATCAGGTGTCTGAGACATCAGAGCTGGAGAAGAGGGCTTCACGTCTGACACTCATGTCCTGAGCTGGTTTGGTTGTGCGTAAGGTGCACTGACCATGGACGAAGTCTAGTCTAGCAAGAGAGTCTGAGTCCTAGCACAATAGAGTTCAGCTGTAGTGATGATGGAATGAGTCCAGATAGAAGGGGAATATATTCCAGTAGCAATGCTGAAGATGGTTTACTTGAGACTTGCCTAGTTTTAATACACCTAATGTGTTGTTTTGTTGTGCCCAAACACAAATCACATGCCACCGGATTTGGAGCCCACCATTAAGCCCCTTTGTATTTGTCTTTGTCTCTATCCTACACCCTGTAATAGCTTGAAACAGCTTAAGGCATAGTCCTGGGTATTGCCCAAGGTGTAGTCCCCTAACCCCCTACTTTCTGAATTAGCATTCTGTATAGCATCACTATGTACAAGGATCAGTCCCAGGGTTATGGTACAAGTTTATCTTAAGAAGAGACCACCCTGTTCTGTTCCTGCTGACCAAGCAGGGACCCCACACCCTTTACCCAGAACATGACCCCTAGCCTGTCCCCATCACCCAAGGACCCTTCACTCCTTCACTCTGTACCCTCCACCCTGTTCCTGGAGGGACGCCCCTTCCAGGAAAAGTTGCACCCTTGTTCCCTTGGGTCATTGGCCTTGAGCTATAGATCTAACCAATGGCAATTCTTGGCTTCTGTACATCATTGTTTATGCTAGTTCACCTCCCCAATTGTGGTTTTTGTGGTTTTAGCCTTTACAAGTACTGTTTGTACCCCAGTTCAGGGCTGCCTGATTTGAGTTTATACTCCAGGCAGTTGGTGCGCTTAATTGATAAATCCACACCTAAATTTATCTTGAACCCCGGTCTCAGCTCGCTCTTATTCTCTGCACAGAACCTTTCAGACCTTTCTGAGTCTTAGCTCAGACTTCAAGGAATCTCAACTGGCTTGTGTAATATCTCAGGATGTTTCTGGGAGCCATGAACAATTTCTGGAAGTGCCCCTTGGGCATCTGGATCTGAGTGCCTTACCTTACCTTAACTTTATAGCTCCTTCCCTTGTGATTACTGATAAGTGGACTGCACTATTTATGTCTTCTGTCTTTACCTTGACTCTAATGACTTTCTTTTCCCCCCTTACTTTGCAGATACTGATCTTGGACACACACAAGTTCCTTAAGGACCTGGGAATCCTGGTCCTAGCACCTCTTCCTTTCTTTAGCACTGTTCTTTCTTAATACAAAATGAGTTTCTGTGCATTCTTTACTTATTTTGGACAGTGTGAAGAGAATTTGCTCTTAGCTCAGGGGGCTTGGCTACAAATGCCAGCTCTGATACTTATTATCTATGTGACTATTGGCAAGTCAATCATTCTCTTTAGGCCTCAGTTTCCTCATCTGTCAAATGGCAATCTTGAGCTCTAGAATCTTCTGATTCTCTGTAAATCCTCAGATTTTGCAAAGATAAATCATAGTGCAATTGCCCTTCAGTATTGTACTGCAGTGTGTAGTAGTATTAACTGAATGTTTTACACTTTGGTTGTCAGTGTTATTAACTCTGTGTGGCAGATTTAGCCATTGATTCAAAGGGAATTTTGTTTTTAACTCTGTTCCCTCAGTACTCTAGTGAAAAATTACTAGCCTTGTAAGTTCATTGGCAAAAAAATTCCCACATGAGGCAATAACTACTCCCACCTGAATTTTTCCGCAACTTCTAGTATCGCTTCTAGCTTAGTCATTATCCTGGGAAACAACTTCTTTAGAGATTCAATTTGAAAACTACTCTTTCAGGAACAACAATCACCACTTAAAAAAAATTAATTACTTTATTTTTGGTTTTCCACATTTATTTCCACAAAATTTTGAGTACCAATTTTTCTCCACATCTCTGCCCTTGCCCCCACCCTGAGATGACATGCATTCTGATAACATCTTCCCCCAGGCTGCCCTCTCTTCTATTCCCCCATTCCCCCTTACTCCCTCCTCCCTTACTTTCTTATAGGGCAAGATAGAGTTCTATACTATTTTGCCTGTATATCTTATTTCCCAGTTGCATGTAAAAACCATTTTTTTAACAGTTGTTTTTAAAAATTTCAGTTCCAAATTCTCTCCCTTCTTCTCTCCCCTCCCCCCACCCCAATTGAAAAGGCAAGCAATTCAATATAGGTTATACATGTGTAGTTATGCAAGACACTTCCATAATGGTAATATTGTTTAAGACTAATTATATTTCCCTCCATCCTATCCTGCCCCCTACTTATTCTATTTTCTCCTTTTACCTTGTCCCTTTTCAAAAGAGACTTTTGACTTCTGACTACCCCCTTCCCCCATCTGCCCTCCCTTCTACTCCTTTCATCCTCCCCCCTCCCATCCACTTCCCCATTACTTTCCTGTAGGGTAAAGATACGCAATTGAATGTGTATGTTATTTCCTCCATAAACCAAATTAGATGAGAATAAGGTTCACTCTTTCCCTCTCAGCTACCCCCTCTTCCCCTCCATTGTGAAACATTTTTCTTTCCCCTTTTATATGAGATAATTTATCCCATTCTACCTCTCCCTTTCTCCTCCCAAAATATTCCTCTCTCACCTCTTAATTTTATTTTTTAGATATCATCCCTTCATATTCAACTCACCCTGTGTGTCACCTCTACCTACCTACCTATTATCTCTCTCTGTATATATATATATATATATTTATACATATATATATTATATGAAATATGATTTCCTCCACCTATCATAATCTGAGAAAGGTCTCATAAATTACAAAAATCATCTTTCCATGTAGGAATGTAAACAGTTGAACTTTAATAAGTCCCTTATGATTTCTCTTTCCTGTTTACCATTTCATGCCTCTCTTGATTCTTATATTTGAAAGTTAGATTTTCTATTCAGCTCTGGTCTTTTCATCAAGAATGTTTGAAAGTCCTCTATTTCATCAAATATCCACTTTCCCCCATAAAGTATTAGACTCAGTTTTGTTGGGTAAGTAATTCTTGGTTTCAATCCTAGCTCTTCTCACCTCCAGAATATTATATTCCAAGCTCTTCAATCCCTTAATGTAGAAACTGCTTGATCTTTGTTATTCTGATTGTATTTCCAAAATATTTGAATTACTTCTTTCTAGCTGCTTGTAAGATTTCCTCCTTGACCTGGGAACTCTGGAATTGGCTACAATATTCCTAGGAATTTTCCTTTTGGGATTTGCTTTCAAAAGGTGGTCAGTGGATTCTTTCAATTTCTATTTTCTCCTCTGGTTCTGGAACATCAGGGCAGTTTTCCTTGATAATTTCTTGAAAGAGGATATCTAGGCTCTTATTTTGACCATTCCTTTCAGGTAGTCCAATAGCTCTTAAATTATCTGTCCTGGATCTATTTTCCATGTCAATGGTTTTTCCAATGAGATATTTCATGTTTTTCTCTATTTTTTCATTCTTTTGGTTTTGTTTTATAATATTTTGATTTCTTATATATTTTTCTTGGAGACTTTTGATGTAGGAGCTTTGATTTTGTTGTCTCCTTCTGCTTGTATGTTTTGATTTTCTTTATCACCAAAGTAAGATTCCATAGTTTAAGTTTTTTCTTTAACACTGTTTGCTCATTTTCCCAGCAAAATACTTGACTTTCTAACTATTTGTCAATGTAGGGGGTTTGGGTGGGGGTGAATATACTGTCCAAGGCTTCAAGGCTGCTCAATCCACCACCGTCTATGGGCCCAGAGATCTGGAAGCAGCAGCAGCTGCTATAGTTGTCACCTCTTCTGTCCCAGGGTTGGGGCCATACCATGCTCCTCTTTCACCCAGCTCCTACAGTGTTTTCCCACTGACACTCTATGCTGCCTTTGGTGTTTTTGGGTTGAGAAGTCTGGAAATGGCTGTAGCTGCCAGTGATTCAGTCTCCTGAGGCCTGCTCCAGCCCTGTCTGTTCCAGCACAGCCCACCCCAGACTTTGCTCTGCTCCCAGCTTGCTGCGATATACCCTTCCTGTCAACCTTCCAGGCTGTCTTGCATTGGTGATGTTTTTCACTCTGTCATTTTGTGACTTCTGCAGCTCTAGAATTTGGTTAGAGTCCTTTTTTACAGGTATTTGGAGGGGTTTGGGGGAGAGGTCAAGCAAGTCCCTGTTTTTACTCCACCATCTTAACTCTGACCCCCAATAGTCATCACTTTTAAGAACCCAGAAAAGAAAATTCTTGCCAACAAGGTGCATGGACTAAAAAGAGTCAGTTAATAAATTATAGCTTTTTTAAAAGAAAGAATTAGCTCAATATTCTGGAAAGTGTAATAGATCTCTAGTTCTGGTTCAAATGCTTAATACATGAATGGTGTTGCCATTTAACTTTTACTTCCCAGAATTTTGGTCCAGCAGAGAATTTGGAGAGTGTTGTCTCATAGCTGAAGAGGACTAACTGAAGAGGATTTGACCAGTGTTGTTTTCAACATTTACAAATGGAAACTCAAGGAGGTTATACAATGGACACTGGTTAGATTATAGAAGACTGAGTCTTGGGGGAGAGCAAAAAAACCCAAACCTTCCAGTGTTTTTTTTTTTTTCAGTTAAATCCTAATTAACAGTCCCACAAATTTGAACTTCCTATGAGGGAATATTTTGCCTCCAATTTTTTCTTTTTGTGTGTGATAAAATGGAGAAAGCACTGTCTCTGAGGTAGAGAATCTTATCTTGAATCTCACCTCTGATGCCTAGTACCTGAGTGACCACTGGCAAGTCACTTAACCCCCCTAACTGTCTTTCCTCATCTTTAAAATGAAGCAGTTTGACTAGATGACCCGGAAGGTTTGTTACTTCTATTGTTCTATAATCCTTTATATTCTAAAAAACAGAAATGAATTTATGAAATATTATCAAGCTTCTTATTTGGAAAATCTGGTTTATTCTGGAACTGGGTTTTCCTCATGTACCTATTGTCATCTGGCATTTAGATATTTCCCATCATAAACTAATATGGGGATATTTTAGTGAAGAACATACAGAAGAAAACAAAGAAAAGCCAGTCTGTAACATGGAAAGAGTGGTTATGATGGCAACAACTGCAGGAACCTAAGAAATATCAGAAGAAGCTCCTTATCTAAGCCTCTTTCTCGATATCTTTTCCCAGAAATGGAAATACCTTCTTGTAGAGCTATTCTCTTGACTTTTTAATTAATAAAACAAATATAAAGGCCAACATGATTGGATCTTCTCCTCTGTGGCTAAACCCTTTGAGAAACTATTTATAACTGATGACTCTACTTTTATTCCTTTTTTCTTTATCTTTTCTTCTTCTGAACTCTCTGTGGTCTGGCTTCCAATTCATAATTCAACGTAGCCTTTAAAATTAAAAAAAAATTCTCCAAAATTACTAATGATATTTTTTATATTTATAAAAATATTTTAAAGTTTCTTCTTTAGTTTTTCCTTTATGTCTTTTAGAGATTGCATTTTAATTTGTGCCCAAGTTGTGTTTTTCTTGGAGTCTTTCTACATTTTGGGGAATTATTCTCTTCTTCATTTGTGTTTTGATTATCTCTGTCAGTATAGTTCCTTTTTATTATGGAGTTATTTTTGTTTGTTTGTTCATTTTTTTTTTCAGCTTCCTGACTTTAGACTTTATGTTCGGCCCAGTTTCTACACAATTCTGGAGGGAATGTTTTGTTGCAGCTTTCTTGAGTTATTAGTCGTTTTGTTATTCCAGGCTCCAAAGGCCATCTCATAAAGGGAACTTACAAACTTCGGATACTTTTAAGTGGTTTTATCCAGGGTAAAGTCTCATCAGTTCTTCCCTCCTTCCCCCTGCCTCAGTGAGGTCCTCAGCTCTGCAGGTCCTTAACTTGTATTTGGGCCTAAGCCACAATAGGCTGCTGATGAACTGAGGCACTTCAGAATGGTCAAAAAAGCTAGGGCTGAGAACAAACTCTTTTTCTAGAGTCTGGGGCACATTGTTGATGTCTACTTCTAAATTTTCCCTTGATTCATAGGTCCTGAGACTGATCCTCACATATAGCTACTGGTCTCTTCCACAGTCCACACTAGATCTATGACTCAGAAAGGTGGAGGAAGCAACAATCTGCCAGATGGTACCTGTTCTCATACCTGGCATGAGATCACAATGTCCTAGTGTGGGTTTAGGACCTTTTATTCCCCTTGGGAAAAGTCTTTACTTGTTAGAATGTTTCATGGGGCTAAGTTCTGGCCCATATATAAAAATCTTTAAATGTCTTTCTGGAAAATTACTCATATGGACATATGACATTCCTCCCTCCCGCTTCCTGGAGCCAGCCTGGTGAATTTTCTTTTTTTTTTTCTTTTTGGATGGTAATTGGGGTTGTAACTTGCTCAAGGTCACATGGCTAGTTTTTGTGTTAACTTGCTCAAAGTCACACTGCTAGTTTTTGTGTTAAGTGTCTGAGGCCAGATTTGAACTCAGGTCCTCCTGACTCCAGGGCTGGTGCTCTATTCACTGTGCCATCTAGCCACCCTCAGCCTGGTGAATTTTCTAGACTTGTTTGGTGGAAAGAGCTCTTTATACTTCCTTGCTTCTCTGCTATCTTAATTGTCAAATCTTATGGCTTCTTTTTGATTTTAATCCTTAATGACTCCACTGCCACATTTGACACACTTAGTCATCTTCTCTTTCCATATGCTCTCTCCTCTCTCTGTTTTGTGATTCTGTCCTGTCTTTGTTCTCACCTCATTTCTCTGACCATTCTTTCTCAACCACTTTTGTTGTAGGCTTTTCACCCATGCAACATTCACTAATTGTGACTCAGTTGGTGAAAAATAATTTATTAAATGATGGCAAAATTTACAAATAGGGCACAGTTAATATTAATGCATGGTTTTCTAATTCAGTATTTGGCCCACAAGTATTTTTTGGTATATTTTAGTGACCCCAGTTTCTACTGATTTTGACATCAGTGATTTAGAACGTCAGTTTATATCTTTACTTGGAGATGAAAGAAGAGATGCTTTTTTGCTTTCTCTCTTAAGCATCTTTTGGGTCCATAACATGGATGTGATCACTACTACTTTGTTTTGAGTCAATGTTGATTCCTTGAATAACTAGAATAATGCCTTTGTCCAAGAAATCAAAAAGTTAATTAAATTCTATTTTCTGGAGCCATTCATACTTTATAATAAGTAACTCTCTTCCATTATTTGGTTATAGAAATTTATAATTAAAAATTCAGTGGTCCTGACATTCCTGAAGATAACTCAATGAATTGGATCATAGATTTAGAGATGGAAGGAAATTTAGAAGCCATCAATCCTAACCTCTTTATTTAACAGAAGAGGAAACATAGAGAGATTGATTATAACACAGTCCTTGGAATTCTGGGATTCAGTTCTTTAATTATTGTCTATGAGAAAGGGAGGGATTTCAGAAAACAACTGACTTAAGCACTCAGGGAAATTACTTGCTGATTGAATTAGTCATAGGTAGATAAGCAGTTAACGTAGAAGACTACGTTAGGATGGGCACAGGACACCTCATTTGGGAGAGAGATTACCTTCCACTGTTGGATTTTTCGTTGATCCCTACCAGTTCACAGAAAATTGATGATGTCAAAAATGAAACGATTAAGCCATATTACAGTCTTTACCTCTTGTACTATCTACTCATCTATACTGCTGAGAAAGATGATAGCATCTCTCATAAAATTCTATAGCTTCATGTGGATTTTTTTCTTCAGCGCTCTTTTCATTTCCTGTTCCTTTGTTAAAAAAAAAAAAACTGACTGAACTATATTTCCAAAAGATGAAACTGACATTTTATAGAATAAATTAAATCAAATAAAAGAACAATGAAACAAAAATTCATGGATGCTAAGTAGTTCTCTCCAATGTTTGGAATAAAAATATGTGTACATTATAATTAGTTGCATTCTTTATCCTCAGAGTAGAGCAAACAAAACTTGTGATTCATTTCACTTGGTGTTCATCCTAGCTCACTTTAATTTTCATTCAATTTCAATTGTCAAATATTTTTGAAGATTTTTTATAACATGAAGCAATGTCACTTTGTGGCCTTCCAGATTTAACTTTTTGTTCCTTTGATTTTATTATTTAATATTTGCCAGACCTTTAATCTGTGTCTCTGGCAGAAGGGAGGAAAGGTACTGTGCAAACTCTCAACTAATTTAAAAACTCATAGGTGGAACAAAATACATACTCAATTATATACTACTAATTAATATGTGGTATGTAGAAGGAACTCAAGGAGTAAGAAGGTTATTTCCCCTTTCAAACTTCTTATTCACCCACTTGCCTCATCTTATAGAAGCCTTATCAAAATCACGTGTGCTGACTGTAATTTGCCCATTATTGAACATGGTCATGGTTTGAAAAAACAAAGGTTTGTTGAAACACTGTGGGTTTGCATTCCTTTTTATTGTCCTCCTTGCCCCCCTCTTCCCTCCTCTCCTTTTGTTCCTCTTCTCAGATTCTCACTCAGTATCTCATGTGACTGATAACAAGGGTTATAAAATCTTCCTGGTGTCAGAAGATAAACTATTTTATGAATGGACATTGGAGTTTGTCCATACCCAGGAACATTTTTTTGATGCACCAGGATCACTTGTCCCCATCACTCTTAGACCAAACTCAATAATTACCATTAAGGGAACACAGCCATTTCTGTGTGATGGTAGGGTTTAGACTTGAGAATGTATTGAAATAGTCTATTTAAACAGTGACCAGTGACCAAACTACAGTGGTGGCAGTAGGAATGGAAAGGAGAAACATTCATAAAAGTTTCTCTATAGATTTCATTGACCATCTGGTGAAGCCCAATCTGAGATCTTATAATGGTGATGAGAACAGCTTAGGGTCCACAGGTGAATGGGGATAGATTCTGTCTCATTTTGGTTTGGGAACAGATATTTTTTGTATGTTACCCATTTTCTCTATTATTCTATAGGCTGTCAGGATATATTTTTTTTTCTTGGAGAGAGATGATGACTGCTAAATAGTGTTTTCCACATACTCTTTTTGAAGTCGTATAATATTCTCTAAAGTATACAGAAGTGTTAGAACAAGATATGATCAGAGTTGTCCTTGTAAATAACAACTGTCTATGTTATCTGTTACTAGGAATGCCAGGAAAACCTCTTTGCCCCAACCCCAAATAGTTGTTCTAAATTATACCATTGCATGTGTATCACTTTGAGTCTTTCCTGTTGTGAAGTCTCTTGGAGGTATAAAATATTAACTGACATGAAATACTTCCAAAGAACCCCAACATTGATGGTGAGCTGAGAGTGAGGGCTTCTAGAGTCTAGATAGAAGTTAGCCATTTTTGGAAAGATAAGCAGAGATGATAAAAAGTGGAAGGTGGGGAGCAATGAAATATAGAAGGACTCTTCTTGGGTTTCAAGTGTATCTAAAGTAAATTTGACTGAGGTAAATTTTGTCTATGCCACCCTCAATTTTCTAGTTGGCCTGGTTTGTTCCAAGAGATAACCTGGAAGAATAGGAAAAGAAATAGATCCATTTCAGCAGAGTTTACTTTTACTGAGGTTTCAAAGTTTTGTCATGAGGGGGTGGCTAGGTGGCACAGTGAATAGAGCACCATCCCTGGAGTCAGGAGGACCTGAGTTCAAATCTGGCCTCAGACACTTAACACACACACACACACACACACACACAAACAAGCCATGTGACCTTGGGCAAGTCACTTAACCCCAATTGCCCTACTTTCCCCTCTTCAAAAAAGCAAAAAAAAAAGTTTTGTCATGGCTCAAAATGATCTCATTTTGTGAAACCATTTATATAGATGCAAATCTCACTGACAGCTTAGAATTTTGGAATCACTTCATTAGCACACTGACCACTACAGTGATTCCCAACATTCTCTGGATTCAATAGCAAAAATATTTTTGTAGTGTTCCTCCAGATGGTATTACTGTAGTATCTGGTGACCAAGCCTATAATAGAATTGGTATTTTATTGTTGTTTTTGTTATTTTCAATTGTTTCAGATTCTTCATGAATAGTTTTGGGGTTTTCTTGGCAAAGATATTGAAGTTATTTGCTATTTCCTTTTACAGTTCTTTGGAGTTGGTATAGATTCATACTAAGATGAAATGAGTGAAGGATAGATATATCACCTTAGTACACATAAATCTCTTTGTTCTCTTCCTAGGAAGCAGGCATGCTCTGGTACAGACGGGGTACCTAGATGTGGTAATAAATGAAAATCTCAGGCTGTTCCCCATAGCAGGCAGGACCCAAAAGGTTGCTAAAAATACTGTTGGAATCAATGGACTTATGATTCCTAAATGGAGTTTTCCTTCATTATGACTCATTGTACTGGCAAGAATAAGAGGAGTTCCAGACTTTCCATTCCCCTTTAAAAAAGGGCAAAATGTTATTCAATATGGTCAGCTGAGACATTGGAGAGAACACCAAATTGGGACACAAGACTTGGTTTATATCCTGGTTTTGTTCCTTGATTAACTTGATAATTTTCCTGTAACTTAAACTCTCACAACAACCTTGCCTACAGTAACTATTGCAGCAGCTTTGAAGCAGTGACTTTAGGCATCATTGCCCATATTTTATGGATGAAAGGAAGTGAAGTTTATTTATTTATTTTTAAAGCAATCAGGGTTAAGTAACTTGCTCAAGGTTACACAGCCAGTTATTTTTGTGTGGGTGTTATGTATCTAAAGCTGGGACTGATCCCAGGTCTCTCAAGTCTGCAGCTGGTGCTCTTTCTCACTGTGCTACCTGGCTGCCCCAGGAAGTGAAGCTTATATACATTAAGTGACTTGTGCTTATACATCTAGTTAAGAAGTGTCAGAAATTGGGGTGGCTAGGTCCCTGGAGTCAGGAGGACCTGAGTTCAAATCCAACCTCAGATGAACACAAAAACTAGCCATGTGACCTTGGGAAAATCACTTTACCCCAATTACCCTACCTTCTCCCTCCAAAAAAAAAAAGAAAAAAAAAGATGTGTCAGAAATGGATTTTGAATGCTGGTAATTGTTAGTGTTTCCAAGTTGAAAAATGAGGGTTTAAACTATATGTCATCTGAGTTCTCCCTGAACGTTAAATTTTATGGCTTTTGTCTCAGTTATTCTTTAGGTGTTATATTCTGGGTTCAATAAGAGATTAATGCAAATGTGAAGTTAATTTTAAGAATAACTTCTTTGAAAATTTTTAGAAAAGTCCTTTGTGCTGACTAAATTTTTAGGTTACATCAGATAGAGGACATGGTACTACATTCAGAGTCTGGAAGACCTGAATGCAAAGCACATCTCTGACACCACTTAGCTCTATGACTAAGGAGACTCTACACAGGACTTCTTCCATTTTCATTCCACCCTCACATATCCCATTACTTCCTCTCTCCTCATTCTCAGCTGAGGACCTTCCCTCATATTTTACAGAAATAATTGAGGACATTCACAGAGAGCTCAAAGAATTTTTTTATGGGGGTGGAGACAGGATGACAGAGTAAAAGCAGGTACTTTCTGTATATCTCCTTCAAACTCCTCCAAATACCTGTAAAAATAACTCTAAACAAATTCTAGAGCAGCAGAACCCACAAAATAACAGAGTGAAACAAATGTCTAGCACAAGACAACCTGGAAAGTAGACAGGAAGGGTCTGTTGACCCAGTCTGAGAGAAGATTGCAGTGCAGCATAAAATGCATCAGTACAAATCAGACACCCCAGAAAATCTGGAGCAGGCCTCAGTGGGTTGAATCACTGTCAATTCTGATGATTTTCAGATTTCTTAACCCACAAACATGAAAGACAGCTTAGAAGGTCAGTAGGAAATGTCTGTTAGACCTGGGTGAGAGAGGAGCATGTCAAATCCTTGCCCCGGGGCAGTGGCAGTAGTGGAAGTGGCAGTGAAAGTAGTTGCTTTGATAATAAAGAAGATCAAAACATACAACCAGAAGAAAACAAAGTCAGAGCTCCAACATCCAAAGCCTCCAAGAAAAACTATGAATTGGTTGCAGGAAATGGTGGAGCTGAAAAGGGATTTTGAAAATCAAGTAAAAGAAATAGAAGAAAAATTGGGAAGAGAAATGAGAGTGATGCAAGAGAATAATGAAAACTAGTCAACAACTTGCTAAAGGAGACCCAAAAATGCTGAAGAAAATAACACCTTAATAATTGAGTACCCAGGCAGCTAGGTGACACAGTAAGTAGAGCACTGGGCTTAGAGTTAGAAGGAATTGAGTTCAAATCTGGCCTAAGACACTTGACACTTACTAGTTGTGGGAACCTGGGCAAGTCATTTAACCCCAATTGCCTTGCCTTCTCCCCTAAAAAATAGACTACGCAAAAAAAGTCCAAATAGAAGAATGCCTTAAAAGCAAAACCAGTCAAATGGAAAAGGAGATCCAAAAGCTTACTGAAGAAAATAATTCCTTAAAAATTAGAATGGAGAAAATCTATTGACTCTATGAAAAATCAAGACATTATAAAGCAAAATAAAAAGAATGAAAAAATAGAAGACTGTAAAATATCTCATTGGAAAAACAACTGACTTGGAAAATACATCCAGGAGAGATAACTTAAAAATTATTGGACTCCTTGAAAGTCATGATCAAGAAGAGTCTAGACATTCTCTTTTAAGAAACTACCAAATAAAACTGCCATGATATTCAACAAATGAAGGGTAAAACAGAAATTGAGGGAGTCCACCAATAACCTCCTGAAAGAGATCCCAAAAGAAAACTACTAGGAATATTGTAACCGAATTCCAGAGTTCCCCAGTCAAGGAGAAAATATTGCTATCAGCCAGAAAAAAAACAATTGAAATATTGTCAAATCAGGTTAATGCAAGATTTAGCAGCTTCTACATTAAGGGATCAGAGGGCTTGGAATATGATATTCCAGAGGTCAAAAAAGCTAGGATTAAAACCAAGAATCACCTAAGCAGCAAAATTGAGTATAGTCCTTCAGGAGAAAAAAATGTATATTTAATGAAATAGAGGACTTTCAAGCATTATTGATGAAAAGACCAGAGGTGAATAGAAAATTTGACTTTCAAATACCAGTCTCAAGAGGAGCATGAAAAAGGCAAACATGAAAGAGAAATCATAAGGGATTTATTAAAGTTGATATGTACATTCCTACATGGAAAGATGATATTTGTAACTCATGAGACCTTTCTCAATATTAATGTAGTTAGAGACAATATACATAAATTAATATACACACATATATACATATATAATGTGTGTATACATGTATATACATACTTATACATATGTGTGTATATATGTATATAGATATAGCTATAGACAGAGGACATAGGCTTAGTTAAATATGAAAGCATACTATCTAAAAAATAAAATTAAGGCATGAGAGAGAGGAATGTACTGGGAGAAGGAGAAAGGGAGAAGCAGAATGGGGTAAATTATCTCACATAAAAGAGGCAAGAAAAAGTTTTTATAGTGAGGGAAAGAAGGGTGAAGTGAGAGGAAATGACTGAACATTACTCTCATCAGATTTGACTTAATGTGGAAATAACATACCCACTCAATTGGGTATGGAAATCTATCTTACTCTACAGGAAAGTAGTGGTGAAGGGGATAAGAGAGTGGAGAGATGATAGAAGGGAAGGCAGATTGGGGGAAAGGATAATCAGAATAAATGTCACCTTTAGATAGGGGGAGGGGAGAGATGGGGAGAAAATTTGGAACTCAAAATCTTGTGGAAGTGATTGTTGAAAACCAAAATTTAATTAATAAAAAGAAAAAAGGAATTATTTGCAAATCTTTATTCTAAGTCAACTACTATTGCAATAAAATATGTCTAGTCTCATTTCTCACATTTCTTAGTAATCCAAGGTTTAGAATGTCTATAATATAACTAATACTGATATTAGAAAACTTTGTTGAGAGTCTTTTGAAATCTCTACCTTTCAAGACTAGTTTGAGATTCTTAAAAATTACAAATAACAAAAGGGCATCATGATAAAAAGAACTGTTCTGAAGAGAGACAGGTGCTTTAGATATTGTCACTGTCTTCATAAGACATATCTTCTGATTTCTGCTTTTTCAATAAAAAAAAATTACATTGATATTTCATGTTTCATCTTCCAGATTCTCTCCTTCCATTCATTCACCCAACCCTTGAGAAGGCAAGCAATATATCATATATCATATATCATTATATGTGATATATGATATCAATATAGAATATATGTGAAGTTATGCAAAATATACTTTACATATTAGCCTTGATAAAAAGACAAATAATGTGAAAAACAATATGTTTTGTTCTGTACTTGGAGTTCATAATTTCTCTCTTTGGAGGTGGATAGCAGTCTCATTATTGTTTCTTTTGAATTGTCTTTGATCATTGTTTTGGAGTAGCTAAGTCTTTCACAGTTGATTATCATTAGTATATTTTTGTTACTTTGCAAATTGTTCTCCTGGTTCTGTTCATATCATCTTGCATCAGTTCATCAAACACTCATGTTTAGTAGACTCCAGTAACTCCAGGAGCAAACACAAAATGCTCTAGTTAGCATTTAAAACTCTTCATACCCTCACCCTTTAATACTTTACCATTCTTTTTGTGACTTACTCCTTCTCACCTACACTTTGATCCAGTTTCACTGGCCTGGCTGTTCCACAAGCAAGACACTCTGTCTCAGCTCCGAGCAAATGCTTTGGTTGTTCCCTATGCCTGGAATATTCTCACTGTTCTACTCTGAGTACTGGCATCCTTGTTTTTCTTTAAGTTCTAACACAATTCTCACCTTATACATTAAGTCTTCCTCAACATCTCTTAATTCCAGGGCCTTGTCTCTGTTAATTATTTCCCATTTATCTTGTATATAGCTTGCATTGTATAGATTTCTTTTCTCATTGACTTTCCTATTGACTTGTAAGCTCACTGAGGGCAAGGAATATCTTTTGCTTGCTTTTGTATCCCCAGCACTTAGCAGTGTGCTTGGCACATGGCAGGCACAGAATAACTGTTTCTTGATTGACTTCTATCTTTCAGAATCAGATTCATTGTTCTTTTGATAAGTCTTGGATCCTCCCCCCCCCCAGTAATCTTCTTTCTCTTGCCATTTTGAAAAATAAAGCTTAGTAAAGAAAACAAGGAGAATATCAACCTCTATGTGTACCCCATTCTGTCTCTCCCCATATCCTCTCATTATATTACTCTCTCACCTCTTAATTTCACCTTTTAAGTATTATCCCTTACTATTAAATTGGTCCTGTGCCCTCTATCTATGTATACCTGTAAACACATATACACACATTCACATATGTATTTTATGCCCATATACCCTCATATATATGTATATATATGTGTATATGATTCTATTGCCTTCAAGTATTTTCATCCTGAGAAAAGTTTCATAAGTTACAATGATCATTTTTCCATGTAGGAATGTAAATAGCTCAACTTTGATAAGTTCCTTAGGATTTCTTTTCCCTGTTTACCTTCTCTTGCATCTCTTCTTCTTGTGTCTGAATGTCAGATTTTCTATTCAACTCTGGTTTTTTCATCAAGAATGCTTGAAAGTCCTCTATTCCACTGCATGACCATATTTTCCCCTGAAACATGATACTCAATTTTGCTGGGTAGATGATTCTTGGTTTTAATCCCAGCTCCTTTGACCTCCGGAATATCATATCCCAAGCCCTTTGATCCCTCAGTGTAGAAGCTGCCAGATCCTGGGTTATCCTGATTGTGTTTCTGCAATATTCAAATTGTTTCTTCCTGGCTGCTTGTAATATTCTCTCCTTAATCTGGGAATTCCACAACCTGGCTATAATATTCCTAGGAGTTTTCTTTTTGGGATCTAATAAATAAATGAATAAATGAAGGGGAGAAAGGCAATGTTTTTAGAAAAACTTTGAAACCCTTGTTTGAATTGATGCAGAGCGAAGTAAGCAGAATCAAGAGAACAATTTGTATAATCATAATATTGTAAAAACAGTCAACTTTGAAAATCCCTTAAACTCTGATAAGTACTATGACAAATCACATCCAAAAGACTCATGATGAAACATGTAATTCAGCTTTGGGGAATACAGCTAATGCACCTAAAGTGAAGATAGAAGCATGCTTTTATTTATTTTTTTTTACTCTCTTTTCCATTTTTGGAGGGTATGATTAATATGGTATTTTGTTTTGCATTAATTTTAATTGATTTAAAAATTTTTTAAAAAAGCAATTGGGGTTAAGTAACTTGCTCAAGGTTACATGGCCAGTTATTTCTGGGTGTGGTGCTGAGTATCTGAGCCCAGATTTGATCCCCAGGTTATCCCGACACTGGAGCCAGTGCTCTTACTCGCTGTGCTACCTGGCTGCCCCAAAGTTTTTAGCCTTTTTTTGGAGGGGCAATTAGGGTTAAGTGTCTTGCTCAAGGTCACATGGCTAGTATTATGTGCCCGAGGCTGGATTTGAACTCAGGTCCTCTTGAATTTTAATTGATTTTTACAATTACATGATTGTAATTGGTTTTGTTTCTTCTGCCTTCGCAAAAGGTAGGGATGGGGGAGAGAGGATAGAAAAAGAGAATATGAAACTGAAAATAAAATGAAATTGAATTGAAAAAGAAAAGGGGTATCTTGTCTTAGATGAGGAAGATGTTAGTTACACTCTCCTTTGCCATTTTCATATCCAGTATGAAGTATTGTGCTAGTCATTGCCACCACATTTGAGAAGTTACACTAAAAAAACAAGAAAATATCTAAAATTGACAAGGAGCTTTATTCTATATCATCTGAAGATCAGCTGAAGGAAGTGAGAATGCTTTGCTTAGGGCAGAGACAAGTTAGGAAGGCATGTTAGCTATCTTCAAATGTTTGAAGGGTTATCACAATGAAGAGGGATTAGATTTCGTTTACATGGTAGTTGAGAACAGAACTGGGACCAACAGTGGAAGTTATAGGGAGATAAATGATGGCTTAATGGGAGTGGCAGATTCCTGAGAATTTGGACTACCCAGAATTAAAATTGACTTGCTTCAGGAAGTAAAGGGTTCTCCTTCCTTGGAGGGCTTCAGAGAAAGAGTAGATGGTGTAGTGGAAACAATGCCAGCCCTAGGGTAAAGAACACATACATTCTAATTAAGCCTTCCACACCTGCTTGCTGTGTGACTCTGGGCAAGACATTTAACCCTGTTTACCTCAGTTCCTCATCTGTAAAATGAGATAGAAAAAGAAATGGCAAATCCCTCCAGTATGTTTGCTAAGAAAACCCCAAATAAGGTCATGGTCAGTCAGACAGACTGAAAAAAGTCGGTAACTGATAAGAAAAAAGTTGCATGAGACTGATTTGTACTTAAAACTTCATAAAACTTTAATTTCCCTCTAGTTTGTCACCACTATTTCTGATGAGGAATAAAGATGTTTGTATTGTTGTTGTTGGTTGCCCTTCATTCTGGAAGAGGACCACAACATCAGGAAGTGATGCCATGACTTGAGAGTAAATTGGATTTAAGTGAGGCAGGGCAAAGTCACCAGCCACGCTTTTTTCTCCAGAGCCATCTGTGTCGAGTGGTGAGATATGCATCAGGATCACAGGAGATGGTCCCCAAAGATGTTTGTGTCATTACTTATTGAAAATGGTTAATCATTACATTCTGAACTTAAGTGACCATTTCAGGATACCATGAAATTTTTCCCTACAGTAGGACAATTAGAATGAACTCTGAGACTTTAGAGATAAAGATCTGTATAGGCACCACAAAAGTTCCAAACCGTATAATAGTTTAATTGGTTGACCCTTTAACTCCACCCTCATTTTACAATCTATATATTCCTTTCAGAATTTATCAGGGAATTACAACAGCACTTGAGCTGAGGTTTTAAGAAGTAAGGCACAAAGAGAGACGAGGAGAAGAGACAGAAATAATAAGCTGACTACAGAGCATGACAATGAACATCATCCCAAGCTTAAGTGCTGGAACCTGGGCGCTGTTTGTTCTCTTCCTGACTCTCTTGTTTCTGTAAGTGACAATATTTTTTTTCCTTTTACAATTTATCAAGGGATAAGACCCAGCTCCTTTGTGACTGTCACAGGACATTTAATAATGATTGTTTTCTAGTGTCTCCTACTCTTTGTATAATGTACATAAGAATATATCTGTTATTTATGATGTCTGTAACTGAAAATTCTTATCTTTCTTTGTTTATATAAATGGATTGATATTGTTTGCTAGAAAACGTACTAAGGGAAAGGTATAAACTCTTTGATCAAAGGTCATAGTGTCTTTTCCCAAAAGAATAGACTTGGTGCTTATTTCTTTGGTATTGGTCAAGTAATTTAAAAGCAGAAAAAACAAACTTTCTTTCTTAAAGAAAGAAACCTGAGTTCATGTCAATTTTCTCTTTTTCTTATTACCTTTCCATTTTTCTTCTTTATTTTATTTTTCAAAATTTAAAAGGTATTTCTTTATGTTCAAAAAAATTGCACCTGATTTGCTAATGCTCATCTTGATGAAAACACTGCAGTCTTTTCTATGATGTGATTTACAGGGATTCTGTATGGAATATTTTAGTGTTTGCTTTTTCAAAGACTTTGGGGGTGGTAGTGTCCCCAAAAGTTGAGCATTCCTGTTCTGCTCCATCCATTGTGTTTAACTAATCACTCTTCTGGAAAGGCAGGGAACTAAAAACTGGTCAATGTCATGGATACATGTCAGTGATGGAAGGTTTTCTGTGCAAAAAATACCAGTTGATCAATTATGTCTAGTGTTACAATCCCACAAGCTAATGAGACCCAAGGTTTGTAATACCAGTAGAACAGGTAGTGAATCAGCTGCAGGTATTGCAGCACCCCAAACTTCAACATGTGCTCTCCTTATTTTTTAAGTCTTCTGATGGCTTCAAGATCTATCATTTAATTATGCTCTAGAGGAGATAAACATTTTTTCTTAGGTCTTTGTTTATATCCTTTCATGTTGAGACAGTGGTCACTGCTAAATGTTACAGGAAAATTCACAGAACTTCACAAATTTTCCTTTTATTTTTTCCTGTAGACCATGAATCATTCAAAAATTTCCAGGATATAAGTTGATATTCCTATGTCCCTTGTGTACTATGAGTTTCAAAATTCCCTGTAATAGAAAATAAATATTCTCTATTTAGTTAGTTCTCCACTTGGATATAAAAAATGACCAGTTAGGTACAAATGAATTTGTTATTGAACAGGGAGATAGTTTAATATCATGATCCCAATACTCAGGTTTCTCTCTTAGAGTTATCAGAAAAAACCAGAAAGTCACAGAAGTGGTGAAATATGAACAATAGATGCCATGGGAACCTTCTGCATTCATGCCAAAATTTCAGTGAAACTGTTTGCTTAGGAGGCTCCTAGCAAACTGGAATGCAAATGCATTCTATAGAGAAAGGGACTTAATTTAGATCATTCTCTTGATGTTTATTTACCTATGTGACCTTGGCCAAGGATATTAAATTGCTGAGTCTGAGTTCCTTCATTTATATAATGAGGGGACTCTGAAGATGTACTCTGAAGCCTCCTAAAACTCGAGAATCTATCATCCTAAGTCCCATACTGGAAGTGAGAACTGCCAGTGTGTGATGCTTTGAGCCATTCCTGTCTGAGGGTAATGATGTATTATAGTATTTATAGGAGCATAAGATATAAAACCTAGGAAACACCTTGTGGATTATCTATTATCATTCCTTCATTTCCTCCCTCATTTGACAGATGAGGAATTTGAGATTAAGACAAGAGAAATAGCCTGCCTAAGAAGTCAACCCAAACCAAATGTAATATAAAATAACATAAAATGGTATAGTATGTCTATGGAACATCATTTGACAGATGAGAAACTTGAGGTTAAGAAAGAAAATTATCCTGCCTAAGAATACAAAACAACAGAACACAAATGTAATATAAAGTAACATAATATGATATTGTTGATTTATGGAAGCTACTACATTGAGGTTATAATCAGCAAACAGATATGCTAATCAAGAAAAGAAGGGAAACCATAGCCTAGATAAGGAAATAATATAAATATTGAATATAGAGAAGATGAATGGTAAAGCAACCAAGGTCTTTAAAAGTGTATTAGAAACTACTGTAAAGTCATAACTTAATGCACTGAACCTTAGAAACAACAGCCATAAACTTACCCCATACTTCAGCCTATGTTGAAGTAGAATCAACTGAAGTAGCATACAAATACCAAGGAAAGAAAATAATATAGTTTTCCTGCAGGCTTGCTAGAAATTTTTACCATATTTGAGCCCATATTCTTTCCTTTTTTCTTTCTTTTTCTATTTTATGTAGGTGAAGTTTTGGTGTAAGGGTATAACCATTCTGATTTTGCTATACCTCATTTCATAAAGTTCATTCCTTATTTTCTTGTGTATATCAACTATAATTATTGTGGGAGATTCTATTATATTTGATTATGATAAGGTGCCATGAATAGTTTAGCTAATTTTGAATAAAATATGTACCTTATTTGTGCTTTTTAAAATAATGAACCAATGAAGATATTTTTATGTGTATAAGTAATTTGAATATCTTATGCTGATTTCTGTTTGATTAAAAGTTATATTCAATTCTGGAACTCTTACAATGTGTTGGGGCATTGCTTTCCAAAATATTTTCTTGATTCTAAAGTTCCATCAACAATGTATTAGAGTATCCTAGTCTTCATAACCCCATCCAAAGTCAATATGACCTTTGTGAATCTAATTACAAGGTTCTACAATATATTCTGGTTTAGGACAAAGAATTCAAAGGCATCAAAAAATGGAAACATATGGGTCACCCCAGCATCTACCATCCTGATTTGGATTCCATTGCTTAACATCCTTATCAATGTAATATACCTTCAGCAAGTCTGTCTTCTTATTCAGTACAAAAGTCTTTGAGAAATTAAAGTTGTGGGCCTCCTAAAGCATATTGGATAGGTACATGATGAGCTTGAATATGCTGCAGTATATAATGAAATAAAGAAGAAAAGAAGTTAGGAAGGAAAAAATTGAGGAAAGAAGGAAAGTAGGAGGGGGTGGCCAGGTAGCAACAGTGAGTAAGAGCACCGGCCCCAGAGTCGGGATGACCTGGGATCGAATCCAGGCTCAGACACTTAGTACCACACCCAGAAATAACTGGCCATGTAACCTTGAGCAAGTTACTTAACCCCAATTACTTTTTTTGAAAGAAGGAAAGTAGGAGGAAACATACAGGTAAGAAAGAAAGACTATTTCAAGCATGTACTATATTTCAGGTACTATGGCACACACTTTAACAATGTACTCATTTGATCCTGACAACAATCCTGAAGAGTAGTTATTATTATCCTCATTTCACTACTGAGAAAATTGAGACAAACAGAGGTTAAGTAGCTTGTCCAGCATCACACATATACTTAGTGTCAAAAGCTGTATTTGAACTAAGGATTTCTTCTCTCTAAGTCCAGTGTTCTATCCACCAGATCACTTAGATCTGAAGAAGCAGTGGCACGAGGATATCCTGAAAGAGGTTTCTTACATCTCTCCTCATCCTACCACGATTACTGATTTTTTATGTCTGGGTGCATAAATCCTGTTTGTAATTAGCCATGAGTATATTAGACATATTAAAGAGATAGCATCCAAAATGAAGGGGTGAGAAAAAGTCATTGAATTTAATTTCACAATTGAGAGATTGTTGCTGCTGCCATTGGAGGAAGTAATTTCAAATGAATAATGAGATCATAAGCCAAAATGCAAGTCAAGTAAGGCTAGCATAGAGAGGATCACAGATTCAGCCCCCAGCCCAGGGTAGAGTTTAGAGGGGGAATCTGAAATCATAACCCAATCTGAAGTAGACCAAGGATACCTAAGCAGTGAACCAAAAAGAGAAGAGTAGTATAGATACGTATATATACACGCATACAAACATATGTTCATACACAACATACATACATATGTCTATGTGTGTGTATATATGCATGTCTGTCTAGCTATCATCTATCTATCTATCTATCTATCTATCTATCTATCTATCTATCTATCTATCTATCTATCTATCTTTCTACCTCTCCTTGTAGAAAATTACAGATTGTCCACAAAACCAATTAGAATTTCTAGAAGAAATTATGCAAGGTCTAAAAAGAATTAAATTAAAGTGGTATTATAAATTAATTAAGCCTGACAGAGAAAAGAACTGGAAAAGAAATGAGTGGTCCTGGAGGACACACTTGGAAAGAGAATTAACTGTTTGTCATAAAGGGTACAAAATCTTATCCAAGTAACTGCTTACTTGAAAATTAGGAAGGACAAACACAAGATAATAATTCTATGAGACAAGAAGAAATATTAAAACAAAGCCAAAAGATTGAAAAAATGATATAAGGTCTCACATATAAAAAATTACCCAGAAAATAGATCAAGGAAAAAAAAATCATTTAAGGATCAATAGACTACTTGAAAGCCATGAACAGAAAAAAGAGCACAGGAATCATATTTTGGGAAAGCAGAAGAGAAAATTTCCCAAATTTCATTCAACTTGAAGACAAAAAAAAAATCAAAAGAATTCACCAGACAAGAATGGAAAGAGATGCCTAAATGAATTCGCTAGACAGTTCTGGAAAGAGATGTCTAAATGGAAATGCCTAGGAATGTCAGAACCAATATCCAAAGGTTCCAAATCAAAGCAAACTATTGTAAATGCTATGAAAGAAAGAATTTAAGTAAAAGTAGCTACAGATAGGACCTTATAAGATTTAGCAGCTTATATTAAAGAAGAAGAGAGTGTGATATATGCTGTTCTCCAAAGCAAATAACATACACTTAGAACCAATAGTGACTAACCCAGCAAAACTGAATTTAATTATAGTGGAGGAAAAAGGACTGATGGAGAAATAGAGAAATTCAGGAGCCAAGATGGCAGACTAAAAGCAGGAACTTTCTTGAGTTCATCCCCTAATCACCTCTAAATATCTGTACAAAATGACTAAACAAATTTTAGAACTACAGCGCCAACAAAATGACAGAGTGAAACACATCTAAAGCTGAAGACAGCCTTGTAGGCCCACAGGAAGGGTCTATCACACTGGCTGGGAGCAGAGTGCAGGCCTGAGAGGGCTGCTCCGGAATAGCAGGAGAAGGACTCAGGGAATTGAATCACTGACAACTGTGGCAGTTTCCAGACTTCTCAACTCACAAATGCCAAAGACAGAGTAAAAGGTCAGTGGGGAAACTCTGCTGGATATGGGTGAGAGAAGAGCACAATATGACCCCAGGCCCTTGGTGGGAAGGTAGCTGTAACGGTGGTGGCAGCAGCAGCAGCAGTGGCAGCAGAAGCAGCAACAGTGGCAGCAGAAGCAGCAGCAGTGGCAGCAGAAGCAGCAGCAGTGGCAGCAGAAGCAGCAGCAGTGGTAGTAGCTGCTTCCAGGAAAATCAGGTCCAGTGATGGTTTGGGGATAACTGATCAGAGGGCAATTGCTCTTGCTTTTCCCTTCTTGGATATGGGTTACAGTCTTGGGTAGCAGTCCTGGGGTGAGGATCAGTACTCCCATGACAGAGCTTAAGCCAGATGTGGAGAGGGAATTCTCATGGTCCTGAGGCAGAAAAAATACTTATGGTCGCTCACAGACCAGAGAATAGACAGTGGGAGGAGCAAATATTTTTCCTTTGATCATATCACCTTGGAAGAACTGAAAGTTCACAGGTGCCTAGAAGTAGCTCTGATGACAGTTGCACAAAACCCCAGAAATTTAGGACAGAACACTCTGCACTCTGGAAGTGTAGTCCTATTTTGGGAAAGTACTCAAAAGTCAAGTAATTGGCTGGGGAAATGAGCAAACAGAGGAAAAAAATCAGACTACAAAATCTTTCTTTGGTGACAAAGAAGAATGAATCATATAACCAGAAGAAGACAACAAAGTAAAAACTTGTGCATTAAAAGTCTCCAAGAAAAATATGAACTGGTCCCAGGCCTTAGAGGATCTCAAAAAGAATTTTGAAAATCAAGTAAGAGAAGTAGAGGAAAAATTGGGAAAAAATGAGAGTGATGCAAAAAAAATAATGAAAAATGAGTCAACAGCTTGCTAAGGGAGACCCCCCAAATACTGAAGAAAATAACACCTAAAAATTGATTAACTCATATGGCAAAAGAGGTCCAAAAAACCAATGAAGAGAAGAATGCCTTAAAAAGCAGAACTGGTCAAACAGAAAAGGAGGTCCAAAAGCTCACTGAAGAAAATAATTCTTTCAAAATTAGAATGGAGCAAATGGAAGCTAATGACGTTATGAGAAATCAAGATAGTATAAAACAGATCCCCAAAATGGTAAAAATAGAAGACAATGTGAAATATCTCATCAGAAAAACAGCTGACCTGAAAAATAGATCCAGTAGAGATAATTAAAAAATTATTGGACTACTTGAAAACTATGAACAAAACAAGAGCATGATCAAAAAAATCTTGTAGAAATGAATCATGTAAACTAAAAATAAACATAAAATTTAATTTAAAAAAAGAACATAGGGATCATCTTTCAAGAAATTATCAAGGGGGTGGCTAGGTGGTGCAGTCAGTAGAGTGTTGGCCCTGGAGTCAGGAGGACCCGAGTTTGGTCCCGGCCTCAGACACTTAACACCCACACAAAAATACTAGCCGTGTAACCTTGGGCAAGTTACTTAACCCCAGTTGCCCTCCAAAAAGCAAAATAAATAAATAAAAAGCTCAGACCTGAATAGAAAATTTGATGTTCAAACATAGGACTCAAGAGAAGCATAAAAAAAGGTAAAAAAAAGAAATTATCACATTATCCCTGATATTCTAGAACCAGAGGGTAAAATCAACATTGAAAGAATCCACTGATTGCCTCTTGAAAAATATCCCCAAAAGAAAATTACTAGGAATATTATAGAAACATTCCAGAGTACCCAGGTCAAGGAGAAATTATCACAAGCAATCAGGAAGAAACAATTTGAGTATGGTGGAAACAATCAACAGAATACAAGATCTATGGGTTTTAACATTAAGGGATTGGAGAATTTGGAATATGATATTCTGGAGGTCAAAGGAGCTAGGATTAAAACCAAGAACCACCTACCCAGCAAAACTGAGAATTATACTTTAGGGGAAAATATGGATATTCAATGAAATAGAGGACTTTTAAGCATTCTTGATGAAAAGACCAGAGCTTAACAGAAAATTTGACTTTCAAATATAAGAATCAAGAGAAGCACATGAAAAGGTAAACAGGAAAAAGAAATCACAAGGAATTTATTAAAATTGAACTGTTTACATTCCTACATGGAATGACGATATTTGTTACTCATGAGACTTTTCTCAGTATTAGGATAGTTGAAGGGAATATGTGTATATACATATATATGTCTATATTTATGTATACACATTCACACTTATATATTTGTATGTGTATGTGTATATGTATGTATATATGTATGAATGTTATGTGTGTATATGTATATATGGACAGAGGGCACAGGGTGAGTTGAATATGAAGGGATGATATCTAAAAAATAAAATTAACACATGAGAGAGGAATATATTGGGAAAAGGAGAAAGGGAGAGATAGAATAGGGTAAATTATCTCACACAAAAGATGTAAGAGAAAGCAGTTACAATGGAGGTGAAGAATAGGGAGGTGAAAGAGAATGAGTCAACTTTATTCTCACTGGATTTGGTTTAAGGAGGGAATAACATACACACTCAATTGGGTATCTTATCCTATAGGAAAATGGGAGGGGAGGGGGATTAAGGGGGAGGATGATAGAAGGGAGGGCATGGTGGAGGAGGGGATAGTCAGAAGCAAACACTTTTGAAAAGGGACAGGGCCAAAGTAACTACATATGTATAACCTGTATTGAATTGCTTATCTTCTCAATATAGGTAGGTGAAGAGGGAACATGGGAGAGAATCTGGAGCTCAAAGTTCTAGAAAACAAATGTTAAAAATTTTTTACATGTAACTGAGAAATAAAATATGCACGCAATATGGTATAGAAATCTATCTTGTCCTACAAGAAAGTAAGGGAGAAAGGTGTTAGAGAGGTTCATGAGGTGGCTGAAGAGAGGGCAGACTGGGGGAAGGGGTAATCACTATGCTTGCCATCTTGCAGTGGGGATTAGGCGACAGATGGGAAGAAAATTTGGATCCCCAAATCTTGTGGAATTGAATGTTGAAAACTAAAAATAAATAAATAAATTCTGAAGGAAAAAGGGGGAAACAACACCAGCAAAAAAGAAATAGAGAACTTCTAAGCATTCTTGAAGAGACCAGCTTAAAATAGGAACTTTATACTACAGACTTATGAGTAAAAAGACATATTAAAAAGTGTGCAATTGGAAGAGGCTAGAAATGTCTTTTAGGGATGAAATCTTTGCATTCCAGTTGGGTGAGACATAGAATACAATATCTCATAAACACCATAAGAGCCATAGCCAGATGAGGTCATAGAAGAAGCAAATGAGATTGAGACCTTGGAAGTGATTTTTGTAAAGTTCTGATGATCCTACAGGAGAAAGGAAAGGGGGGAGGGAAAATATAGTGGGGAAGAAAATAAAAGGAATGGGGAGGCATATATCATAATTAGAGGTGAAAGCAGAAATCTATATAAATGAGGAAGAATGGGGGAAGGGTTTAACTCAAACCTCACTTTGAACTGAATGCAAAGCAAAGTGAGCAGAACCAGAAGAATAATTTTTATTGTAACATTTCTTAATTGATCAATTTTGAAAATCTTAGAAGTCAGTATCATAATGATTACCTATCATTAATGGATCCAAAGGATTGATAATTTAGAATGCTGTCCATTTTCTGACAGAAATGAAGGAATAGCTATGCAGAGGGAGACATGCATTTATGGATACAGACAATGTGGGGATGTACTTTATATGACTGTTACAGAGGTTTGTTTTCTGTTTTCTTGTGTGTGTGTGTGTGTGTGTGTGTATGTGTGTGAAGAGGCTAAAGGGAGAATGAGCCAATGCTTGTTAATATAAAATTATTGTGACTTATTATTTTTGCTTTTGGGAGGGGGTAATTGGGGTTAAGTGACTTGCCCAAGGTCACATGGCTAGTTTTTGTGTTAAGTGTCTGAGGCAGGATTTGAACTCAGGTCCTCCTGACTCCAGGGCCAGTGCTCTATTCACCGCACCACCTAGCCACCTCTAAAATTGTTATTTTTAACAAAAAAGTCAAGCCACAGCTTAGAAGGATACTGAATAGTGATGATTCAGGGACTAGAGTTTGAGGTAAAGATGAAAAATAAGATTATGAAAAATAAGATGTGGAGAGAAAAGGAATTATAAGATGTGGTCAGATAATGCAATTTTAGAAATCATGAACCTAGAAACAGAATATTTCAGGTGATAATGAAATCAAGGCTGTGATTATTGCTGTATGTGATTGATGGGAAATGAGTGAATAGGTATTAGGAGTTGAGATTAAGGAATAGGGAGATCAAGGTGTTTTGAGGACTATCTGTGTCACCTGGCATAAGGACAGTGTTAGATTGCAGAGGAAGAGGGAGCCAGTGTCTGAAGTGCTTTAAAACAGAGAAATATAATCCACTGTGCAGGTGCTCCCAGAATTAGATTGGTAATATTTATCTGGCAAGATTAAAACTCAAAGGAGAACGGGTTGGTAAATAATGCCTGAGGAAGGGTCTGAGAGTGGTAATAAGGAGCAAAGAAGGACTGTACTGAGGCCCACACTAGAATTAGTATATCTGAGGGCATGAGAATCCAGGAGGTGAAGGGACATGTGTTGATAATAGAATGCAGATCCAGAGGACACAATAGAAGAGGTGGGCAGAGCTAGATTGTTGTCTGAGAGGGGTCAGAGTAGGATACGTAGAGGCAGGAAATAGAGGCAAGGGAAGTTGGTGATTTTTGCTTAGGCATGTGGGAGCTCTCTATCAGATGGAAGGGTAAACAGTAGGAGTATGCTAGTCATAGCAAACAGTAATTTCTCTTTCTAGTATCAAGGAAGGAGTGCTATTAGGAATGATGTAAATAGCTCTTCTTGCATATAAAGTCCTAATGGTAAGAGGTATTATATTTTTGGTTTTAGGGTGGGTCATTAAGCTCAGTGAAATATATTGGAAACTGTGATTGTGATGTCTGGTGCTCTGGTTCTAAAGGTGAGTTGTCTGTGATTGAGGCACCAGAGTTAGGCAGGGTCCTGGAGAGGAGGGCTTCATGTCTGAGGCTAATGTTCTGAGCTGTCTTGGTTGTATGTAAGGTGCATTGACCATGTACTGAGCCTAGTCGGGCAACAGATTCTCAGTCCTAATCACAGTACAATAGAGTTCAGCTCTTGTAATGATGGAATGAGTCCAGGTAGAAGCGGGAGTATAATCCAGTAGCAATGTTGAAGATGGTTTACTTGATGTTTGCCAAACTTGAGTACACCTAATGTGTTGTCTCAGGCCTTACTGAATCTCAGGTAGGACTTCAAGGAATCTCAGCTTAGCCTTGTATTGTTTCAGGTTGCTCATTGGAGTCATGAAGTATCTCTGAAACTGCCCCCTCGGCATCAGGATCTGAGTGAACCAAGCTTTCCCTCAGAGTTACCTTTTATAGCTCCTCCCCTTGTGATTACTGACAAGTGGACTGCATCATCTTTTTCATTGGTCTTGGCCTTGGCTCTAATCTCTTTGTATTTTTTTTCCTCACTTTACAGATATGGGACCTGGACACACAAGCTCTTTAAGGACCTGGGAATTCCGGGACCAGCCCCTCTTCCTTTCTTTGGCACTTTTCTTTCTTATAACAAAGTGAGTTTCTTTCAGTTCTCCTTTTACTCTCTTTGTTCAGTGGAAAAAGCATTTGCTCATGATTCAGGACACTTGGGTACAAATGCCAGTTCTGATGCTTATTCCCTATGTGATGTTGGGGAAATCAATTATTCTCTTTAGGGCTCAGTTTCCTCATCTGTAAAAAGAGAGGCTTGGACGTTCAGCTTGAGCTCTAGGATCTTCTAATTCTTTGTAAGATCTCAGATTTCTCAAAGATACGTTATAGTGCACTTGCACTTTAGTGTTATAGGATGGAGTGTATAAAAAGCATTCAGGCCCTCTTTTCATTGGACAAAGGGTTTCATTAACAAGCCTTAAGGACTCAATGTTTTACAGTAAATTCTGCCTGAGCGGTTGTCAGCATTACTAATAATCTCTGGCAGATTTAGCCATTGATTCAAAGGAAATTTCCTTTTGGTTTCTGTACCCTCAATCTTTTAGGGGATGTGATTAGACCTGTGATTTAACTGGCACAAATTTCCCAGGTGAGTTAATGGCTATTACCACCTGACTTTTCCCACAACTTTTACCCTTAGACAGTTGTCTACAACATCAAATAATTACCTTGCCTAGGGTCGCACAACCAGCATGTGAGAGGCAGAATTTCAGTTTTGAGGCCAGTTTTGAAATATCTTTATACCTTTCCACTGACTACATAGAAACATTTATCTCCAGATGTTGATACATAGATAAGACTGACTATGAGAAACTTTAGATCAGAAGACGTATCGTGTGCTGGAAAGAACTAGAGTCCAAAGACTCGGACTGATGGGTCAGTGGCTTAGTTTGGCCAACATTCACCTTTTTTGTCCTTCAGTTTACTGATTACCTCATCAGTTGTTGTGAGAATCAAATGAAACACATTGACTCATAAGTATATATGAAATAGCTTTAGAAAGTGTAAGATACTATTAAATGCAAAAGGAACTTTTTTTTTCTTTTTGGAGGGAAATTGGGGTTGAGTGACTTGCCCAAGGTCACAAGGCTAGTTTTTGTGTTAAGTATCTGAGGCCAAATTTGAACTCAGGTCCTCCTGACTCCAGGGCCAGTGTTCTATTCACTGAGCCACCTAGCTGCCCCTAAAAGGAATTTCTTAAAGTGTTTCATCATCATAATTATGTTAGCAACAATCTTTTAATGAACATCTGTTAGTCATTTACTTTGAATGATATTTTGTGAAAGACATTAAATCAAGGATACTTAACATGTGAAATATGAATTTTTTGAAAACTATTTTTAGAAAAATTGTTTTCTTTTGTAATGCTATGTGTTTTATGCATTTTAAAACATCATTTTCAGAAGTGGTGCATGGACTTTTCTACAGCACTAAAAAGGTCTCTGAAACTTAAATTATTAAGAACCCTTGAACTAGTGGAAATACAAAGATAAAAAAGTCAGTGGCAGGTGACCCCTTGAAGTCTGTTATCTAGTACAGAGAATGACTTATATTAAGATACTTGTAATTGAAAGGAGAATATAGTGAGGGTATATCAATTCATTTTATTTGGCATCTACAATGTTTTAAAGGCACTGGGTTACAAATACAGTGAACAGAACAATCCCTACTTCAAACAGTCTTTCATAGCAGAGGAGAAAGTTATTAGAGATAAAATCAATAGAGCAAGGATCCTGAAGAAATCTCTTTCTGCTGGGGAGATCAGGAAAGACTTCATGAAAGTGACCACATTTGAGTTGTATCAGATGTCAACAAATAGAGATGGGGGTGGGCAACAACTTCCAGGCAAAGTGAAGAGCATAATAACAATAGCAAGAAATACAATTATTTTATTTTTAATTTCCTTACATAAGGTATTTAAAAACATTTTTCATCTTAAAGAATTTATACCAATATAAAATGCTTTTTTTGCAGGGTTTAACATATTTTGACATGACTTGTTTTAAAAAATATGGGAAAATCTGGGGGTAAGTATTCTAAGTATCTTTCCTTTAATACCTACACATTTCAATGGTCAGTCACTCATAGCTCCCACTCAATTACATTTCTGAAGGTAGAGGTATTATAGATCTTTTTAGTGCCACAGAATTCTAGTTCAAGCCAAAAGAATCATAACACATGCACCTACTATGATATTATCCTGGGTCATGGATTCTCTCCCACTAACATGCTTAAATTTAATGATAAGAAGAGATCTTCATTGGAATTATGTTTGGACAACTACACATTAGTACACAGATGGGTAGAGCACATGTTTGAAGCTATAAGTATGAAGGGGACACATGTAATTAAATATGCATATACACACATAAGCGAATATATGTACACACATATATAGATATATGTATATACATATGCACACATATATACATACACACATACATGCATGCATACATACACCTCATGTCAGCAAAACTGTGTACCCATCCATGTCCTTTGCTGATGTGATAGTGCTACTCCATTAGACTTATTCCCTGCCAATCATCTTCCACCAGGTTTTTCTTTCTTATGTTTCATCTTGGTTGCTTTGGAACACCAAGATTCTAAATTCTATCTTAAACTCTCAGGAGGGTAATCTATTGATTGGTTTTGGGAAAGCATACCATGCTAGCACACTTTTTGTATTTTCTTCATAATCATGGGCATCCATTCTTGTAACTTTATATGCAGATATCCACAATGCTTCATCCTGAATACTTTCCTTATTCTAATCACTTCAGTTATGTCCCAGGTCCAATCCAACTAAATTTTCTATCACCTATTGCTTCTGTCCATCAGAGAACTGCCATCCTATCATCTACCATCTTTCTTACACATCTATAAACTTTTCTACCAGGTTGAATTATGATTCCTTGCTTTAATAGAAACCTGAAGCTCTCCTGAAAATACCATATTCCTTTCAATGCTTTCTCTTGTCTCCTACTCTCTCTACCCAATACTCACAGAGTTAGAAAATGGAGAAGGCAAATTCCTTAATCATCACTATTGTTTCTAGATCATTCTTTTTTTACTATACCCTAAATATTTGCCCTTTGTTATCTGCTCTGCTCCAAGTAACTTTCCCGACTTTTTCAATGACTTTGGTGCTGGGTTCACCATCTTCTCTTCTATGCACCCCCTGCTCTCGGCTACAACACAGTGTTTCGTTTGATATTCTGACCCTGCAAGTCCTCAATCTCTACAGTTCCAAAGAGTTCCTTTGCTACTTCCAGCCAGCATGTTCACACCTTTGAATTAATAATCTCACCAATACCAAAATCTTAAATTGAAATTGGACAATTTAATTACAAATTTATTTGCTTTGATCTAATCTGCTCACTCACCTAGTACTTCTCTTACCATACGTGGTGGTCCTTGGCCTATTCCTATTTTCCTATTCTGCTCGCTCCTCTTGGGTTTTATTTGACCCAATGCTTTGCTATTTTAATGCTTTCTTACCTCCTCTCCCAGCATCCTTCAAACACTTTTCTTCCATCAATCCCAACTGCCACACCTTCATTCTAGGCTGAATCCCAATACCATATTTCTCTGCTTCTATTATAGGACAAAAGAGAATCATGCATAGAGAAATTGGGTCAGTTTGACCCCATTCAAATTCATAGTACATAATTTTAGTTGGGACCCTTGGCGGCACAATGAATAGAATGTCAGGCCTGGAATCAGGAAGACCTGAGTTCAAATTCAGCTGTGGACATTTACTAACAGTGTGACTCTGAGGAAGTCTCTTAACCCTGTTTCTCTCAGTTTCCTCATCTGTGAAATGAATTGGAGAAGTAAACCACTACAGCACATTTGCCACATTTGTGGGGTCATAAATACTTGCACATGACTGAAATGACTGAAAAACAACAGAAAGATTATATCGTTTTTACTTATTTTGAAAAACATTTTCCAATTTCATTTTAATCTGGTAACCAAGAGTTTTAAAGTGGCTTTCATATCACCTATGAGCTTGAAACTTCTGATATATATGGTTGTCTATTTTTATAGCTTCATGCATTAAATCCAACTTCTTTTTCTCCCTCTTATTTCTGATTTCTTCAGCTTCCTGGAATTTTCAATTCCATCTCTACAACATCCCTCAACTCTCTTTTATAATCTTACTGGTACCACTACCAATACTAGTACAAGTTGTTATTATCACTCATACAGAATATTTTTGTGGCTTCCTGACAGGATTCTTCCTGCTTCCACTCTCCTTTCAACTTGGTGCATTTAAAGATTATTTATTTTTTTAAATATTTATTTTTTTTCAACCTTCATTAAAAATTGAGTTTGGAATGCTCTCCTTCTCTCTAGTCCCTCCCTTATCCATTGAGAAGGCAAGTCACATGATATTAATTATATATATATATATATATATGAAGTCATGAGAAACATTTCCATATTAGCATATTCTGAAAAAAAACACTACAAGAAAAATAAAAGGGAAAAACAATGTTCATGAGTTGTCCATTTGAGGGTCGATGGAGTTTTTCATCATGAATGGGTCCTCTGGAATTTTCTTGAATTATGTCATCCATCCTTAATATGGTTACCAGAATAATTTTTCCTGTGTCTGTTAACCTTCACATATGTGCACAAAAGTCCTCACTGCCTTTCTATTGCCTCCTAAGTAAAATTCAGAAACTACTGGCTGATGTTCAAGATTCTTCCTAGCATGTTACCTCCTTATCTTCCCAGGCTTTCCCCCTTATAGCCTGCCGTATCCCCTTTGTCCTTTAGTGAAACTGGATGACACTTTGGTTCCCAAACACACTAGCCACTGTGACTGCTCAGGTTGTGTGCTGTCATTGAAATGTCCTCCTCTCTTCCTTTTCCTGTTGAGGACCTGACCATTCTTTAAAGCTCAATTCAAATGTCATCTCCTCAATGAAGCTATTCCCCTTTCCCAGCATACCACTCAAAAAGAACAATAACAATAAAATCTACCCTAAGATTTTCAAATTGTTTTACATATGTTCTTTTATTGGATCCATACAACAGCCCTCTAAGGTTGATGCTATTCTTTTTCTCATTTTGCCAATGACGAAAGTGAGTCTGACTTGCATGGGGTCACAGAGTGGGAACTGTCTGAGGCAGGATTATAGTCTTGGCACTATTTCATAAATATTCTCTGATGAGTTTTATTTTAGTTTCTTGGTTCACTTCCACAACTCAAATTAGAGAAAATATAAGGCAGCAGCAAACTAATGGCCATCAGTTTATAGTTTCCACTTGCAACCTCTGTTTCCAACAGTGCAACTTGGTGACTGATGTCATTTGTTCCATTTGGGGCTATAGGTTTTTTGATGGCAGACAACCAGTACTGGCCATCATGGACCCAGAAACTATCAAAACAGTGATGGTAAAAGAGTGCTATTCTGTCTTCACCAATCGTCGGGTAAGTGACAGTGGAAAAGTAATGCTGGCAGCAATGAGTAAAGCATGCTAAAAATGTTAAAGGTCACACAATTTTTAGGCCATGTCTAAACAGTAGCTTCACTATTTACATTTTTGCAGAAGCCAGGGCGGGCACAACCTAGCTGAGGGCAATGAGGCAAATGGAGGCAGAAGGCAATTTTTGCTGAGCTATTTGAAGCCCCATCAACATCTCTTGACCCCCAAAATCTTGGGAGTGGCAATGCTTCCCCAACAACTAGAATTGCTTATAATGCAGCCCATAGGACCATTATTAGGGGGAAAGGTCACTGAGTAAAATGGGCCTGCTTTCCTCTTCTCCTAAGGCAATGTTGACCTGCTTCCAATAGACAGATGGGCACAGGAGACATAGTCCTGGGTGTACCCCCACCCCTCCTTTCCTACCTTTGGCCAGGCATTCCCAATCATGATCCTGCAGAAAAATCCTATGCAGGAAGTACTGGCTGTCCCCATCAATTGTCAAACAATTATCTCACATGTGACAGGTCAGTCAGAATAACTAAAGCAATTGATCCCATGAGGAAGAGATAGGAGGTGTTATATGCCTGGCAGGTCAAATTATCACCACTACCACTACCTACACACCGCTTCACATCAGACATTGTTGGGAGACAATCTAGGACATGGCACCTAGGACCCCTGAGAATAGCAATGCTTTTAATGTAGTATACTAAGCCATCATTCTGGGAAGTAACCTCTGTAGTCATGCAGCCTGGAAAATGCTCCTTCAGGTTCAACTGTCACAGCTTTAAAGGACCCAGAAAATACATTTTCTTGACCAAAGTGTATGGACTATAAAGGGTCAGATAACAAACTATATATATATATATTCATTCATTTATTTGATTTTTGTAGGGCAATTGGGATTGTGACTTGCCCGAAGTCCCATGGCTAGCAAGTGTGTCAAATGTCTGAATCCGGATTTGAACTCAGGTCCTCCTGACTCCAGGGCTGGTGCTCTATTCATGGCACCATCTAGCCACACCACAAACTATAGATATTTAAAAAAGAATTAGTTTTTATACTAGAAAGTACAATAGACCTCTACTTCTGGTTTCACAACTCAATAAAAGAATGGTTTTGCCTTTTACCGTTTTCTCCTAGAGGGCTGGTCCAGTAGGGATTTTGGAAAATGCTATCACAATTGCTCGAGATGACCATTGGAAGAGGATTCGAACAATATTGTCTCCAACATTTACAAGTGGAAAACTCAAGGAGGTAAAGAAATGGAAATTGATCAGATTCTAGAAAACAGTCTAACAGAGAGTAAACAAAATAAGTTCCCTTTTCTCCAATTAAAGCCTTATTAAGCGACCCCCAAATTTGAGATTTCCTATCCGGGAATATTTTGTTTCTTTTTTTTTTTTTGTGATACAATGGAGAAAACACAGTCACTAAAGTTGGAGAACCTGATCTCTACTCTCACCTCTGATGCCTATTACATGGTGACCATTGGCAAGGCACTTAACCATTCTGGCTGCAGTTTCCTCTTCTTTAGAATGAAGTAGCTTAACTAGATGGCCAAGAAAGCTTTTTCTTACTATAGATGTATGCTGCTTGACATTCATAAAAATGAATTTATGAAATACCATTGTGCTTCTTCTGCCTTAGGAAATCTGGTTTATTTTGCAATTGACTTTTACATATGTAATTATTGTTATTTGGCCTTCAGATGTTTCCCATCATTAACCAATATGGAGATGTGTTAGTGAAAAACATGAGGAAGGAAGCAGAGAAAAACAAGCCTGTAACTCTGAAGGAGTAAGTATGGGGCAGCAGCTGCAGGAATCTGAGGGGCAACAGGACACTCTGCTTCTCTAAGCCTCTCTCCTGCCATCTTTCCTCAGAAACTGAAGCACCCACTTTTAGAGTTATTCTCGTCTTTTTAATTAACAAAGCAAGTGTAAAGACAACGTAGTGAGTTCTTTCCCTCTGAGGATAAGCAATTTGGGGAAATCATTGACAATTGGACTCTACTTTTGCTCCTTTTTCTTCATCTTTTAATATTCTGAACTTCCTTTAGTCTGGCTTCCAAATTTTTCATTGAGCTAAGCCCTTGAGAAACTTTAAAAAAATTCTTCAAAATTACTAATGATCTTTTTTACATCGATGAAAGCATTTTAACCTCTTGTTAAATTTCTCTTCCAGAAATTGTATTTGACTTTGTGCCCAAGTTGTATTTTCCTTTGAGACTTTGCTTGTAGATTTTTTGGCAGCTATTTCCTTATGGATTTGTGTTTTGAGTATTTCTGTCACCATAATAAGTTTTTATTATGGAATTCATTTTGTCTGTTAATTTCTTTTCAGCTTCTTGACTTTAGACTTTATGTTAGGTCCAGGTTGCACTCATTTTTGGAGAGAGTATCTGGGTTGGTTATATTGCAGCTTTTTTGGGTTATTGATTGTTTTATTATGCCAGGCTCCAAGACCAACTCATGCTGGTAACTTACAGGCTTTTGATGCCCTAGTTGGTCCTTTTTTTCTTTTTCTATTTTAGTTTACATCATTCATTTCCACAAAATTTTGAGTTACAAATTTTCTCCCCATTTTCCCCCTACCCACCACCCCAAAACAGTGATCCCACTGAATATCCCCTCCTCCAATCTGCTCTCTCCCATATCTTCCCCTATGCCCCCTCTGACTTTCCAGTAAGGCATGGTGGATCTCTGTGCCCCAGTGCCTGTATATCTTATTTCCCAGTTCCATGTAAAATAATAATAATAAAATTTTAAACATTTGATTTTAAACCTTTGAATTCCAGATTCTTTCCCTACCTCCTCATCACCCACCTACTGGGAAGATAAACAATTCAATATAGGTTGTACATGTGTAGCTATGCAAACATTTCTATAGTAGATATATTGTGAAAAATTGACTATATTTCCCTCCATACTATCCTGCCCCTCACTTGTTCTATTCTCTACTTTGATCCTGTCCCTTTTCAAAAGTGGGTGCTTCCAACTTCCCTCCCCCCCAGCCTGCCCTACCTTTCATCTTCCCCCCTCATCCAGTTCCCCCCTACTCTCCTGTAGGGTGAGATACCTTATTTAGTGTATATGTCATTCCCTCCCTAAGCCAAATTCATTGAGAATAAGGTTGACTCATTCCCTTTTGCCTTTCTGTTATTCCCCTCCATTGTAACAGTTTTCCCTTGGCTCTTCTATATGAGATAATTTACCCCATTCTATCTCTCTCCATCTCCTCTCATTATATTTGTCTCTTACCTCTTAATTTCACCTTTTAAGTATCATCCCTTTCTATTCAACTGGTCCTGTGCCCTCTCTCTACGTATACCTGTACACATATATACACATACATATGTATTCATATGCCCATTTACCCTCCTATGTAGGCATATATGTATGTACACACACACACACACACACATATATATATATACACACATTTCTATTCCCTTCAACTATTCTCATACTGAAAAAAGTTTCATAAGTTACAATTATCATTTTTCCATGTAGGAATGTAAATAGTTCAACTTCTCATGTGTCTCTTGCTTCTTATATCTGAATGTAAAATTTGCTATTCAACTCTGGTTTTTTCATCAAGAATGCTTGAAAATCCTCTATTCCCCCATTGAGTGACCATATTTTCCCCTGAAACATGATACTCAGTTTTGCTGGGTAGGTTATCCTTGGTTTTAATCTCAGCTCCTTTGATCTCTGGAATATCATATTCCATACCCTTCAATCCCTCAAAGTAAAAGGTGCCAGATCCTGTGTTATCCTGATTGTGTTTCCATAGTATTCAAATTGTTTCTTCCTGGTTTCTTGTAATATTTTCTCCTTGATCTGGGAACTGGAGAATCTGGCTATAATATTCCCAGGAGTTTTCTTTTTGGGATCTTTTTCAGGAGGTGATCAACAGATTGTTTTAACCTTTATTTTGTCCTCTGGTTCTAAAACATCAGGGCAATTTTCTTTGATAATTTCTTGAGGGATGATTTCTAGGTTCCTTTTGATCATGGCTTTCAGGTAGTCCAATAATTTTTAAATTATCTCTCCTGGATCTATTTTTTAGGTCAGTGGTTTTTCCAATGAGACATTTCACATTGCCTTCTATTTTTTCATTTGTTTGGATCTGTTTAATAGTATCTTGATTTCTCATAAAGTCACCACCTTTCATTTTCTCCAATCTAATTCAGAAGGAATGATTCATTTCAGTGAGCTTTTAAGATTCTTTTTCCATCTGGAAAATTTGGCTTCTTAAGGCATTCTTTCCTCATTGGCTTTTTGAGCCTCTTTTGCCATTTGAGTTAGTCAATTTTTTAAGGTGTTATTTTCTTCAGTCAGGTTGCTGACTCATTTTATAATTTTCTTGCATCATTCTCATTTCTCTTCCCAATTTTTCCTCCACTTCTCTTATTTGATTTTCAAAATCCTTCTTAAGCTCCTCTATGGGCTGTAAGCAGCTTATTATTTTCTTGGAAGCTTCTGGTGCAGGATTTCTGACTTCACTGTCTTCCTCCTGTTCCATGCTTTGATCCTTTTTGTCCCCCCAAAAATATCCCAACGTCGGACCATTGTGTTTGCCTTGCTTCCCTTGCTTGCTCATGTTGCCACTCAATTGCTTCACTTTTGAGCTTTTTGCCACAGTAGAACTCTGCTACCAGAGGGGGGAACTTTTTTCCAATTGCTAGGGTTTTCTCAGATGCTGGAGCTATTATTTGGCTGCCCTCTCAGAAGCCTCCACATGCTCTGGCAAACTGGTCATGCACCGCATGACCTTTACCCTAGACACCAATCCAGATCCAAGCAGGTTAAAGCAAGAGCTTTAATGGTACATGTTGGAGAGGATGTGGAAAAATTGGCACACAAATTGGTTGTTAATATAATTGTGAACTGCTCCTACTATTTTAGAGAACAACCTGGAATTATGTCCAAAGAGTTTTAAACTGACTTTACCTTTTGACGCAGAAATATCAGAACTAGGTCTATTTTCAAAGTTGATTAGGGAAAAAGGAAAATATTCTATACGTTTAAAAATGTTTATAGCAGGCTTCTTTGTGGTGCAAAGAACTGGAAATTGTGAGGATGCTTATTAATTTGAAAATGGCTGACCAAGGTGTGGTATATGATTGTGATAAAATACTACCGGGCCTTGAGAAATGATGAGCTCGATAATCTTATAAAAAACATGAATAGACTTGCTCAAAGTAATGAAGAGAGAAATAAGGAGAATGAAAATAATGTTGTATACAGTAACAGCAATATTTTTGAAGAACAAATTTGAGTGACTAAGTAATTTTGACTGTTATAACTATCCAAACTTAACTACAAAGGACATATGAAGGAAGGCACTATCTGTGTCCAGAGAAAGAACTGATAAAGAGAAGTATGTATAGAATGATTTTACACAAACACACACACAATTTTGTCTAATGGTAGTCTTTTGTCCCATGAATGTCCAGTTCATTCATGCATTTACAAAATGCTTTTTAGACTTCTAGTTACTTCATGAAAAGAATCAACATTTTTTCTGAAAAATGTTACCTAGTAGATGATGACCATTTTCTTTCTTTCTTTCTTTTTTTTTTTTTAAAGCTATCGGGGTTAAGTAACTTGCTCAAGGTTACACAGCCAGGTGTTTCTGGGTGGATGCTAAGTGTCTGAGCCCGGGATTCTATCTCCAGGTCATCCCAACACTGGAGCCAGTGCTCTTACTTGCTGTGCTACCTGGGCGCCCCGATGCTGACCATTTTCAACTCTGACTTTTATGCCCTGCAGGCTTGGACATAGAGCGCAGTTGGAAAAACCTGATCAGATCATATTAAAATGTAATTGAAAATAGGTAATAAAATAGAACGTAGGTAATATTTATATGTGGTTTTCTGATTTTAACATATGGCCCACAGGTATCTTTTAGAATGGTTTAATGACCCTAGTTTCTATTGAAATCAACACCACTGGATTAGAGGTTCACTTTCTGTCTTTGCTTGTTCTAATACAGAGCCTGTTCTTAGTCATTTTTTGTTCTCTTTTTTCAGCATCTTTGGGGCCTACAGCATGGATGTGATCACTAGCACTTCATTTGGTGTCAATATCAATTCCTTGAATAACAAGAATGATCCCTTTGTCAGAGCAATCAGCAAATTACTTGTATTTAATATTCTGGACCCAGTCAGGCTTACAGCAGGTAAACTGGTTCTTCTTTATAGAATGAAAAAATAAAAAAATCAGTCATTCTGATATTCCTGAAGATAATTCAATAGATTGGATCATATATTGAAAGCTTGACAGAAACTTAGGAGCCATCAAGTCTAACCACCCCCCCCCTTTTTTTAACAGAAGATTAAACTGATGTGTAGAGAGATTCCAATACAATCTCAGGAATTATGGATAATCAACCCTTTAATTAAGCTATCTTTTATGGAAGGAGGCCTTTCCGAGAGCCAAAGACCTAAATCCTCAAGGGAATTATTTGCTGTTTGGATCGGTCATAGCTTAGCAGTTAACTTAGGAACAGGGATGGGCACAGTACACATGACTTTGAAGAGAGATTCCCTTCTACTCTTGGACTTTTCATTGACCTCCACCAGTTTACAGACAGTTAGTGATGTCAAAAAGGAAATGTGTAAGCCATATCACAGTTTGCAAATCTGGTACTTAATCTCCCCATCTACACTCTAAATAAAGGTGATAGAATCTCATAAAATCATGCAGTTTCATAAGTATTTATTTTTGTTTTCTATTTTCCTCAGCAATCTTTCCATTCCTTGTTCCTCTGTTAAAAAAATTGAACATATCTCTACTTTCAAAAGAAGGAGTAGATTTCTTAACAAAATCAGTAAAAAAAATAAAGGAAGAACGACAGAAAAATTCACAGAAGGTAAGTAGGTCTGCAATGTTTAGAATAAGAATGTGTACATTATAAATAGTTGTATTCACCTCAGAGTAGAGCAAGCAAAACTTCTGTTCCATTTTGCTTGATGTTCTTCTTTGTCCATTATAATTTTAATTTATTCTAATTGTCAGATTTTTTGAGGACTTACTGAAACCTGAAGAAGTATCACTTGGTGGTCTTCAAGCTCAATTCCAGTTCTTACTTAATGCTCCTATTATTTAATATTTGCCAGGTCAAGTGATTTATGTCTTTGGTAGAAAAAAGAGAAAAAAGTAATTGTACAAGTTCTGAATTAATTTACAACCACAGAGAAGGGATGAAATGCATATCTGATATTGTTTTGTAAATTAGTATGGGCTGTGTAGCAGGAGCCAAGGATTATTCATCCTTTATTTATTTACTCTCAAAACAGTCTTTGCTAATGATATATTGTGATATATATAGCAAAGGCTATATAAGAATGGGCAGAAAAAAGTATAATTTGCCAGTAATGTCATATTAAAATTCTTCATGTGGAATCTAGGTCAAAATTTGGAACATTTTTCATTTTCCCACAAAGCTCCTATTCTCAACCATTTTGCTTGAACAGTTCTCACCCTTAGTTCTTGAAGGACAGGCCATAAAACTACTCCCTATTTTTATGCTTGCAAGATACAAAGCTTGGGCTTGTTGGTTCATTGCATGTTTGCTGAACTAGGATCAATCTAGCTGAGTTTGAAGAGAGATGTCCATTGGTTGACCTCAATGAGACCAATTTCTTTGCCTATTGTGATCCTGGAGAATCATCCATGAAGTTATTGTAAGATTTTGATAATTGGGGTCCACATCAATGATATTATAAGCCACTAAAACATTATCTTTCTGTCTTTTCGGTCAGACTTAAGAGAATTAACTTCCTGAAATACATATTATTTTCTTTTTCTTTTTGGAGGGCAATTGGGGTTAAGTGACTTGCTCAAGGTCATATGGCTAGTTTTTGTGTTGTGTCTGAGGCCGGATTTGAACTCAGGTTCTCCTGACTCCAGGGCTGGTGGGTGCTCTATTCACTGTACCACCTAGCCACCCCATAATATTTTCTTTGAGGTTTTTCAGGTTCTGCTTCCCTTCCATAACCATGGACTGGTGTTTGGGACATAATCTTTTAAAATTCAGGAATCTGATTTTAAGTCCATATTTCATTCACTCGAGGATCAGTTTTTTCGGTTCTCCAGGGTCCTTTGTGGACGTGCCTTGGGTAGAATTCCAACACTGCCACTGAGCTGAAACCATAATGTCTCTAATGATTTGGATCTTTACTTGTCTATCTGACAGAAGGCATATTCATTTTCTACATTCATACATGATTTCTTTGTTCTCAAGTGTTTTCTCAGCATTAGTGGTTTCCATTTTTTTTTTTCTAGCAACGGGTCGATTTACTTCAGCTTATGTTGGATTCTCAGACTTCTAACAATTCAGAGGTGCACTCTCACAAAGGTAACTTGGACATGAGACTGGTCACAAATTGGAATCTTGAAACCATTATCTAGGAAACTATGAACAAAGTTCTAATATGCTTAGATGAATGGCAATGGCAATGACAGAGATGACATTGATGATGTTACAGGGTTTCCACATTTGCAGGGCACCTTATGTATATTGCTTCATTTGGTCTTCATAATCATTCTGTGTACTTGGGGTCGTTCTTTTTTCTTTTTCAGTGATGAGGAATGTGAGACTGAGAGAGATTAAGCCACTTCCACAGGATCACAACTAGTAAAATTTTGAAGTAGGATTTGAATTCAGATCTGACTTACTTCCAAGTCCAACATTCTGTAAGCCATTTCAGAACAATGCTTAAAACTGTAGGATGAACCAAATGGAGACAATTTTCAAAAGTATATTTGAATTTGTAATGGTCAAGTTAGTCTGAAGCTTGGATGGTGGCACAAGAGACACTTTTTAATTTCATACATAGGACAGCAGTGAGGCATAGTAAGGTGGGGAAAAACACATTTTTTTCAAGAGAGGAAATCTGTGTTCTTATTCTAACTGTGCTACTAAGTACTTGTCACTTGCATTTGTCACTCCAACTTGTTTGGACTTGCTTGTCATAGGTAAAACCAAGGAACTGGCTCAGATGAACATTCAATTGCTGTCTAGATCTAAATCCTATAATTTTACTCCATTCCCTGTTTTGTTTGTGCTCAGCAGGACAACTGGGTGGCATACAAGGTACAGTGTCAGATTTGTAGTTAGAAAGACTCATTTTCCTGAGTTCAAATCCAACCTCAGACACTTACCAGCTGTGTGAGTCTGAGCAGGTCATTTAACCCTGTTTGCCTCAGTTTCCTCATCTGTAAAATGAACTGGAGAAGCAAATTGAAAACCACTGTAGTATCTTTGGAATGAAAACCTCAAATGGGGTTCAAGGAGTCAGACATATCTGAAGCGATTGAACAATAGTAATACAGGAAAGAAAAAAAGAGTACTAGTTTCTCTTGCATTTTAAAACTTGTGAGCAAACTTCTCAAATTATGTTTTAATTAGCAGTATTCTCATTTAACCCTAAGTAGAATATAGACTCTCCGATGCCGTACCTACGCATTCTTACCAGAACTCAGCCTGAGGGAGCATATTTTAAGTGAAGGGGCACGTGAAATTCAGAGTCAGAAGACCAGATTCTAGTCTCAGTTTCAGCCACTTACTAGCTCAGTGACTTTGGAACAGTCATCTTACTGCTTTGAACCTCAAGTGCCTTTTCTAAAGAATGGAGAGAAGCACCCTTGCACTAGAAATTTCACAGGCTTGTTATGATGGATGGTCAAATGAAATAATGTAGGCAAAATGTAAACGATAGGCACTATGTATAGAAATGCAACCAATGTTTACTATTAACTTCTGGATGCCTTCCCTTCATGGAGTCTATCAGTGATAGGATGTAGTGGGAGTACAATGGGAAGAGTATGCTTCCGAAGTCTGAGGTCCTAGGTTCAAATCCTCACTCTCTCACCGATGGGACTTTGGGAAAGTCACTTAATCTTCTCAGATCTCAGTTACTGAACACAAAAGTCAGGAGGCTGGACCTCATGGCTCTTGAGGTGCCTTCCAGCTCTAGATCTGTGATCTCCCTTCAAACATCTCTCCTGCCTATTTGCTTCACTCCCTACACAGCCACCCGATCACAGGCTCTTATCCTCTCTCCTCTGGACTATTGTTGGAGCTTTCTAGTGCATCTATCCCATGACATAGTGCATTAGAAAGGAAAGAGAATTCCTTGAAATGAAATGTTACTTTTATCACATTTAGAAACAACAACTGAAGATGAGGCAAGTGTGTAGAAAGAGAACAGGCATAGGAGAAAAAAAGATTGAGCAACCGTGGCTGGAATTAACTTCTTTCCTTATGATTACAGATTTTGGTGAAAATTCCTATCATTTCAATGAGTGTATATCATATCTTTTCTGGGTCTTCTGGAGAGTCAGAGCCATTCCTAAATTTCTGTGATGTAATTGATTGATTATAACAAAGCATGATCACTTTGTTTGAATATCTTCCTTGCCTCTATTTCAGATCTGAGTGATGAGGAAATCCTGGCCCAATCCATTATTTTTCTTTTTGCTGGCTATGAAACCACCAGCTCTGTCCTTTCCTTCCTTTTTTACAACCTGGCCACCCACCCTGAGATCCAGCAGAAACTTCAGAAGGAGGTAGATGCAGTTTTACCCACCAAGGTGAGAGGAATACATGTATTCACATCCCTCTGCCAACTTTCTTCCTATTCACCCAATTGCCTCACCTCTTGGTAGCTTTGTCAAAATCATCTGTGCTGACTGAGTGTTTGCCCATTATTGAGGCATGGTGAGGGTTTTTAAAAGCAAAGATGTGTTGAGACACCATAGATTTACATGGAGTTCTCCTTGCATAAAAGGAAATTTCTCAGGAATTAGTGCCAGCCCCTGGAAAAATGCTGAAACAACCCACTTGTCCTCTGTTCATACAGTCTCTTCAAAGGCCTTCTTCCATTCAATGGCACTCATTTCTCATGTCTTCAGATACTTGATATTTTTGTGACTTTGGGTCTCTTTTGCACTCCTCACTTGCTCTCTTTCCCCTTTCCTTCCTTTCTTATTCTGTCTTTTTTATCCCTTGGTTGTCTTTCCTTCTCTACTTTCCTCTTATCTCCTATTTTCAGATTCTCACTCAATCCCTGGTGTGACTTATGAAAAGGTTTATAATAATTTCTTGGTGTTCGAAGTCAAAAGGTCTTATGAGTTGACATTGGAATTGTGTATACCTAGGCACTTCTTTTTGATGCATCAGGATCACCTGTCTCTATCACTTTTGTACAAGTAGGCTAATCACTTTACGGGAACACAACTAGCTATTTGCCGATCATTTTAAGGGATAGCCTTGAGAATGTATTGAAATAATCCATTTAAACTGTAATGAGTGATCAACCTAGAGTGTGGTAGTAGGAAGGAAGGGAAGGCAAATTTGCTAGTCTCTTTAGATCTCATTGACCATGTAGCAAACTAAACCTGAGCCCCTGTAATGGTGCTGAGAACAGCAAAGGCCCAGAAATGAATGGAGACAGATTTTTTGCATATTAATATTTTTTTTCTAGTATTCTACAGGTTGCCAGAATATATTTTTCTTGGAGATAGATGATGACTGCTAAATAGTGATTCCCCCTTACTCTTTGCTGAGTCCTATAATATCCTCTAAACTATCCTGAAGTGTTAGAACAAGATGATATGATCAAAGTCGTCCTTGTTAATAGATAACTATGTTATCAGTGGAGATGGATGCTGGGAAAACGTTTCTGCGCCCCCCCCCCCAAGTATCTCTTCTAAATTCTACCATTGCGTATGCATCCTTTTGAGACTTTTTTTGATGTGAAGTCCCTTGGAGGTATACTAAACTGTTATGAAACACTGATAGAGGATCCTAACATTATGGTGAACTGAGAAGGAGGAATTTTAGAGTCTGGATAATCATTTCTGGCAGGGTTGATTGTTTTCCTTCATTCTCAAAAAGAACCAAAATGATACTCCTATGCTAAAATTAACGTACAGTGTTTCTTATTGTGTCTGATCAGACCTGTGTGAACTTGGAATGTTCTACCACAGGTCAGGCAGAAATAGTCCATGTAAACATTTGGGGGTGGATTCTCCAATACATCTCCTGTTTCTTTTAACCTACTTCCATTCTGCTTTTCTCATAGAGCACAACACTTTCTCTGATGTGGGCATGCCATGCCAAGTGGTCCTGTGCCAGTATACCCATGTCACGCAATTAATTCCAAAGTTCTTGAGACTTTAAGAATGTCCTTTTATTGCTTCTTCTGACCACCATGTGAACACTTGCCCTGTGTAAATTCTCCACAAAATAGTCTTTTTTTTTTTAGCAAGGATATGTTTTGAATTCAAACAATGTAATCAGCCCATTGGAGTTTTGCTCTCTGAAGCAGACTAAAAATTTGGTTGCCTGGAGAATTTCATCAGCAGTATATGTCAATTTCATGATGGCATACTTGCCCAGGTTCTGCATAATGCCCAATGCTCCCATGTTTTCCTAGTCACCTATGAAGTAAAACAAGGCTATGTACGTGCTTACTCTCATACTTTTGAACATGATGTTTTCAGCCACGTTGTAAAATGCTTTCAATGAGGATAAACACTGTATCAAGGTTAGCTACATCACTGATGGTAAATTCTTCAACTTCAAAAGGCTTCAAGCCAAGACCAAAGTGGAGGGAGTTTTGGTGCATGATTTTTTGTTTGCAGATGATTGTGCACTCAATGCAGCCTCTGAAGTTAAGATACAAGAAAGTATGGATCAATTCTCTGCTGCTTGGGCTAATTTTGACTTAACAATTAACACTAAGAATACACAGGTGCTCCATCAGCAACCACCACACTAACCATACGTGGAATCATTGGTTATAGCCAATGGGGAAGTTTTGATTGCTGTGGATAAGCTCACTTACCTTGGAAGAGTGCTTTCCAGGGATGTACATATTGAAAATGAGGTTGACACATGCCTTGCCAGAGTTAGTTCAGTGTTTGGGAGGCTCCAAAGGAAAGTATGGGAGAGAAGAGATATTTGACTGACTACCAAACTGAAGGTCTGAAGATCCATTGTGCTGACCTCATTGTTGTATGCCTGTGAAACCTGGACAGTATACCAAAGCCATGCCAGGACACTGAATCACTTCCATTTGAATTGTCATAGGAAGATTCTGATGATCACTGGCAGGATAAAGTACCAGGCACTAAGGTCCTTTGGAAAGATATGCAGAGATGACAAGAAATGGAAGCTGGGGAGCAATAAATACACAGAAGGGCTCTTCTCAGGTTTCAAGTGTATCTAAATTTGACTGAGTAAATTTTGCCTACTATTCCACCCTAGATTTCATTGTTGGCCTTGTTTTTTTCCAGATGAAGAGAAGAAAAGTATTCATCTTAGCACTTCTAAGCACATTCATCCTTCTACTGAGCTTCAAAAGTTTTGCCATGGGGTCAAAAGGGCTAATTTTATTAAAACATTTATATATATGCTAATCTCTTTGACAGAGCTCAGAAGTTCTGAATCACTTCCTTAGTATGTTGAGGACTATAGTGACTCCCAACATTCCATAGGTTCATTAGTAAAAAATGTTTATAGCTTTCTTCTAGAGGGTATTACTGTAATATCTGGTGACCACATCTATAATGGAATTGGTGTAGACACATTCTCAGACCAAGTGAGTAAAGCTAAATGTGATATCACCTTAATAGCTAGAACTTAGTACTTAAACCTGTTTGTTCTCTTCCCAGGAAGCGGTCACGTATGATGCTCTGGTACAGATGGAGTACCTAGACATGGTGATAAATGAAAATCTCAGAATGTTTCCTATAGCTGGGAGGGTTGAAAGGGTTGCTAAGAAAACTGTTGAAATCAATGGACTGAGGATTCCTGAAGGCACAGTGGTGATGGCCCCATCTTTTGTCCTTCATCGTGACCCAGATTACTGGCCAGAGCCGGAGGAATTCCGTCCTGAAAGGTAAACAATTATTTTTTTTTAATAAGGGAAAAGGTTACTCAACATGATCAATCGTTAACAGTTTGGAGAGAACATTGAGTTAGGAGACAGGATCAGAATTTGAATCCTGTTTTTGCCTTGCTTGTATTGATGACTTTGGGTCTGTAACTTAAACTCTCACAACAGCCCTGAATAAAGTCTACAGTAGCTATTTCCATAGCTTAGACATAGCCACTTTAGGCATTATTGTCTCTATTTTATTTCATTCATGCATTCATTCATTCATTATTTATTCATCTATTCATTCATTCATTTACTTATTCATTCATTTATTCACTCACTCATTCATTCATTCATTTTAGTTTTTCGAGGGGGGAAGGTAGGGCAATTGGGCTTAAGTGACTCGCCCAAGATCATATGACTGTTTTTTTTTTGTGTTAAATGTCTGAGGTCAGATTTGAACTCATATCCTCCTGTCTCTAGGGCTAGTGCTCTATTCACTGTACCACCTAGCCACCCCATTTACATTTTATAGGTGAAAGAATTGAAGCTTATAGACATTGAGTGACTTGGCATTAGCCCTACAGCTAAAAAATGTTAGAAGTAGGTTTTGAATACTGGTATTTGTTAGAGTTTCCAAGTTGAAAATTGAGGGCTTAAGCTGTATGCCAACTGAAAAATCTTCCAGCTTCAAATTCTTTAAACTTTGACTCTTGTATTTAGTTATTCTATTGGTTATCTATTCTGGGGTCAATGCAAAAGTGTAATTATTTTCATGAGTCACTTATTTGTAGGTACTTTCAAGTCCTTAGCAATGATTAAATATTTTAGGCATATCAGACAGAGGACATGGTGCTACATTCAGAGTCAGGAAGATCTGAATTCATAACTGTCCTCTGACACCACTTAACTGTATGGCTAAGGTAGTAATGATCCCATTCTACATAGTGACTCTTCCAAATATTTTCATCCCTCCTTAAACCATTCATTTCTCCCCCTGTTTCCAGTCTCTCAGTTGAGAATCTTCCCTTATCTTCTTAAAAAAAAGATTATTCACAGTCAACTACTTCTTCTCCCCCCGTCCTTATGTCCCATCACTCAGATGCTTTCTGCCATTAGCCCTCTCCTTTATACCATTATCACAGGATGAAGTAAAATTTTTCCTTACCAAGGCTAATTTCTCTACTTGGTTAAGGGATCCCATCTTTTCTAATAGCTTGCCACATCCATCATCCCCACTCATATACTTGTTTTTAATCTGTCCCTGTCTGCTGACTCATTTCCTACTGCCTACAAACGTGCCTGTGGCTCTTCTATCCTGAATACAGTTTCACTTGATCCTTCCTTCCCTGCTATTTTCCTATATAATCTCCTCTATTCTTTGTAGATAACCTCCTCAAAAAATTTACAATGCGATAGAAAGGTACAGAGTAAGTCCCTTCACTTTCTCTCCTTGTATGCTCATCATCATGTTTGAAAGAATTATTTAAAGTCTTTTGGCGTTTTCTTGTTGTTCAGTCATGTCTGATTGTTCATCACCTTATTTGGTATTTTCTTGGCAGAGATGCTGGAGTGGTTTGCCCTTTATCTCATTTTACTCATGAGGAAATGGAGTCAAACATGGTTAGATGACTTGCCCAGGGTCATGTAGCTAATAAATTTCTGAGATCAGGTTTTAATCCAGGTCTTTCTGACTCCAGACCTAACTCTCTATCTACTGTGCCACTCATTAGCTCAAAAAGTCTTGAGTGTAATTGAAATGCTATTGCAAGTGGCCGCTAGGTGGAGCAGTGAGTATAGCACTAGCCCTGGAGTCAGGAGGACCTGAGTTCAAATTCAACCTCAGACACTTAACACTTACTAGCCATGTGACTTTGGGGAAGTCACTTAACCCCAAATTGCCCTGCCTTCCCTCCTCCAAAAAAAGCAAAAAAAAAAAATGCTACTGAAAGAAGTGATCAACAGTTTCATTTCTTAAATTTCTTAATAAATCAAGGTTTAGCATCTCTAAAATGATATTGCTATTAGAATAGATTGCTGAGAGTCTGTTGAAATTTCTGCCTTTAAGGCTAATTTGGGATTAAAAAAAAGACAAGTAACAAATTGGGCTCCATGATGGGAAGGAATTGTTCTGAAGACAGACAAGTGGTTCTTTAGATGTTGCTATTGTCTTAAGGAAGATCTCTTGATATCCTCTTTGTCTCCTTTTTATATTTTACATTGATTTTAAAAATTTTGATTTTCAAATTTTCTTCCTCCTTCTGGTCCCTTCTCCACCCATTCAGAAGTCAAGCAATATGAATCAATTTTACTTGTGAAGTAATGAAAACCTTTCTGTTTTAGTCTTGTACAAAAAAATTACCCAAGAAAAATAATAAAGGACATACTTCAATATGCACATGGAGTTCATAATTTCTCTCTTTGGAGGAAGATACAAGTTTTCATCATAGAAACTTTGGAATTATTTTTCGACTCTTGTATATATTGGCATTAATCTTGAATCACTGTTTCAAGCAGAGTAGCTAAGTCTTTCACAGTTGAACATTATACATTTCTTGTTGCTTTGCCAATGTTTTTCATTTTGCATCAGTTCCTTTATGTTCTCACAAATTTTCTGAAACCATCTCCTTTATCATTTCTTACTACATAGTCATATTCCATCACAATCATATCATAATTTGTCCAACCATTCTCCATTTGATAGGTATCTTTTTCATTTGATTTTATTTTTGGCCACCACAAAATCACTGCTCTAATTACTATTATTATTTTACAAATGGGTTTATCCCTGTTCTTTGATCTCTTTGGTATACAGTTAAATAGTGATATTGCTGGACCCAATGGCTTACAGTTTTATTGCCCTATGGGCATTGTTTCAAATTGTTCTCAAGAATGGTTGAACCAGTTCACAATTCCAACAACAGTGTTCAAGTGTATCTTTTTTCACATTGACTATGGCATTTGTAATTTTTCTCCTGTCAGATTAGCCATTCTGATAAGACTGAGGTGGTACCCTAGAGATGTTGTAGTTTGAATACCTCTAATCTAGTGATTTATGTTATGTCTTCATGTGACTATATATATCTTTGGTTTGTTCTTTGGAAAATTTCCTTTTCATATCCCTTGAGTTTTTGTCAATAGGGTATTGCTCTTATTTGTACAAATTTGGCTCTGTTCTTTATATGTTTGAGAAATGAGACCTTTATCAGAAGAACTTGCTATATATTTTCCCCACCCCAGTTTTCTGTTTTCTTTCAAATATTGGCTGAATTGCTTTGGTTTGTGCAACCCCCTTTTAATTTCATATGATCCAAATCATCCATTTTAATTTATGGGATCCTCTCTATCTCTTGTTTGGTGATAAAATCTTTCCTTATCCATATATTTGAAAGGTAATTTTTTCTATGCTTTCCTACTTTGATCATGAAATTACCATTTGTGACTCTATTATGTAAGCAACTTTTCTTTATCTGGCTATATACTGTGAGATGTTCATGCATGCCTAGTTTCTGCCCTATTGCTAAGCAATTTTTTTTCCAGAAGTTTTTTTTTAATAGTTTATTAAACACTGGATTACTGTGGTCTTTTACTTATATATATCGTGTACCTAATCTATTTCACTGATCAATCACTCTCTTATACAGTACCAGAATGTTTTAATGATTATGGTTTTGTAGTATAGTGTGAAAGTTATTACTTTGCTTTATTCATTCACTTTTTCCCAATGATTATCTTGATAGTCCTGAACTTTTGTTCTCTGGATGAATTTTATTCTTTTCACCCAGTGTTATAAAATAATATTGTAGTAGTTTGATTGATATGGCACTAAATCATTAAATTATTTTGGGTAGAATTGTAATTTTTTATTATGTGGGTTTGACCTATTCACGAATAATTTATATTTCTACAATTGTTTAGAGTTGCTTTTAGTTGTGTGAAAAGTCTCTTGTAATTATGTTTCTATAGCTTCTGTGTTTTTTGGCAGGTGGAGTGTATGTTTTTTTGGCAGCTGGAGTGTATTTTCTATGCTTATTTTAAATGAAAGTTCTATTTCTATCCCCTTTTGCATGCTGATGGTTTATGTGGATTTCTTTTGTATCCCTCCAGTTTGCTGAAGTTGTAAATATTTTGACAAGATTTTGCTAATTGATTCTCTAGAATTCTCTATGTATGCCATCTAATAACTTCACAGAAAAATAGTGTTTTTTTCTCCCTCACTGATGATTCCTTTTGCTTCAATATCTTTTTCTTGTCTATTGCTATAGCTGACATTTTTGGTACACTACTAAATAATAATATTGGTAACAGCCACTCTTGTTTCATCTCTTATCTCATTGGGATGACTTCTATTCTATTCCTTTACAAATAATGCTTGGTCTTGATTTTAGATAGGTACTATTTATTGTTTTAAGTAAAGCTCCATTTATTTCTATGCTTTCTAGTGTTTTTAGTAGGAATTAGTGGTATGTTTTGTCAAAAACCTGTTCCGGATTTGTGCATATAACGATGTGATTTTTTTTTTGTAATTGATAACGTCAGTTTTAGATTTCTTAATATTTAATGAGTCTTGTGTTCCTGTTAGAAGTCCTACCTGTTCTTAATTATCTTTGTGATGCATTACTGTAGTCCTCTTTTTAGTATTTAAATATATTTATTTTATTTATTTATTATTTAATTTATTTTTATTTATATTTTTTTATTTTATTTATATTTATTTTCAACATTCACTTCCATAAGTTTTAAATTTTTCCACCTCTCTTTCCCATCCCTCCCCAAGATGGCCTGCAATGTGATATAGGCTCTACACATACATTCCTATTAAAAATATTTTCACATTAGTCAGGTTGTATAGAAGGATTGTAATGAGAAATGATGAGAAAGAAAAGAAAAAAAAGCAAACAAAAAAAGAAAATGATCTGTTTCCCTCTGCATTTAGACTCGATAGTTCTTTCTCTGGATTTAGATGACATTTTTGAACATGAGGCCCTTGGAATTGTTTTAAGTCACATTGCTAAGAAGGGCTAAGTGTATCAAAATTAGTCATCACACACTGTGACTGTTACTGTGTACAATGTTCTCCTGGTCCAGCTGACTTCACTCAGCATCAGTTCATATAAAACTTTCCAGGTTTTCCTGAAGTTCACCTGTTAATCATTTCTTATAGCGCAATAGTATTCCATTAACATTCCTATGCCACAATTGTTTAGTCATTCCCCAATTGATGGGTATCCCCTAAATTTCCAGTTCTTGGTCACCAAAAGTGAGGGGCTATAAATATTTTAGACATGCTCCCCCTCTCATACATATGATATCTTCGGAATACAGCCCTAGAAGTGGTATTGCTGGGTCAAAAGGTATGCACATTTTTATAGCCGTTTGGGTATAGATCCAAATTGCTCTCAAGAATGGCTGGATCAGGTCACAATTCCACCAACAATTAATTAGTATTCCAACTTTCCCACATCTTTTCCAACATTTATCATTTTTCTGTTTTGTCATGCTAGCCAGTCTGATAGATCTGATGTGGTACTTCAGTGTTGTTTTGATTTGCAGCTCTTTAATCAATAGTGAAATAGAGCATTTTTTCATATGACTGTAGATAGCTTTAATTTCTTCCTCTGAAAATTTCCTGTTCATGTCCTTTGATCATTTATCAATTGGTGAATGACTTCTATTCTTTAACTTTGACTAAGTTCTCTATATATTTTAGAAATAAGCCTTTATCAGAGACATTAGTTGTAAAAATTCTTCCCCCCTTTTCTGCTTCCCTCCTAATCTTGGTTGCATTGGCCTTGTTTGTGCAAAACCTTTTCAATTTAATGTAATAAAAATGATCCATTTTGCCTTTTATAATGTTCTCTATCTCTTATTTGGTCATAAATTCCTCCATTCTCCATAAATCTGAAAGATAAACTATTCCTTGCTTCCCTAATTTGTTTGTAGTTATCAAACAGTAGATTGCTATAAGCATTGACTACTGTCTTGTTTACCTAACCTATTCCACTGATTACCCCTCTATTTTTAACCATTACCAAGTAGTTTTGATGATTGCTGTTTTATAATACAATTTAAGATCTGGTATGGCTAGATCACCTTCCCTAGCATCCTAAAGACTTCAGTTTCTTGGTTAAGAATTCACTATTTGACAAAAACTGCTGGGAAAACTGGAAAATAACATGGCAAAAATTGGGCATAGACCATCTGACACAGCATACTGAAATAAAGTTCCAATGAATACACAATTTAGATAATGAAGTAGATATTCTTTCGATATTCTAGATTTTTAGTTCTTCCAGATGAATTTTGATATTATTTTTTCTAGCTGTATAAAATAATTTTTGGTAGTTTGATTGGCATGGTACTGAATAAGTAAATTAACTTAGGTAGAATTTTCATTTTTATTATTTTAACTTGACCTGTCCATAATCAACTGATGCTTTTCTAATTATTTAGATTTGAATCTATTTTTGCAAGAAGTGTTTTATAATTGTGTTCATATAGTTCTTGGGTTTGTTGTGGCAGGCGGACTCCCAAATATTTTATAATGTCTACAGTAACTTTAAATGGCATTTCTCCTATTTCTTGCTGTTGGGTTTTGTTAGTAATATATGGAAATTCTAATGATTTATATGGGTTTATTTTATATCCTGCAACTTTACTAAAGTTGCTTATTATTTCAAGTGGTTTTTTACTTGATTCTCTGGGATTCTCTAAGTATACCATCATTTTTGCAAAGAGTGATAACTAAGTTTCTTCATTGCCTATTCTAATTCTTTCAATTTATTTTTTTTTTCTTATTGATTATGCTAACATTTGTAGTACCACATTGAATGGTAGACAGTGGTGATTATGGACATCCTTGTTTCACCCTTAATCTTACTGGAAATTCATCTAGCTTATATTACATTATATTACAGATAATGCTTGTGGATGGTTTTATGTAGATGCTACTTATCATTTTAAATAATGCTCCATTTATCTCTCTGCTCTCTAGTGTTTTTAATAGGAATGGGTGTTATATTTGGCCAGGAGCCTTTTCTGCATCTATTGACATAATCTTATGGTTTCTCCTAGTTTTATTGTTGTTATGATTGATTATATTGATAGTTTTCCTAATACTGAACCAGCCTTGCATTCCTGGAATACCTAATCAAAGTGTATTATTTTTGTGACAAGTTGCTGTAATCTTTTTGCTAATATTTTATTTAAAAATTTTGCATATTATATGTATATATATATATTACAGAAATTAGTCTATAACTTTCTTTCACTATTTTGGCTCTTCCCAGTTTAGGTATCAGTACCATATTTGTATCACAAAAAGAATTTGGTAGGATTCCTTGGCCAATTTTCACAAATAGTCTATATCATAATGGAATTAGTTGTTCAGGAGATTTTTTCTTAGGGAATTCATTGATGGCTTGTTTAATTTCTTTTTCTGGCATGTGATTATTTAAGTACTTTACTTATTTTTGCAAATGTTCATCCATTTTGCTAAGAATGTCAAATTTGTGGGCATATAATTATGCAAAATAATTCTGAATTATTGTTTTAATTTCCTTTTCATTGGTGATGAATTCACCCTTTTCATTTTTGATACTGGTGATGTATTCTTTCACTGCTTTTTTAAAAAATTAAATTAACCAAAGGTTTATCAATTTTGTTGTTTTTTTCATAAAACCAACACAGTTTTATATATTAGTTCAATAGTTTTCTTAATTTTAATTTTATTGATCTCTAATTTGGTTTTCAGTATTTCTAATTTGATATATAATTGGGGATTTTTAATTTGTTTTTTTTTCTAGCTTTTTCAGTTGCATGCCTAGTTCACTGATGTCTTCTTTCTCTATTTTATTCATGTAATCATTCAGAGATATAAAACTTCCTCTATTGTATCCCATTAGTTTTGGTATGTTGTCTCTATCACTGTTTCTATGATTTGTTGTTTGACCCACTCATTCTTTTTTTTTAAGCAATTCTTTTTTTTAACTTTTAAGTTAAGTAACTTGCTCAAGGTTAAACGGCCAGTTATTTCTGGGTGTGGTGCTAAGTATCTGAGCCCTGATTCGATCCCCAGGTCATCCCGACACTCAGGCCAGTGCTCTTACTTGCTGAGCCACCTGGCCACCCCATGACCTACTCATTCTTTAGGATTAGATTATTTAGTTTCCAATTAATTTTTATTCTTTCTTTCCATGGTTATTTATTACATACAATTTTTATCACATTAAGATCTGAAGAGGATGCATTTGATGTTTCTGCCTTTCTGTACTGTATTGTGAGGTTTTTATGCTCTTGTACATGGTCATTTTTTGTGTATGTTCCATGTACCACTGAGAAAATTGCTTATTTCTTTCTATCCTCATTCAGTTCTCTCCAGAGGTCTACCATGTCTACCTTTTCTAAAATTCTATTCACCTCCTTAACTTCTTTCTTGTTTATTTTGAGGTTAGATTTATCAAGTTCAGAGAGGGGGAGGTTGAGGTCCCCCACAAGTAAAATTTTGCTGTCTATTGCTTCTCGTAACTCTTTTAACTTCTCCTTTAAGAATTTAGATGCTATACCACTTGGTGCATATATATTTAGTAATGATATTATTTCATTTTCAATGTTGTCTTTTAGCAGGATACAGTTTCCTTCTTCATCTCTTTTGATTAGATCTATTTTTCGCTTTTACTTTGCCTGAGATTAGGATTGTTAACCCTGCTTTTTTTTACTTCAGCTGAAGCATAATATATTCTACTCCAGCCTTTTACCATTACCCTGTGTATATCCCCCCTGTTCAAATGTGTTTCTTGTAAACAACATTGTGGGATTATGGTTTTTAATCCATCCTGCTATCCACCTCCATTTTATGGGAGAGTGCATCCCATTCACATTGACAGTTATTATTATTATCTGTGTCTTTTTCTCTGTTGTACCCCCTCCCCTTTGTGCTTTTATTTATTCCTTCTCCTCCTCAAAAGAATTTTGCTTTTAGCCAACACCTCCCTCAGTATTCTCTCATTTTTATCATCCCCCCTCCCTTTTCTTTCCCTTTTCCCTTCCTACTACATGTAGGGAAAGTTAGATTTCTATACTTAACTGAGTATGTTATTCCTTTCTTTAATCAAATCTGATGAGAGTAAAGTTCAAGCAATGATCATCTCCCTCCCTTCTTTTCTTCTACTGCAATACGTTTTATGCCTCTTCTTGTGATGTAATTTACCCTTTTCTACCTCCTCCTTTCATCTTCTCCCATTACATTCCCTTTGTACCTCTTAATATGTTTTTTAATCATCACATAAGTTAATTTATACCTACATATTCTGTCTAAGTACATCCCTTTTATGCCATAAGAAATGTAAATTCTCAAGATTTACATGTATCATCCTTCTATATAGGGATGTGAACATCTTGTCCTTATTGAATAACATGATTTCCCCTCCCCATTTACCTTTTTATGCCCCTCTTGAGTCCTGAATTTGAAGATCAAATTTTCCATTGAGCTCTTGACTTTTCAACAGAAAAGTCTGAAAGTCCTGTATTTCATTGAATGTTCATCTCCTCCCCTGAAAGACCATGATCAATTTTTTTCTGGGTAGTTGATTTGTGGCTGTAATCCAAACTCTTTGCTTTATGGAATATTATATTCCAAGTCTTCCAATCTTTTCACGTACAAGCTGCAAGGTCCTGTGTTTTCTCTACTGTGGTTACATGATATTTGAATTTTTTCTTTCTGGTTGCTTGCAGTATTTTCTCTTTAATCTGATAATTCTAAAATTTGGCTACAATATTTCTTGGTCTTTTCAATTTGTGATCTCTTTTAGTCAGTGATAAGTGGATTCTTTTGTTGACTATTTTATCCCCTAGTCCTAGGATATCAAGGCAGTTTTCCTTGATGATGTCTTGAAAGATGCTGTTCATGCTCTTTTTTCATTATGGTTCTCTGGTAGGCCAATAACTCTTAAATTTTGCTGGATCTATTTTTCAGTTCAGTTGTTTTTCCGATGATATATTTTAACATTTTATGTTATTTTTTCCATTCTTTTGATTTTGTTTGACTGATTCTTGATGTCTCAATAGAGCCATTAGCTTCCTGATGCCCAACTGTAATAATTTTCTTCAGTTAGCTTTTGTACCTTCTTTTCCATTTGGCCAATTGTACTTTTTTTTCTTTTTGCTTTTTGGAAGGTAATTGGGGTTAAGTAACTTGCCCAAGGTCACACAGCTAGCATTTTTTGTGCTAAGTGTCTGAGGCCAGATCCAAACTCAGGCCCTCCTGACTCCAGGGCCAGCACTCTACTCATTGCACCACCTATCTGCCCCTGCCAATTGTACTTTTTAAGGAGTTATTTTCTTCAGTGTACTTTTTCCATTTTGTCAATTGTGTTTTTAAAATTTTTTTTCTAGCTCTCTTATTTGACTTTTACCATTGTTCTTGAGCTCTTTCAAGAAGATTTTTTGGGTTTGAGGCCAATTCATATTCCACTTCAAAGTTTTCAATGTAGTTATATTGACCATGTTGTCTTCTCCTGAATTTGTGTTTTGATCTTCCCTGTCACCAAGATATTTCTTTGTGGTCATTGATTTCTTTTTATTCTTCCTTATCTTGTTTGCCTTTTTTTACTTTCAAATTTGATCTCTGCTTCTGGGGCCCAGAGGATCTTGTCCCAGACTTCTTGTGCTAGGGACTGGGGGTCTGGTTACAGGTTTTCTGTGCAAGAAGAAAGAGAAGCATGAGAAGGTAAACAGGGAAAGAAATCCTAAGGAACTTATCAAAGTTGAACTATTAACATCCCTACATGGAAAAACAATAATTATAACTTATGAAACTTTTCTCAGTAGTTGAAGGAAATATATATGTCTATATATGAGGGTATATGGGCATATGAATACGTATCTGAATGTGTGTATATATGGTTACAGGTATACATAGATAGAGGGCACAGGACCAATTTAACAAGAAGGGATGATACTTAAAAGGTGAAATTAAGAGATGAGAGAGGAATATAATTAAGAAGAGATGGGGAGAGAAAAAATGGGGTAAACTATCTCATATAGAATGGGCAAGGGAAAATGGTTACAATGGAGGGGAAGAATAGGAAGGCAAAAGGGAATGCATCAACCTTATTCCCATTGAATTTGGTTTGAGGAGAGATTGAAATACACACTAAATAGGGTATCTCACCCTCCATGAGAGTAGGGGGGGACGGAAGTTGGTAGCACCCACTTTTGAAAAGGGACGGGATCAAAGAAGAGAATAGAACAAGTGGGAGGTGGGATAGGAGGGAGGGAAGTGTAGTCAGTCTTTTACAATATATCTACTATGTTATTGTTTTGCATTAGCTACACATGTACAACTTATACTGAACTGGTTATCTTCCCAGTAAGGGTGGGTGACAAGGGAGGAAGGGAATGAATCTGGAATTCAAAGTTTTAAAATCAAATACTCAAATATATTATTAATACTATTTTACATGTAATTGAGAAATAATATATACAAGCACTGGGGCATAGAGATCCACTGGAAAAGTCGAAAGGTGTATGGGAGAAAATATGGGAGAGAGCAGATTGGTGGAGGGGATATCCTGTGGGACTGCTATTTTGGGGCAGTGGGTAGGGAAAAAATGGGGATAAAATTTGTAACTCAAAATCTGGCAGAAATGAATGGTGTAAATCAGAAGTTAATAAAGCATTTGAAAAAAAAAAAGAGGTAGCAGAAAGTACAAACACCACCCACCCCTAGGTTACAGTAAGTTACCACCTCCTCAGTCAATACAGAGTACCCAAGTAAAGTTCTTTTTCATCTTAACTCAAGGATGGCTTCCAAACCCCATGACTACTCCTCCACAGACTGACTGCTCCCAGATCTTGCCTGGATTCGCACACAGGCAGCTCTTTACTGTGGTTCTCTATCTCTGCTTACTGTTCCACTCCAAGCTCTTCAAAGTTTCTGTTTTCAGGAAGACAAAGCTTAACAGAACTATAACAATATTTACACATATTGTCGGCACTATCATCTCAATTCCCTTTCTGTCTAACAAAGTAACACAAATCAATAGACAACACTTCTGTCTGAGAAATCAAACACAAATCAACAATAAACTCCCAGGCTTTCTGTAACAACAATAAAGTCCTCTTTCAGGGCTCTGTAACAACAGTACTATATCCTTTCAGGACTTCTGTCTAGAAACAACAGAAAGGGTGCATTTGTTGGACAGACAAAACAGACAGAATGCTACAGAGTGCTGAAATCACAAGCATTCTCCCTGTCAGTTCTGCTTGGTCTGAGCTCATGCTTGAGCTTTTCTCTGCTCTGCTCCTTCCTGTTCCACCCTTCCTGTTCTCTTTCTTGTGGCAAACGAAATTCCTCCCACTGTGGGCTCCAAGTGATGACATTAAGCCTATTAAGATCAGGGAAGGTCTCCTAAATTCCATTAGGCTTATTAAGGGCAACACAATGTATACTGTTTCCAACAAACACTTTTAATACTATCAAAGGTGAAGCTCAAAGGCACTTGAACAGCTGAAACAATATGCTCTTAAAGGGCAGGTATGATTGTGTAACCCCCTACTGGGTTAACTCCAGAAACTCTCTAGAGTCTCCAAGAGCAAATACAAAATGCTCTCCTTGGCATTCAAAACCCTTTATATCTTAGCCCTCTAATTAACTCTTCTTTCACCTCACTCCCTGTCACTTACATTTTGATACAATTTCATTGGACACTTGGCTGTTCTGCAAACAAGAATCTCCATCTCAAATTCAAGAATCTTCTCTGACTGTTCCCCTTGCATGGAATGCACACACTGCTTTACTATGACTTCAAACCCCCCTGGCTTCCTTTAATTCCTAACACAAATCCCCCTTCTACAGGAAGCTTTTCTCAACCCCCTTAATTCCAGTGCCTCCCCTCTTTTAATTATTTCCCATTTATCTTGTACATAGCTTGCATTATGTAGATTTTTTTTTTTGCATTTTGACTCTCATCGTATTTTAAGCTTCTTGAGGCTAAGGAATGTCCTTTGCCTCTTTATGTATGCCCAACACTTAGCAGAACTGGCAAATGGCAATGATTAAATAAATGTTTATTGATTGATGGGTTGATGCATCTCTTCCAAAGTCAGATTCATTATGCTTAGTGTTCTTGGATCTTCTTTTTTTTTTCTCACTCATCCCTTTTTTCCTGCCATTTGGAAAAATCAGGTTCAGCAAGGAAAACAAAGAGAGCATGAACCCCTATGTGTACCTGCCCTTTGGTATTGGTCCCCGAAACTGCATTGGGATGAGATTTGCACTTGTAAATGTAAAACTTGCTACTTGCCGACTCCTCCAGGAATTTTCCTTCAGAACTTGTAAAGAGACACAGGTGAGGAGTCAATTGTTTTGTTTCAATACTGAAGATGGTTTTTATCATGACATTTTAATTTTCAGAGCAGAGAAATATCCTATGCCATGTGGACCAATTTAATTTGACATAATTTGCCTATTCACTGTTAGTAGGCTATTAAGAATTAATTTATCATTATTACGAAAGAAATGTATAGAAGGCCTAAAGAGAAGCAATTAAAGTGTTGTTTCTTACACAATTAATTTGACTTAACTAGTAACAATAGCATGAATATGAAATTCTTTGTTGCAAATAATATAGTTTTTGAAGACCAATGTTTAGCAGCCCCTTTTTAATCCCTTCATTTTATGACAGAAAATATGTAGTATTAAAGTTATGGAAGTGAATAAAATCTCTTAATTTCAGTAAGATTTTTGATTCTATCTTACCACATTAATTTATTATTATTAATAAAACTTGAATATTTAGTTGATACATATTTCTCGATTGATTGTCTTTTCTGTTACAATCTCTGAGATCAAACCTCCATTGAGTCTCTCTCACAATCATATCAATTTAGCACTCCTTTGCATGACATTCTAGTTGGTTTTGTTTTCATTTCCATAATCTCATTTCCACAAGATATCAGTAACATTTGTAACTACTTCTCTTTTTCTCTGTTGTTTGGTATTGGATACTTATTGAACTCTTATTGTTTTTCTTAATTGTCGCAGGTTCCTCTGAAGCTGAGCAAGCAGGTATTACTTAAACCAACTGTACCCATTGTCCTGCAGGCTGTACCAAGATCCAAGATGGCAAACCAACACTAAAAATACTCCTTCTTAATCTACTCTCTCCTCTGTACAATCATGCCCCAAATTTCTCTACTGTAGTTCACAGACATTGAATCCTCAGATTTCAAAAGTAACTCAATTTATCTTATGAACCGAACAAAGAAAAAGAAATGAGTCTTTTTTTTAACCACAGGAAATGAGTACTTAAATATTTCAGATGATATTTTGGAGTTTGAGTACTATTATATACCGTCCAGTGGTGTCAATTGTCACATAAAATGATCCAGCTGATCATGGGCCAAATGAAATAACCTACAACAGATTAGTACTACTTGATATTATTAGGCTGTAGTGATGTAATGGATGAACATGGAGAAACCATGAATTGAGTGTCTATTCATTATTTTTATGAACAATAGTACTTGACAATTAATAGTGAATATAGTAATATTGTGAGGGGTATATCACTTGTTTTAAAATTCTGCATTCAATCCAAGCAAAATATTTTTTACTTTTTGTTTTTTAAAATTGTTTTTTTTTAACTTTTTTGGTTTGTCTCTTCTTTCAAACACAACTACTATGGTAATATATTTTGTGTTATTGATCACATGTAACTTACATGAGATTGCTTTCTATCTTTGGGAGGTGGAAGGTGGAGGGAGAAAGAAAATTTGTAACTTAAAATTTAAAAAAAATGAAGGTCTAAAATTTGTCTTTAAGTGTAACTGGAGAAAAATAAAATATCATTTTAAAAATATTCTGCATTAGACAACTATGTTGCTACAAACCACAAAAGACATTTCTGAAAAAACTCTTATTTGATGTCCAGTATCCTTAAAGTCATATCAGTATCATTTAGTTGGATCAGTCATGTGTTGGTTTTGCTTATCTCATTATTATTATTTTGCCCATTAGCTGATCAGAATGTTCATACAGAAGTCTAGTTTAACCATTGACAGCTCTGGTAAGGGGAAAAATAGTGCAGTTATTTCTTTTTTCCTTTTGCAATTCTTCAACAAACATTTGAATATAAATTCTGACAAAAGAATTGAACCTGCATGAATCAACTTCAGTCTTAGGGATGCCTTAATAATCAGACTCTTTTGGTTTTGTCCCCCATTAGAGTTGCAACCAGGAATGTCAGCATTTGTTTCCTTTCTCATTTTTTTTTTTTGCTTTTTGGAGGGCAGTTGGGATTAAGTGACTTGCCTAAGGTCACATGGCTATTTTTTGTGTTAAGTGTCTGAGGCTGGATCTTAACCCAGGTCCTCCTGACTCCAGGGCTGGTGCTCTACTCACTGTACCATGTAGCTGCCCCTTCTTTCTTATTCTTTATGCAAATGGTATAAGGATCATCAGTTTCCACCCAAATTTATGCTAACAATTTATCAAATACAGAAAAGGGTTTCTTTCAGGTGATAAAAAGTGTAAAAGACAAGCATTTATACCTTAGCATATAAACAGTTAAAGCAACTCCTTACATAACTGCTTGGCCTCTATTTCACTCAGGGACTATTTCACCCAGGATAGGGATAGCATGTAGTTGAGGTACATTCAAAAATGGAAAACATATGGTGCCCACTAGAAAGCCAACACCTCTCAAAATTTTTTCTTACTTATGTAGTCCTGTCTAAGGCATGTTCAATGGAATTGTGTTTTTTAATCTTTCCCCTGCCCTAATAAATTTAAGTCCTTTGCTTGTTAAATAAGGGCTTTTGAAAGATTGAAATAAAAGTAAATTATGAACTATAAAAGGGTGCTGGTGGAAAGGCTAGATGTTCTTCCAGTTGGTATGTTTGAAGATATTTGATTCTTTTTCCATCATCTCTAATCTGTATTCACTTTTTCTTCTGTAATGTTTCCTGTATTTGTTTAGGCATTGCCATTATAATTGACCACTATAGTTTAAAACTATATTATATCATCCCTGTGTAGCTGTTGTACTGGAGTAGGTTTGTAATTGGTGTCACTCCCTTGAGTCTCTCCCTAATTGAATCTATCCTCTGGATCCCTACCAGATTATTCTTCCTAAAATGTTACTTGTGGAATGCCATTTGCCATATCAAATTTTCCATTTTTCCCCATTGTATACAGAGGTAAATACAAACTCCTAGTTGTAATTCCATGCACAAGCAGCTTTCCAGAAGAATGCTACTGTGAACAGCTTTTAAGGTTCTGATTACACAGTATAGTGATCACTCTATTCCATAACAAATCAAAGCAAAACTTGCACAGAAAATCACGGTACAGCATTCACAATATTACAACTTATCACAAAAAAATCACAATATAATATTCACAACATAGTCTCAAAGTACAATAGTCAAAGTCTTCCACTCATGGGGCAACTAAGTTAACTCATTCAATCACTTATCAGTAACAATATCTCAAAGTACAATAGTCAAAGTCTTCCACTCTTGGGGCAAAGTCTTGATTAACTCAATCAGTCACTTATCAGTAGTCTCAAAGTACAAAGGCTTCCACTCATTGGGCACACTTGATTAACTAAATCAGTCATTTGTTCATCAATCAATTACTAAGTATCATACACAAATCCCTCCACCCCTCAGGTCACTAATAAACTATAATTACACAATTACTCAGTACCCAAGGAGACGTCTTTTCATCTTGACTTGAGGCCTGTTCTCAGATTCCCTGGATCCCCTTCCATGGTCTCACATTCTACATGGATTCACCAGACTGTCACCTGGGCTCACTGGCAGACAGCTCCCAGTTCCTTGACCAGCTCTCTGGGTAGGTCCTGATCCACACTGAAGTTCACACGGTCTGGCCCATGTCAGATCCTTCACCATTTCTGCTCCAGGGAATTCAAGGCTCAACCAAGACACAAAGTCTCAGCATCCCAGTCATGCTTCAGCCACCTGGGCTCCTGGTTCCTGGCTCCAGGCTCTTGCCTCTGGGTTCCTGTTCAGAAGAATCTCCACCACCACAAGTTTTCAGGAAATTCTGCCTCAGTTTTTATTCTTCTGTATTTATTCTGCCACCAGATCTTGGTCTCAAGAAATTCTGACTGGTCTCAAGAAGCCTTCTCCATCCTATCCTGCCCCCCACTTATTCTATTTTCTCTTTTGACCCTGTCCCTTTTCAAAAATGTTTGCTTCTAACTACCCTCTTCCCCAATCTGCCCTCCCTTCTAACCTCCCACCTCTTATCCCCTACCCCCCTACTTTCCTGTAGGGTAAGATACTCAATTGAGTGTGTATGTGATTCCCTCTTTAAGCCAAATTCAATGAGAATAAGGTTGTCCCATTCCCTTTCACCTTCCTGCTCTCTCCCTCCATTGTAACAATTTTCTCTTACCACTTTTACATGAGATAATTCACTCTAATCTCTCTCCCTTTCTCCTTCTCCCAATTGATTCCTCTCTCACCTCTTAATTTTATTTTTTAGATATTATCCCTTCATATTCAACTAATCCTCTACCCTCTATGTATACATGAACATACATATGCCAACACTCACATATATATTTATATACACATTCAACCTCCTATACATAAATATATGTGTATGTATGTGTGTATATATGTATATGTATACATATAAGTATATGTACATGCATGTACGTGTATATATGTGTTTATATATATATATATATATATATATATATATATAGCCTGCACTCATAGCACCAGCTGAAACCTGAGAATATGAATAATGAGTTTGTGGGTCAGGTAAAGATTGCAGCTTTCATATGTTTATTGCATGCATGCTAAGCAAATTTCAAATAAGCATCTGAGGGTTAGGGTTTATATGCTGTAGCTGAAGCACTTACATCATACTTTCTCATGGGAAGCTTCATATTGTTTGCTATATGAGTCACTTAACTTGCAACCTTCAGGAAGCCATTCCTGTGGGACATTCCATTCCTTTCTTATTTCTTTCATCACTATTTTGTCTATATTGCTCAAGAGGGCAGGGTTTCAAGGACCACCAGAATGTTCCAAGCCTCCTTTGACAGGGGTGAGTAATGGGGGGGAGGGTGGGTGGTGAGGCAACATCCTGAGATACTGGGCCCAGGTGGGTGGAAAAAGGTTCAAGGGGGTCTTTGGCCTAGATTCATGCCCATGGCAGACCCCTCGGAGCTAACCCTCAACATCACCCCCTAATATATACATGTATATTCCCTTCAACTATTGTCATACTGAGAAAAGTCTTATGAGTTACAATGATCATTTTTCCATGTAGGAATATAAATAGTTCAACTTTAATAAGTTCCTTATGATTTCTTTTTTCTGTTTACCTTCTCATGCTTCTTTTATTTGAAAGTCATATTTCCTGTTCAGCTCTGTTTTTTTCATACAGAAAGCTTGAAAATCCTCTATTTCATTGAATGACCATATTTTCCCCTTGAAGTATTATACTCAGTTTTTCTGGGTAGGTGATTCTTGGTTTTAATCCTAGCTCCTCTGACCTCTGGAATATCATATTCCAAGCCCTTTGGTCCCTTAATGTAGAAGCTGCTAGGTCTTGTGTTATCCTGATTGTGTTTCAACAATAATCAAATTGTTTCTTCCTGACTGCAGTATTTTCTCCTTTACCTGGGAACTCTGTAATTTGTCTATAATATTACTAGGAGTTTTCTTTTTGGGATCTTTTTCAAGATGCAATCAGAGAATTTTTTCAACCTCTATTTTGCCCTCTGCTTCTAAAACATCAGGGCAATTTTCTTTGAGAATTTCTTGAAAGATGATTTCTAGGTTCTTTTTTTGATCAAGGCTTTACAGTAGTCCACTAATTTTTAAATTATATCTCCTGGACGTATTTTCCAGGTCAGTAGTTTTCCCAATGAGATATTTCACATTGCCTTCTAATTTTTCATTTGTTTGGATCTGTTTAATAGTATCTTGATTTCTCATAAAGTCACCAGCTTCCATTTGCTCCAATCTAATTCTGAAGGAACATTTCTCTTCAGTGAGCTTTTGAGATTCTTTTTCCATCTGGCAAACTTGGCTTTTTAAGGCATTCTTCTCCTCATTGCCTTTTTGAGCCTCTTTTGCCATTTGAGTTAGACTATTTTTAATACATATGTAAATGTGTGTATATATGTTTATAAGTATACATAGATGGCACAGGACCAATTTAATAGGAAGGGATGATACTTAAGAGGTGAAATTAAGAAGGGAGAGAGGAATATAATGGGAGGAGATGGGGAGAGACAGAATGGGGGTAAACTATCTCATAAAGAAGAGTCAAGGGAAAATGGTTACAATGGAGGGGAAGAATAGGAAGGCAAAAGGGAATGGGTCAACCTTATTCTCATTGAATTTGGCTTGGGGAGGGAATGAAATACACACTAAATAGGTTATCTCACCCTACAGGAGAGTAGGGGGAAGGGGATCAGAGGGGGGCTAATGGTAGTGAGGGCATGTTGGGGGAGGAGGGAAGTTGGAAGCATCCACTTTTGAAAAAGGATGGGATCAAAGTAGAGAATAGAACAAGTGGGAAGTGGGACAGGAGGGAGGGAAATATAGTCAGTCTTTTACAATATATCTACTATGTTATTGTTTTGCATTAGGTACACATGTACAACCTATACTTAACTGCTTTTCTTCCAGTAAGGGTGGGTGACAAGGGAGGAAGGGAATGAATTTTTAATTCAAAGTTTTAAAATCAAATTTTAAATATATATGTATATATATACACTATTATTAATGCTATTTTTTCATGTAATTGGGAAATAAGATATACAGGCACTGAGGCATAGAGATCCAGCATGCCCTACTGGAAAAGTTGGAAGGAATATGGGAGAAAATATGGGAGAGCAGATTGGAAGAGGGGATATCCTGTGGGACTGCTATTTTGGGGTGCTGGGTAGGGGAAAAACAGGGAGAAAATTGTAACTCAAAATTTGGTGGAAATGAATTATGTAAATCAGAATTTAATAAAGCATTTAAAAATGAAAAAAAATTAAAAACTTTATAAATTTTACACATAAAAAAGATAATTGTCTATGCCTAATTTCTTTCTTTCTTTTTTTTTTTGCCTTTTAGAGGGCAATTGGGGTTACGTAACTTGCCCAAGGTTACCCGGCTAGTTTTTTTGTGTGGGTGTCAAGTGTCTGAGGCCGGAACCGTTAGGTCCTCCTGACTCTGGGGCCAGTAATTTACTCACTGCGTCACCTAGCCACTCCACTATGCCTAATTTCTGCCATACCATGTTCCAGTTTTCCCAGTAGTTTTTGTCAAATAGTGTATTCTTATTCCAAAAACGGGGGTCTTTGGGTTTATCAAACAGCAGATTATTGTAGAAATTGGCTACTATATACCTCCATATGGATTACTATAGACATCGACATTACTATAGACATCTAGTGTGCCAAATCTATTCCATTGATACACTACTCTATTCCTAAGCCAGCACCAAGTAGTTTTGATAACTGCTGCTTTCTAATACAGATTAAAATCTGGTATGGGTAGGCCATCTTCTCTAGCATTTCTTTTCATTCTTTGCCTTGATATTCTGGACCTTTTGTTCTTCCAAATGAATTTTGCTACTATTTTTTTCTACCTCTACAAAGTAATCTTTGGTAGATTGATTAGTATGGCACTAAATATGTAATTTAATTTAAGGTAAAATTTTCATTTTTTATTTTATTAGCTCGACCCAGCCATGTGCAAATGATGTTTTTCCAATTAGATCTGACTTTATTTGTGTGGAAAGTGTTTCATAGTTCTATTCATATAGGTCTTGAGTTTGTTTTGGCAGGTGGATTCCCAAATATTTTATTATATCTACAGTAACTTTAAATGGAATTTCTCTTTCTAACTGTTGCTGTTAGATTTCATTAGAGATATATGGGAATGCCAAGAACTTGTCTGGGTTTATTTTATATCTTGCAATGTTGCCAGGTTTATTTATCATCTCAAGCAGTTTTGTATTGAATTCTCTAGGATTCTCTAAGTATATCATGATATCATCTGCAAAGAGTGATAGCTTAGTCTCTTCTTTGACTAATTTGATTCTTTCAATTTCTTTTTCTTCTCTTGTTGCTATTGCTAACATTTCTAGTACCAAATAGAATGAGAGGGAGATATTGGACATCCTTGTTTCACCCCTGATCTTATTGTAAATGCTTCTAGTTTTTCCCCATTACATATAATACTTGATGATGATTTTAGATAGATGATACTTATTATTTTAAGGAAGACTCCATTTATTCTTATACTTTCTATCGTCTTTCATAGGAATGGGTGTTGTATTTTGTCAAAAAGACTTTTCTGCATCTATTGAGATAATCATATGGTTTCTGCTAGTTTTGTTGTTGATGTGATCAATTATACTGATAGTTTTCCTGATATTGAACCACCCTTGCATTCCTGGAATAAATCCCACCTGATCAAAGTATATCATTCTCATGACAACTTGCTGTAGTCTTTTTGGTAATATTTTATTTAAAATCTTTGCATCTATATTCATGAGGGAAATTGGTTTATAATTTTCTTTCTCTGTTTTGTCTGTAACCTGATTTAGGTATCAGTACCATATTTGAGTCATAAAAAGAATTTGGTAGGATTCCTTCTCCAATTTTCCCAAATAGTGTGTAAAGTATTGGAATCCATTTTTCTTTAAAAGTTTTGTAGAATTCACTAGTAAATCCAGTTGGACCTGGTGATTTTTTCCTAGGGAGTTCATTGATGTCTTGTTCAATTTCTTTGTCTGTGATGGGGTTATTTAAGTAGTATACCTCCTCTTCAGTTAATTTGGACAATTTATATTTTTGTAAATATTCATCCATTTCACTAAGATTTTCAAATTTATGTGCTTACAATTAAAATAATTCCAATTTATTGTTTTAATTTCCTCTTCACTGGAGGTAGATTTACCCTTTTCATTTTTGATACTTGTAATTTGGTTTTCTTCTTTTTTTTGTTTTATCATATTGACTAAAGGTCTATAAATTTTATTGGTATGCTCACAATAACAGCCCTTAGTTTTATTTTATTAATTCAATTGTTTTCTTAAATTAAATTTTATTAATCTCTCATTTGGTTTTCATTATTTCTAATTTAGTATTTAATTGGGAATATTCTATTCATACTTTTTTCTAGCTTTTTCTGTTACATGGCCAATTTATTGACCTCCATTTTCTCTATTTTATTTATGTATGCACACAAAGATATAAAACTTTCCCTACGAACTGCTTTTGCTGCATCCCACAAATTTTGATATGTTGTCTCATTATTGTCATTCTCTTGAATGAAGTTACTGATTGTTTCTATAATTTCTTGTTTGACCCACTCTTTCTTTAGTATTAAGTTATTTAGTTTCCAATTAGTTTTTAGTCTATCCTTCCATGGCCCTTTATTACATATAATTTTTATTGCATCATGATCTGAGAAGGATGCATTTAATATTTCTGCCTTTCTGCACTGAATTGTGAGGTTTTTATGCCATGGTCAATTTTTGTTTATGTGCCTTGTACTGCTGAGAAGGTATATTCCTTTTTATCCCCATTCAGTTTTTTCCAGAGGTCTACCATATATATATTCTCTAAGATTATATTTACCTCCTTTACTTCCTTATTGTTTACTTTGAGGTTAGATTCATCAAGTTCAGAGAGGGGGAGATCGAAGTCCCCCAGTAGTATAGTTTTGCTATCTATTTATTCCTCTACCTCTCTTAACTTCGCCTTTAGGAATCTGGATGCTCTATCACTTGTTGCATAAATGTTTAGTAATGATTTTGTTTCATTTTCAATGGTACCTTTTAGCAGGGTATAGTTTCCTTCTTTTTCTCTTTTAATTAGATCTATTTTTGCTTTTGATTTATCTGAGATAAGGATTACTACCCCTGCTTTTTTGTGTTGGCTGAAGCATAATATATTTTACTCTAGTCTTTTACCTTTACCCTGTGTGTATTCCCCCGTTTCAAATGTATTTCTTGTAAACAGCACATTGTAGGATTATGGTTTTTAATCCATTCTACTCTCTGCCTCCATTTTATGGGAGAGCACATCCCATTCACATTCACAGTTATGATTATTATCTGTATCTTTACCTCCATTCTGTTCCCCCCTTTATGCTTTTATTTTCGCCCTTCTGCCTTCCCCTCCTTACGTTTTCCTTTTGACTGCCACCTCCCCAGTATTCTTTCCTTATATGCTCCCTTCCCTTTTCCTATCCTTCCCCCTTACTACTTATTCTCTTCTTTCTAACCACCTCTCCCCCTTTAGTGTGTGCTTCCCCCCTCCTACTTCCTGTAGTGTAGAATACCTTTTTATACTTAATGTACCATGTTATTTTTTCCTTGAAGAAAGATTGAGAAGAATAGATTTCATGCCTTGCTCCTCTCCCTCCCCTCTTTCCCTCTGTTATGATAGGTTTTATGTCTCTTCTCAATAGAGTCCTATGCTTAAGTGATTATGTTATTCCCTCCTTATGCCAGAACCAATGAGACTGAAGCTCATATAATGTTCATCTCCCTCCCTTCTTTCCCTCTACTATGATGGTTCTATGCCCCTTTGTGTGGCATAATGTACCATTTTCTGCTTCATTCTTTCCTCTTCTTCCATTGCACTCCTTTTGCACCACTTAATAAGGTTTTTCATCATCATTTTGTTTAATTTATACCCACAACCTCTATCTATATCCCTTTTAAATGTTGCAATAAATATAGAATTCTCAGTATTAACAGGTATCAGCTTCCCATATAGGGTTGTAAACAGTTGTCTCTTATTAAATAACAAGTGGTGTGTGTGTGTGTGTGTGTGTGTGTGTGTGTGTGTGTGTTTTCCCTATTTACCTTCCTATGTCTCTCTTAAGTCTTGTAATCAGAGATTGAATTTTCCATTGAGCTTTGACTTTTTCATCAGGAAGGTCTGGCAGTCCTTCTATCATTGAATGACTATCTCCTTGCCTGACAGGTTATGCCCAGTTTCACTGGAGAGCTGATCCTTGGTTGTAACCCGGGCTTTTTTGCCTTGTGAAATATAATATTCCATTCCGTCCGGTCTTTCAGTGTAGAAATTGCCAGATCTTGTATGATCCTCACTGGAGTTCTGTGATATTTGAATTTTACTTTCTTGCTGTATGTAGTATTTTCTCCTTTACCTGATAGTTCTGGAATTTGGCTACAAAATTTCACAGAGTTTTCAATTTGCAATCTGTTCCAGAAGGTTTTTGGTGGATTCTTTAGATATCTATTATATCTTCTGGTTCTAGGATCTAAGGGCAGTTTTCCTTGATGAGCTCTTGGAAAATGTTGTCCAGGTTCATTTTTTTCATCATGATTTTACTGTAGACAAATAACTCTCAGATTATATCTTCTGGATCTGATTTCCAAGTCAGTTATTTTTCCATTGAGATATTTTACCTCTTTTTCTAATTTTTTATTCTTGATGTCTTTTTTGGCTGATTCTTGGTGCCTCATAGAGACATTAGCTTCAATTTGATTGATTCTAATTTTTAGAAAGTTATTTTCCTCAGTGAGTTGTTGAAGCTCCTTTTCCATATATTCCGATTTCATTATTAGTTAACGCATTTTTTTCTTTTTAAGGAGCTGCTTTCTTCATTGAAATGTTTTTCTATTTTTGCCACTTTGATTTAAGAAAATTAGCCATTTTATCTTCTACCTCTCTAATTTGGTTTTAAAATTCCTTCTTGAACTCTTCTAAGGACACTTTCTTGTCTTGAGACCAGTTCATATTCCCTGTTGAGGCTTCAGCAGTGGGTGTGGAGTCAATGCTGTCTCTTTCTGAATTTGGTTCCTCCCTCTTGCAATGATAGGATTCTAGAGTCTTTGTCTTTGCCATTTGTTTTTTACCCATTTTGAGGTAGGGACTTAGCCTCACCCTTCCTCTAGGACTCCTATGCCTTTACTATTTAAAATTTTGCTCTGGGGCAATAATTTCTGTGTTTTCAGGGTCATAGGGGGGATTGGAGAAACTCAGCCATCCTGGTCCCTGGAAGTTCATATAGGTGCTTTTAAAATTTCCAGACTGTTGATTGATTGTCTCAGGAGTAGCTGCTGCCACTCCTGGGGGCCCTGAATTTGTCTATTACCCAGCTCCTACAGATCCCAGTGTAGCAGCAAGCACCCCAAGTGTCCTCAGGGTTTGCTGCCACCACAGGTTCTTGGATCTGCTTTGATAAAGGAAAGCAACTCAAAATGGGTTAACAAGCTTACTTTAATCAGTCAGACATATATTGTTTACCTTGTTCAGGGGAAAAAGGTCAGCACCCCGAACTTCAAAGCATACAGGCAGAATTATCAAGACAGAAACAGATCAAGTAGACAGATTTCCAAACTGTCCAACCATTACATCCATACCCAGTCAACATCTGGGTTTCAACATCTGGGTTTTTCAAAGCCGGGGGGGGGGGTGCTCTGGACAACGGCTTCCCAGAATTCACATCAAATCACAGAACACTTCTCAAAGTGAGGCCCCAAAACAAAGCCTCACACCAGGGCTTATATAGCCTTCTCCTGGCTCAGGGAATGTAACAACCTTATTGACCCACTGGCCAATCAAAAAGTATCTACTGAAAAACAAGCCTCCCACCCCAGGCTTCAGGTGCACTTTAGCCTAGGGGCAGGGAAGATCTTCCAAATTTGCATTCCCATTACACCCAGCCATGTAGTGATAGGTCTGGGAATGGCCCTTGTGGTTGGTGGATCAACTTGGAGCTGTGTCATCTGGGCCTATGCATGCTGCCTCACATAACAGTTTGTTACGGAGGTTTTGTTTCCCTTTTTCATTTCACAGTGTGTGTGTGCGTGTGCGTGGAAGGAGGGTGAGCCATTACATATAAAGATAAAATTTTTATTTTTACCAAAAAAAAGTGAAGTCAGAGCCTAGGACGATACTGAATTGCGTGGTTTGGGGACTAGAGTTCAAGGTAAAGATGAAAAATAAAATCAAGAAAAATACAATGTGGAAACAAAATAAATTCTAAGATCTGGTCAAATAAAGCAATTTTAAAATCCTTGACCATAGATGTGGAATATTTGGTGTGATAATGAGGTAAAAGTTGTTATGTTTTATGTGACTGATGGGAAATGAGGAATAGGACATTAGAGTTGAGATTAAGACATAGAGAGGCCGGGAGGTTTGGGGGATGAATTGAATATTGATGTCACTTAGCATAAGGGCATGGTTAGATTGCAGAGGAAGAGTGAGCCAGGGTCTGAAGTGCTCAGAAAGAGAGCTGTAATCCAATTATAACTGCTTCCAGAATTGTATTAGGTAAGACATATACAGAAGGAATGAAACTCAAACAATGAAAAGTTGCTAAGTGATATCAGAGGAAGGATCTTGGAGTGACAATGAGAAGAAAGGAAGGAGTATACTTAGTCCTTCATTGGACTAGCATACCTAAGGGCATGAAAACCAGGAGAAGAAGGGAAACATGTTGATAATAGAAAGAAGATCCAGAGGACACAATGAAAGAGGTAGGCAGAGCTGATTTGCTACCTGAGTGCCACAGGAACAAGATGTGTAGGTAAAAGAGAATGGGAAATCATGGCAAGGAAAATGGGTATTTTTTGTTTAGTCATCAGAGAACTCTGTATCAAATGGAAGAGTAAGCTGTAGGAGTATGACAGTCATATCAAAGAGTCATTTCTCTTTCTCCTATCAAGGAGGGAGGAATGTTAGAAATGGTGTAAATAGCCCTTCTTGCACATAAGGTACTAACAGTAAGAGGTGTGGTATCTAAGTATTTGGTGTTTGGGTAGGTCATTAAGGTGAGGGAAAGATATTGGAGCTGATTGTGGTGACTGGTGTCATAGTTCTGTATATAAGTTGTCTGGTGTCTGAGGCATCAGGGCTGTGTTGGTCCTTGAGAGGTGGGCTTCATGTCTGAGGCTCATGTCCTGAGCTGACTTGGTCGTATGTATAGAGTGTTAACCCTGGACTGGGTGCAGTCTAGCAACAGAGACATGGTCCTACTCACAGCACAATAGAGTCTAGCTGTAGTAATGATGGAATAAATTCAGAGAGAGGGGGAGAATATTCCAGTATCAGTGCTGATGATGGTTTACTTGAGCACTGCCAAACTTGAATACACTTAATGTGTTGTCTCAGGCCTTACTGACTCTTGGGTTGGACTTCAAGGAGTCTGAGCTGGATAGTATGAGTCTTAGGATGTTTCTGGGAACCTTAAGGTATTCCTGTAAGTGTCCCCTTGGCATCTGGATCTGAACGAATGAAGCCTTCCTCAGAGTAATCTCTATAGCTCCTCGCCTTGTGGTTACTGACAAGTAGACTGCACCATTTACATCTTTGGTCTTTGTCTTGGCTCTAATGTCTTTGTATTTTTTCCTCCATTTTACAGATATGGGACCTGGACACACAAATTGTTTAAAAACCTGGGAATTCTGTAACCCACACCTCTTACTTTCTTTGGCACTGCACTTGCTTATTACAAAGTGAGTTTCTATGAGTTCTCCTTTATTCCCTTTGTACAGCGGAAAGAGCATTAGCTCTTGGCTGAGGAGATTTGAGTACAACTGCCAGCTCTGGTGCTTACTACCTATGTGACTTTGGACAGATTAATTTTTCTCCTTTGGCCTCAGTTTTCTTATCTGAAAAATGATAGATCTTGCATCTTCTGATTCTTTTGAAGACATCAGATTTTCCAAAGATAAGTTATAGTGTACTTGTCTTTCTGTGTTCTGGGATGGGGTGGGGGTATAGTAGTATATAGGCCCTCTTTTCATCAGACAAAGGGCTTCATTAATAAGCCTTAGGGATTGAATGATTTACATCAAATTCTGCCTGAGTGGTTCTCAGTATTATTAATACTCCTATAGTAATTTAGACATTGACTGAAAAGGAATTTCCTTTTGAGCTCTATGCCCTCAGTGATTTAGGGGATAGAAAGTAGACTTGTGGATTACCTGACACAAGAATCCCCAGGTGAAGGAAGGACTATCACTACTTGACATTTTCTACAACTTTTAGTCTTAGAGAGTTTTCTAGAGTTTTGATTAATTACCTTGTTCAGGGTCATTAACCAGCATGCACTTGAAAGGCAAAACTTGAACCCAAGAGTTCTTGGTTTTGAGCCATTGACTACCTAAGAGCATTTATCTCTTGATGTTTGTACATAGATAGGGCAGACAGCATGTGGAGCTTTAAATCAGAAGCTGTGTCATGTAATGGAAACAATTAGAGTCCAAAGACTGGGATGGATGAGTCAGTAGTTGAGTTAGGAAATCATTAACCATTTCTGTCCTTTAGTTTATCAGTTACCTTATAGGGTCATTGTGAGAACCAAATTAGACAAATTGACCCATAAAATAGATGTGACATAGCTTTAGAAAGTGTAAGATACCATTAAAAGCAAAAGGGATTTGTCAAAGGATTTCATCATCATAATTATATTAATAACAATCTTTTAATGAACATCTATTGATCATTTACTTTGAGTTATACACAGTGATAGACATTAAATCAAGGATTCTTAACATGGACAATATAAAATTTTGGAAAACAATTTTTAGAAAAATTGATTTCTTTGGTAACTAATTGTATTCTGTACATTTTAAAACATTTTGAGAAGGGATCCATAGCCTTTTCTAGACCACTAAAAAGGTATATGAATTAAGCTGTTATGCTCCCTCCCCCAATCTGCTCTCTCCTATATCCTCTCCCATTCCCCCTCCAACTTTCTGGTAGGGCAAGATGAATCTCCATACCCCAGTGCCTACATATATTATTTACTAATTGCATGTAAAAAAAGTAATAATAATACATTTTTGAAACATTTGATTTTAAAATTTGAATTCCAGACTCTTTCCCTTCTTCTCTCATCACCCCCCCCTTACTGGGAATATAAGCAATTCCATATAGGTTGTACATGTGTAGTTACACAAAACATTTCCATAGTGGCTAACTGACTATTTCCCTCCATCCTATCCCTCCCCCACTTGTTATATTGTCTACTTTGACCCTGTCCCTTTTCAAAAGTGGGTGCTTCTAACTACCCTCCCCCCAACCTGCTCTCCCCTCCATTAACTCCCCTCTCATTCCCTTTCCCCCTACTTTCCTGTAGGTCAAGATACCCAATTTAGTGTGTATGTCATTCCCTCCCTATGCCAAATGCAATGATAGTAAGTTTGAGTCATTCCCTTTTCCCTTCCTGTTTTTCCCCTCCATTTTAACAGTTTTCCCTTACCTCTTCTATATGAGATAATTTACCCCATTCTGTCTCTCCCCATCTCTTTTCATTATATTCCTCTCTCACTTCTCAATTTCACCTTTTAAGTATCATCCCTTCCTATTCAATTGGTCATGTGCCCTCTGTCTATGTATACCTATAAACATAAATACACACACTCACATATGTATTCATATGCCCATAAACCCTCCTATATAGACATATAAATGTATGTGTGTGTATGTGTATATATATATATACATTTATATTCCCTTCAACTATTCTCATACTGAGAAAAGTTTCATAAGTTACAATTATCATTTTTCTATGTAAGAATGTAAATAGTTAAACTTTGATAAGTTGCTTATGATTTCTTCTCCCTGTTTACCTTCTCATGCTTCTCTTGTTTCTTGTATTTGAATGTCAAATTTTCTTTTCAACTCTGTTTTTTTTCATCAAAAATGCTTGAAGATCGTCTATTTCATTGAATGAGCATATTTTCCCCTGAAACATTATACTCAGTTTTGCTGGGTAGGTGATTCTTGGTTTTAAACCCAGTACCTTTGACCTCCAGAATATCATATTCCAAGCCCTTCAATCCCTAAGTGTGGAAACTGGCAGATCCGGTATTATCCTGATTGTGTTTCCACAATATTTGAATTGTTTCTTCTTGGATGCTTGTAATTTTTTCTCCTTGATCTGGGAATTCTGGAACCTGGCTACAATATCCTCAGGATTTTTCTTTTTGGGATCTTTTTCAAGAGGTGATTGGTGAATTCTTTCAACCTCTATTTTGCCCACTGGTTCCAAAACATAAGGGCAATTTTCCTTGAGAATTTCTTGAAGGTTGATTTCTAGGTTTTTTTTTTTTGACCATGGCTTTCAGATAATACAATAATTTTTACATAATCTCTCCTGGATTTATTTTCCAGATCAGTAGTTTTTCCAATGAGATATTTCACATTGCCTTCTATTTTTTCATTTGTTTGGATCGGTTTAATAGTATCTTAACTTCCATAAAGTCACTAGTTTCCCTTTTCTTCAGTCTAATTCTGAAGGAATTATTCTCTTCAGTGAGCTATTGAGATTTTTTTTCCATCAGGCAAATTAATCTTTTTCAGGCATTCTTCTCCTCATTGTCTTTTTGAGCCTTTTTTTTTTGCCATTTGAGTTAGTCTATTTTTTAAGGTGTTATGCTTCTATGCTGCCGTCTTTGCTCCACCTCTGTGAAGGATGATTTTTATGTTCTTTGATTTTAATCATGGCTTTCAGGTAGTCTAATAATTTTTAAATGATCTCTCTGGATCTATTTTCCAGGTCGGTGTTTTTTTCCAGTGAGAAATTTCACACTGCCTTCTATTTTATCATTTGTTTGGATCTGTTTAACAGCATCTTGATTTCTCATAAAGTCATTAGCTTCCACTTGCTGCAATCTAATTCTGAAGGAATTATTCTCTTCAGTGAGCTTTTGAGATTCTTTTTCCACCTGGCAAATTAGACTTTTTAAAGCATTCTTCTCCTCATTGGCTTTTTGAGCCTCTTTTGCCATTTGAGTTAGTCTGTTTTTTAAGGTGTGTTTTCCTTCAGTCAGGTTGTTGACTCTCTTTTCATGATTTTCTTCCATCGTTCTCATTTCTCTTCCCAATTTTTCCTCCACTTCTCTTAATTGATTTTCAAAATCCTTCTTGAGCTCCTCCCTGACCTGTAACGAATTCAGATTTTTCTTGGAAGCTTTTGGTGCAGGAGTTTTGACTATGTTGTCTTCTTCCCATAGCATGCTTTGATCCTTTTTGTCCCCCCAAAAGGAGTCTAAATTTGGATTGCTGTGCTTTCTCTGCTACCTTATGTTGCTCCTCAATTACTTGACTTTTGAGCTTTTTGCCACTCTAGAACTTTGCTTCCAGAGGGGAGAGCTTTGTCCCAAATTGCTGCAGTTTTCACAGCTGCCAGAGCTATTAGGAATGGTGCTGTCTCTACAAGCCCCACAAACTCTGGCTCACTGGTCACATACTTCAGGACCACCACCCAAGACCATGATCCAGATTCAGGCAGAAAGCAAGAGCTATCACCTTCTGAATGGTCCCCTTGCTCTGCTATGATCTGCAGGCCAGGAGCTCTAAAGCAGCCACATGGAGGCGGCTGCATGGCTGCCTTGCCTCTGCCACTTCTAGCTCTGGGGACAGAGGCTGGACCACACCTCCAACCTTCCCCCCCCTCCACCACCTCCTGTTCCAACAGAGTTCTACACTGACCTTTTACTTTTTCTTTGTCTTTATGGATTGATATTTCAGGAAACTGCCACAGCTGATGGTGATACACTCTCCTGATTTCCGCTATAGCTTTTGGTTGGGGATGCCCTGGGGTAAAACCCTGGGCTCACTCAGAGCTGGGCCCAACTCCCAGCATACTGCAATGGACCCTTTCTGTCCACCTGCCAGGCTGCCCTCACCAGGAGATTTGTTTCTGTCACTTTCTGGGTTCTGTAGCTCTAAAATTTATATAGAGTCATATTTTATAGGTATTTGAGGTAGTTTTCGGGGAAGCTCACTGAGTTTTCCTGCTTCTATGCCACCAACTTGGATCCACCCCTTGTAATCCTCACTCTTAATATACATGGTGATTCTTGGCCATTTTCCTGTTCTGCTTCCTCTCCTTGGGTTTTATTTTCCTCAGTGTTTGTCTTTGCCCTATTGCTTCCCACATTAATACTTTCCTACCTCTTTTTCTGGTATCCCTCAAACTCTCTTCTTCCACCAATCCCAACTTCCAAACCATCACTCTGTGCTGAACCCTAATAACAGATTTTTCTACTACTAATACAAGAAAAAGACCATTCATAGAGAAATTGGGTCAGTTTCACCCAATTCAAATTCATGGTACATGACTTTAACTGAGAATGTAGGTAGCACAATGGGCATAGTGTCAGGCCTGGGATCAGGAAGATCTGAGTTCAAATTTAGCCTCAAATATTTAGAAACTCTGCAAACTTGAGCAAGTCACTTAACCCTGTTTACCTCAGTTTTCTCATTTGTAAAATAAGCTGGAGAGTGAAATGGACAACCTTTACAATGTATTTGCCAAGAAAAGATCAAATGGTATCACGAAGATTTGCACATAACTTAAATGACTAAACAATGGCAACAATAGCAAAAGCAATAATAATGTGTTATATTTATATTTATTTTGTTAAGTATTTTCCAATTTCATTTTAATTTCATAACCAAGAATTTTAAGGCTTTGTAGATCATCAATAAGTTTGAAACCTCTTATCTATCTAGTTATCTGTGTTTCACAACTTTCCATTTTATATTCAACTCTTTTTTTCCCCTCTACTCTCAGATTCCTTCAATTTCATGGAATTTTCAATTCCATCTCTGAAAGATATCTCAAATCCCATTTATAATCCTACTTCTACCACTACCAACATTAGTACTAGTTATTATTACTATTCATCTTTGTTTTGGCCCCCTGACTGAATTCTTCCTGCTTCCACTTTCCCTTCTAATTGGTCCATTTAAAAATATTAATTTTTGATATTGATTTAAAAAATGGAGTTTGTAATAATCACCTTCTCTCCAGTCACTTTCTGACCCATTGAAAAGATAAGCAATATAATATAATTATATATGTGAAATCTTATCAAGCATATTTCCACATTATCATGTTCCAAAAAACTACTCCAGAAAAATATAGTAAAAAACCAATATACTTTGTTGGTTTTCACTCTATGGGTGGATGGCATTTTTCATCTTGAAAGGGTCTTTTGTAATTTTTTTGGATCATCTGGTCCATTCTTAATAAAATTTTACGTTAATGTTTACATGTCTGCCTCTCTGATGCCTAAGATAAAATGCAAAAACTACTGCCTCATGTTCAAGACTTTCCCTTGCATGTTACCACCCTATCTTCCTAGGTTTATTTACTCTTAATCCCCTGTATTCACTGTTTTCTAGCCCAACTGGATGACTCTTTGTCTCCCAAACGCACTTGCCACTTTCATGCCCCTGTGACTGCTCAGACTGTTTGCTTTCCTTGAAATGCATTCCTCCTTTCCTTTTCCTACTGAATGTCTTACCAGTCTTTAAAATTCAATTCAAATGTTACCTGTTCAACGAAACTATTTCCTGTCATACCAAAAAACAGTAACAACCCTAACTGTATGGGTAAAATCTGCTCTTTAAACTTTTCAAAGTACTTTTTACATGCTATCTTGCTGATCCTCACAACAACCCTCTAACTGTTACTCTGAAAGAGTAAGTATGGGGCAGCAGCTGGAGGAATCTGAGGAGCAGCAGGGCACTCTGCTTCTCTAAGCCTCTCTCCTGCCATCTTTCCTCAGAAACTGAAGCACCCACTTTTAGAGTTATTCTCTTGATTTTTTAATTAACAAAGTGCATGTAAAGGACAAAGAAGTGAGATCTTCCTTCCCCTCTGAAGCTAAACGTCTTGATTCAGCCATTGACTATTAATCATTCTATTTTGCTCCTGTTCTCTGTGTCTTTTTCTATCCTGAATTCTGTGTAGTCTGGCTTCCAAATCTGTGGTTCAACTAAGCCTTTAAAAGCTTTTCAAAAGTTTCTCCAAAATCAGTAATAATCTTTTTTACATTTATGAAAACACTTAAAATTCTTTCCTTATCCTCTTGCTTTATTTCTTCCAGAAATTTTATTTTAATGTGTATCAAAGTTGTGTTTTATTTTGGGTCTTGGCTTGAAGATGTTTTTGGAGCTCTTTTCTACTGGGCTTGTGTTTTGTGTGTCTCTGTCACCACAATAACTTTTTATTATGGGATTATTTTTGTTTATTCTTTTTTTTCAACTCCCTAAGTTTAGACTTTATGTTAAGTTCAGGTTCCACACATCTCTTGAGGGAATATCTGGGTTTTTTTATTTTGCAGCTTTCTTGAGTTATTGGTTGTTTTGTGATTCTGGGCTCCAAAGACTTGCTCATGCTGGAAACTTACAAGCTTTTGATGCTCTAAGTAGACTTAGGGCAAATTCTCATCAATTCCTCGGTCCTTCCACTTTCACCAGCCAAGTCTTTGCAAGTTCCTGACCTGTGTCTGTGTCTGAGCAATAATAGACTGCTGTTAGATTGAGGCACTGCCACACAGCTGGAAAACTCTCCTGGTTCAAAGTGATGGAACTGTAGACTTCCATCTGGGATTCCTTTCATTATTGTTCCTCAGTAACATTCAGATTGGTCTAAATGCTAGAGCTGAGAACCAACTCTTTTCCTAGAGTCTCAGGAACATTGCTGTTGCTTACTTCTTCACCTTGCCCTTGCTTGAAAGGGCCTGTGACTAATCCTCACATCTGGATCCTGGTCCCTTTCATATTCCATACTGCATCTGTGACCCAGAAAGGTGTCAGAAGTGACAACCTGCCAGATGATATCTGTTCCTGTACCCTACATTAGTCACTAGTGTCCCAACATTTGTTTAGAAATTTTATTGCCCTTGGGCAAAGTTTCTAGTTGCTGAAATATTGCATGGGACTAATTTTTGGCCAGTATCTGAAGACCTTTATTTGTCTCCCTATGCCAATGTTGTCAGGACAAATGACTCATTGTTTTTTCTCCTTCTTGGATTTCCCAATCATCAGCTACTCTGGTCCACTTTCTAGATTAGTTTTGGGGCAGAGAGCTCTCCGTGCTTCTTGTTTCTTTTCCATATTAACTCTATCTCTGTTATTACTCTCTTAATTAAAAAAAATAATTTTACTTTCAATTTCTGGAATAAAACAAGCATTTTCATGACATAGTACAATAAAAAGATAATTGTATATGAAACTGCAAATCAACTATGCACAACTTGCTATTCTTTTCAAATATACAAGAAAATTTTCATGTAAATACTTTTCTTTTCTTCTTCCCTCCCTCTGTCCTCCATCCTAGAGATGCCTACCCTTAGGCACAAAGACGTATTCTATATTGTTCTCTATATACATTTATTTATTAATGTTTTCTTTGAATACAGATAGAGTATTTCTTCATATGTCCTTTATAGTTAATTTTGGTGTTTATATTAGACAAAGTAACTTATTTGCTCAAAGTCATTCTTAAAACAATATTACTTTTACTGTATACAGTGTTCTCTTGGTCCTGCTCATTGCATTCTTCATTATTTCATGCAACTATGTCTACATTTTTCTAAATTATAAAGGTCATCATTTTTTGGAGGCATTTGGCATTTTTTGTTTCTTTCCTTACCCCACAATATTTGTGGCTGATTTCATTATTAATTTTTTGTTTTCAATTAATTTTATTTTAGATGAATGAATGAATTATTAGTTTTCAACATTCATTTCCACAAGATTTTGGCTTTTGAATTTCTCCCCATCTCTCCCCTCCCCCCACCTCAAGTCACAGTGCATTCTGATTGCACCTTCCCTCACTCTGCTCTCCCTTCTATCACCCTCACTACCTTATCATCTTCCCTTTCTGTTTTCCCATATGGCACAATAGATTTCTACACCCCATTGCCTGTATATCTCATTTCCCTTTTGAATGTAAAAACAATTTTATCATTCATTTTTAAAACCTTGAGTTACAAATTCTCTTTCTTTATAGTAACCTTGTTTTCGACATACAAGACTCAAGATTTGGGGAGAAGTATTCATTATTTAGGAAGAATTATCAAAAAAATTGGGGCCAACCAGATGGCACAGTGTAATAGAGCACTGGCCCTGGAGTCAGGAGGATGTGAATTCACATCCAGCCTCAGATATTTGATACTTACTTGCTGTGTGACCTTGGGCAAGCCATTTAACCCCAATTGCCCTGCCATCTCCCCTCCAAAAAAACAAACAAAGAATGGAAGTATTATAGGGAAAACTGGAAAGCAGCATGGCAGAAACTGGTCATAGACCAATATCTTAAACCCTTCAGAGCGATTAGGGCAAAATGTATACCTGATCTAGATAGAAAGAGAAATATTACAAGAAAATTCGAAGAACTTGGGACATATTACTTATCAGATTTATGGGTAAGAGAACAATTTGTGAATAAAGGGGAGATAAATAGAAGATGGGGATGTAAAATGAATAATTTTGATTACCTTAAAAAGGTTTTGTACAAATAAAACCAATATAGCCAAGACAGAAGGAATTTAGAAAAATTGGGAAAACTTTCTCAGTTAAAGGTCTCATATCTTATATACATGTATAAAGAACTTTGTCAAATCTTGGAGTCATTCCTCAACTAATAAATGGTCAAAAGATAGGAACAGGCAGTTTCTTTTGAAATCAAAACAATTCATTGTCATACGAAACAATGCTTTAAATATTTTTCTAAACATCTCACTTAAATTGCCTTTTACTTAAGCTATCAGCATCTTCAGCTCCTTTAACAGATTTTTTTCTTTTGAATCACTTCACCAAACCAGTCATTGTACACCATTTACCTCCATCTCATCACTGTCCTTCATCGATGCCCAGAGTTTGGATCACAATGCTACAAGTAGAGTCTGAGCAGGGCAGAGTACACCAACACCATCACTCTTTCATACTCAGTAATAGCCCTTTTTTCTATGTTCTACAGGTCCAGTAGGTTCCTAAATTATTATTTATTAGAAAAATGAAAATTAAAACAATATTGAGACATCACTTACTCCTATCTGATTGGTTAAAATGATTGAAGAAGAAAATGACACATATTGGAGGGGATGCGGAAAAACTGGGACACGAATTCATTGGAATTATAAACTGATCCGACAATTTTGGAGAATATACTGGTGTTATGTTTAAAGAGTTGTTTAACTGCCTATATTCTTTGACCCAGGAATACCACTACTAGGTTTATTTCAAAAGAGAAATAGGGAAAAAGGAAAGAACCTATGAGTTCTAAAATATGTATAACAACATTGTGGTGCAAGAAACTGGAGATTTTTGGAACGTCCATCAATTGGCATGACTGAAATGACTGAAAAAGTTGTGCTATATGATTGTGATAAAATTTTACTGTGCAACAAGAAATGATGAACTCAGAGAGGGTTCTGGGAAGATGGCTGAGTGCCTGGCATATGGTAAGCACTTAGGAAATGATAGCTTATTTCTTGGAAGCAGAGACTATTCATACTGTCAGGAGAACAATGCACTCCTATTTAAATGAGAGAAACCTAAACTTCTCTAACAGTTTGGAAGAAGAAAGTTATAATACAAGTCAGCACTGCTATGCATTTTGTCCCATGAATGTCCAAGCTATCATTCATTCATTTATAAAATGCTTTCTGGACTGAGTAGTTGAGGAAAAGAAACAACATTTTTTTCTGAAAAAAAAATCTCATCTATTAGATGTTAATGATCATGTTCAACTCTGGGCCATAGTGTCTACTGGCTTGAACTTAGAGCACAGTTGGCAAACCTGGCCTGACCACATTAAAATCTAATTATAAAATATATAATAAAATAAAAAACACAATAGAATAAGGTAATATTAGTATATAGTTTGTTAATTTCAACATATGTCCCACAGGTATCCTTCAGAATGGTTTAGTGACCCTTGTTTCTATCAAGAACTTTTAACTTATATTTTCTAAAATCTCCTTTTTGCTTTTTAGGATTGTATTTTAGTGTTTATGTGAAGATTTTCAATTTGTTTTTTTCTAGTTTCATGCTCAATTCATTGATCTGCACTTTCTCTCTTTTTTTATCTAAGGTTTTAGAGATATAAAATTTCTTCTATGTATTACTTTGGCTGCTTCCCATCAGTTTTGAATATAGTATCATTGTTATCATTATCTTTAATGGAATTATTGATTGCTTCTATGATCTTTCCCCTGATCCATGCATTCTTTTTAAAAAATTTATTCATTTATATTTAGTTTACAGCATTTAGTTCCACAATCCTTTGATTTCCAAAATTTTCCCCCTTCTTCTCTTTCCCCCCTCTCCCCAATGGTGGCATGCAATCCGATAGAGGTTCTGAAAATACCTTTGCATTAAACATTAGTTAAGTTGAAAGGAATAGTTGTAACCAATGGCAAGAACAATGAGAAAGAAGGAACAAAACAAAATAAAGCGAGAGAGAGAGAGAGAATGAGAGAGAGAGAGAGAGAGAGAGAGAGAGAGAGAGAGAGAGAGAGAG
>NW_027185764.1:10678476-10713054 GCF_028583685.1 Petaurus breviceps papuanus
GAGAGAGAGAGAGAGAGAGAGAGAGAGAGAGAGAGAGAGAGAGAGAGAGCAAGTAGTTTGCTTCAATCTGCATTCAAACTCTGTAGCTCTTTTGGAGTTGTTTTATAATCTTGCATTGCTGAGAGGAGTCCAGTTTATCAAAGTTAGTCGTCATAGATACGATGTGTCTGTAATTGTGTACAATGTTCTCCTGGTTCTGCTCTCCTCACTCAGCATCAGTTTATGTAAGTCTCTCCAGGTTATAATGAAGTCTTTCTGCTCCTTGTTTCTTATAGCACACTAGCATTCCATTACATTCATATACCACGACTTGTTTAGCAACTCCCCAATTGATGTGCATCCCCTTGATTTCCAATTCTTTGCCACCACAAAAAGAGATGCTATAAATATTTTTGTACATACAAGTCCTCTTACCACTTGTATGATCTCTTTGGGATACAGTCCTTGAAGTGGTATTGCTGTGACCCATTCATTCTTGAAGATGAGATTATTTAGTTTTCAATTAATTTTTAAACAATGCTTCAATCTGCAGATTATGATGAAATCTGTCTGCTCCTCATTTCTTATAGCACAATAGTATTCCATTATATTCATATACCATAACTTGTTCAGCCATTTCCCAAATGATGGGCATCCCCTTGATTTCCAATTCTTTGCCACCACAAAAAGAGCTGCTATAAAAATTTTTGTACATATGGGTCCTCCTCCCACTTTGGGTGCTGTAGCCTCTAGTTCAATCACTTAGAGGCCATATAATGCTGCAGCTCCCCTGTTGCTGATCTGGAACTAGCTGGTGAGTTCCTAGACTGAGACAAGTCCAGGGCTTTTTGTATTTCCCCAGGGTTACCCTGAAGTTTAAGTGTGAGTTTTGGGGGAGGGGTGGTCTGGCCACTTCAAATCTCCTCCTTCTCTCCCCTGGGCTAAAGCTCAGGTAGGCTCAACAGTCAACTGCCTTTGACTGGGGCCATGCTGGTGTCTGCTGCTTGCACTGGTTGTGTGAATCTGGGTTTCTGTTGTTAGCACTTGCTGGCTCCACCCCCTACCCCCCAGGGTTCAGGATCTCTTGCTTGGATGACTCCCATCCTGCACTGGTACACTACAGTCATAGCACAGCAATAGCTACACCCTTCCTATAGATTTCCCAATTCCTATAGATTTCCCAAGCTTGCCACTGATTCTGCTATTTCAGTATTTTATACTTGAGCAAGATTCTCTGGGCTTTTTAAGGTCCACAAGGGGGGGGGGTAAGAGCAGCTACAGTTTGCTCCACTATCTTGTCTCATGGAAGTTCAGGTTGGTGATTTTTAATCATCTAGACTGTTGACTGATAACTCCAGGAACAGCCATATAAAGAACTAAGTCAAATATATAAGAATAAGGGGGTGGAGCCAAGATGGCAGAAAGGAAGCAGGAACTTTTCTAAATACCTCCATGAATTCCATCACTAAACTTTAAAGAGTGAATCTGAATGGATTTTAACATGACAGAACCCATTTTGAGATGGAGCATAGCAGATTCCCAGTCCAAGAACGTGCCCATGTAGGTATGTATGGGCAGGGGGAGTGTGGAACACCAACAAGGGAATCTGCAGGCACCAGCACTGCCAGCCACCAGCTGCTGAGCCTGCCTGAGCTGTAGCCCAGATACACAGAGGTGGAAAACTGAAGTGGCCAGACCACCCCTCCCCCACAGGTTACTTTGTGAGCCTCAGGGTAACTCAGGTGAAACACTGAGAGTCCTGGCCATGGCCTCAGTCTAGACAATCAGAGGCAACAGCACACAAAGTTAACAAACAAACTCCTGCCTACCAGCCTGAGAAGCATAGTACACTTATACCCCAGAAGCAGATATCTACTTTAAAACTTCAAGGAATAGGTAATCAAAATGGGCAAGAAAGAATCTGTGAAATCTAGAACAATATGATCCTACTACAGTGATCAAGAACAACCAAATTCAGAGGACAACATGGACTCTATACTCACACCAGAGATCATAGAAGGAAATATGAACTGGTCTCAAGCCCAAAAAGCATTCTTGAAGGAGCTCAAGAAAAATTTTAAAAGCCAAATTAGTGAGGTAGAAGATAAATTTATGTATAGTGACCAAATTGGAAAAAAAAATCTCACTGAAGAAAACAAATCCTTAAAAAGTAAAATTGGTGAACTGGGAGAAGAGGTTAAAAATCTAACTGGAGAAAACACCTTCCTAAAAATGAAAACTGAACATACAGAACAGGAGTTTCAAAAACTAACTGAGGAATATAATTCATTTACAATTAGAATCAGTCAAATTGAAGCTAAGGACTCTATGATGCATCAAGAGTCAGTCAAAGAAAGCATAAAAATTGAAGAATTAGAAGAAAGTGTAAAATATCTCAGTAGAAAAACAACTGACCTGGAGAACAGATCCAGGAGAGATAACCTAAGAATTATTGGTATACTGCAAATTCATGATGAAAAAAGCAGCCTGGACAACATCCTCCAAGAGATTGTCACCGAAAACTGTCCTGAGATCCTAGAATCAGAAGGCAAAATAGTTATTGAAAGAATTCACCAGACTCCCCCTCAAAGAGATCCCAAATGGAAAACTTTAAGAAATATAGTAGCCAAATGCCAGAGCTACAAGGTCAAGGAGAAAATACTGCAAGCAGACAAAAAGAAACAATTCAAATATAATGGAGCTACAGTCAGGATTTCACAGGACTTAGCAACTACTACATTAAAAGATTGGAACAATTGGAATTTGATATTTCATAAGGCAAAAGAGGTAGGACTGCAACCAAAGATCAACTACCTAGCAAAACTGAGAATGATTTTTCAGGCAAGGAGATGGTCATTTAATGAAATAAGGGACTTCCAGAGTTTCCTGATGAAAAAGCCAGAGATCAATGGAAAATTCCATCTTCCATTACAAGACTCAAAAAAGACATAAATATGTAAACAAGGAAAATACACACTCACAAACCCACATACACACTCATGCACATAACTTGGGATTCAATAAGAGGAAACTGTTTGCATCCCTATATGAGAAGTGGATACCTGGCAATATTTAAATTTATATAATTATCATGAAATTATAAGGGATGTACATAGATAGAGGGTTGATGAACTCTCTATCTAATGATAAATGAACTAATCTAATGATAAAAAAAAAACCTTATTAAGGGGTATAGATGGATTGTAATGGGAGAAATGGAAAGGATGGGGGTAGAAAAAGGTAAACTGTGCCACACAAACAGGCATAAAACATACTGTAGTAGAGGGGAAGGAGGAAGGGAGATGAACATTATATGAACTTTATTCTTATTTGTTCTGGTTAAAAGATGGATCAACATAATCAGTTAAGTTTATGATTCTAGCATGAAAAGACAGAAAAACTCATTAAAGTAGAGGGAAAGGGGGAAGGGAGAGGAGCACTGTAGGAATTTTACTCTCATTCGTTTGGGTTCAAGAAGGGTATAATATACTCTGTTAAGTATAAAAATCGATTTTTCCCTACAGGCAGTAGGAGGGAAGAAGGGAGGGGGCAAAAAGGGAGGCAGTTAGAAGGGAGGGAAATAGTAGTAAGAAGAAGGGATAGGTAAAGGGGGGACAGGGAGGAAATACTGAGGGAGGTGGTGGTCAAAAGGAAAACTCTTAAGGAGGGGAAGGGGAAAGGAAAAAAAATATAAAGAGGGGAGAAAATAGGATGGACGGAAAGTCATAGATAGTAAATATAACTGTGAATGTGAATGGAATGAATTCTCCCATAACACAGAGGCAGATAGCTGAATGTATTAAAAACCACAATCCTACAATACCCTACAATACAAGAAACACATTTGAAATACTGGGATACTCACAGGGCAAAGTTAAAGGGCAGGAGTAGAATATATTATGCTTCAGCTAAAGAAAAGAAAGCAGGGGTAGCAACCCTTATCTCAGATAAAAAAAAGCAAAAATAGATCTAATTAAAAGAGATAAGGAAGGAAACTATATCCTGCTAAAAGGCACCAGTAAGAATGAAGCAATATCATTACTTAACACACACACATACACATACACACACACACATACCAAGTGATATAGCATCCAAATTCCTAGAGGAGAAGTTAAGGGAATTAGAGGAAGAAATAGATAGTAAAAATATACCTGTGGGGGACCTCAATCTCCCCCTCTCTGAACTTGATAAATCTAAACTCAAAATAAACAAGAAAGAAGTTAAGGAGGCGAATAGAATTTTAGAGAGGCTAGATATGATAGATCTCTGGAGAAAACTGAATGGGGATAAAGAGGAATGCAGATTCCTTTCAGTGGTACATGGCACATACACAAAAATTGACCATGTACTAGGATATAAAAACCCCACAACAAGAAATTATAGAAACAATCAATAATTTCATTCAAGAGAATGACTATAATGAGACAACATAACAAAACTTGTGGGATGCAGCCAAGGCAGTTCTTTGGGGGAAAGCTTTATATCCCTGAATGCATACATGAATAAATGAGAGAAAATGGAGGCCAATGAGTTGGGCATGCAATTGAAAAAAGCTAGAAAAAGAACAAATTGAAAATCCCCCATTAAATATTAAATTAGAAAAAATGACTACCAAAAGGAAAATTAATAAAATTGAAATTAAGAAAACTATTGAATTAATAAATAAAACTAAGACTTGGTTTTATGGAAAAAAACCCAATAAAGCTGATAGACCTTTAGTCATTACAATAAAAAAAGAAGAAAGCTAAATTATGCATATCAAAAATGAAAGGGTGAATCTACCTCCAATAAAGAGGAAATTAAAACAATAATTAAGAATTATTTTGTCCAAATTGTATGCACATAAATTTGACAATCTTAGTGAAATGGGTCAATATTTACAAAAATGTAAACTACCCAGATTAACTGAAGAAGAATTAAATTACTTAAATAATCCCATCTCAGAAAAAGAAATTCAAGAAGTCATCAGTGAACTCCCTAGGAAAAAATCTCCAGGACCAGATGGATTTACTCGTGAATTCTAGCAAACATTTAAAGAACAATTGATTCTGATACTCTACAAACAATTTGGAAAAATTGGTAAAGAACAAGTCCTACCAAATTCTTTTTATGACACAAATATGGTACTTATACCTAAATCAGGAAGAGACAAAATGGAGAGAAAAATTATAGACCAATTTCCCTCATGAATATAGATGCAAAAATTTAAATAAAATGTTAGCAAAAAGACTACAGGAACATATCACAAGAATAGTATACTTTGATCAGGTAAGATTTATTCCAGAAATGCAAGGATGGTTCAATATTAGGAAAACTATTAATAGAATTGATCATATCAACAATAAAACTAGCAGAAACCATATGATTATCTTAATAGATGCAGAAAAAGCTTTTGACAAAATACAACATCCATTCCTTTATAAAACACTAGAAAGTTTAGGAATAAATGGAGTTTTCCTTAAAACAATAGGTAGCATCTATTTGAAGCCATCAGCAAGTATTATAGGCAATGGGGATAAAATAGAATTATTTCCAATAAGATCAGGAGTGAAACAAGGATGTCCACTATCACACCTCTTATTTAGTCTGGTTCTAGAAATGTTAGCAGGGACAATTAGAGAAGAAAAAGAAATCAGAGGAATCATATTAGGCAAAGAAGAGACCAAGCTATCACTCTTTGCAGATGATATGATGATATACATAGAGAATCCTAGAGAATAAAATAAAAAACTACTTGAGACAATAAAGACATTTGGAAAAGTTGTAGTATATAAAATAATCCCACATTAAGTCCTTGACATTCCTATATATTTCTAATGAAATCCAACTGCAAGAGATAGAAAGAGAAATCACATTTAAAGTTACTGTAGACATTATAAAATATTTGGGAATCTATGTGCCAAAACAAACCGAGGACCTATAGGAACACAACTACAAAACACTTCTCATACAAATAAAGTCAGATCTAACCAATTGGAAAAGCATCAATTCCTCATGGCTGGGTCGAGCTAATATAATAAAAGTGACAATTTTACCTAAATTAAATTACATATTTAGTGCCATAGCAATCAATCTACCAAAAAAATCACTTTATATAGCTATAAAAAAGAGTAACAAAATTCATTTGGAAGAACAAAATGACCAGAATATCAAGGGAATTTATGAAAAGAAATGTTAGAGAAAGTCGCCTAGCCATACCAGATTTTCATCTGTATTATAAAGTAGCAGTCATGAAAACTACTCGGTACTGGCTGAGCAATAGAGTAGTGGATCAATGGAATAGATTGGGTACACGAGATTCAGCAGTCAGTGACTATAGTAATCTGCTGTTTGATAAACCCAAAGATCCCAGTTTTGGGGATAAGAACTCACTATTTGACAAAAACTTCTGGGAAAACTTGAATATAGTATGGCAGAAACTGACCATAGACATATCTAAAACCATATACCAAAATGAAGTCTAAATGGGTGCATGATCTAGGTATAAAGGCTGGTATTGTAAGCAATCTGGGAAAGCAAGGAATAGTTTACATGTCAGATTTATGGAGAAAGGAAGACTTTATGAATAAACAAGAGTTAGAGAGCATAATAAAAATGGACAATCTTGATTACATTAAATTGAAAAGCTTGTGTAAAAATAAAACCAATATAACCAAGATTAAGAGGGAAGTGGGAAATTGGGAAAGAATTTTTACAACCAGCGTGTCTTAAAAAGGTCTCATTTCTAAAATATACAGGGAATTTAGTCATATCTATAAGGACACAAGTCATTCCCCAATTTATAAATGGTCAAAGGATATGAACAGGCAATTTTCAGAGGAAGAAATTAAAGATATCTACAAGCATATGAAAAAATGGTCTAAATCACTAATGATTAGAAAAATGCAAATCAAAACAACTCTGAGGTACCACATCTCACTGGTCAGATTGGCTAAGATGGCAAAACAGTAAAATAAATGCTGTAGAGGATGTTGAAAAAGTGCAACACTAATGCATTTTTGGTGGAGTTGTGAAGTGATTCAACCACTGTGGTGAACAATCTGGAACTATGCCCAAAGGGCTATAAATAAATGCAAACCCTTTGACCCAGCAATACCACTTCAAGGGTTGTATCCCAAAGAGATCATAGAAGTGGGAGGAAGATCCATATGTACAAAAATATTTATTGCAGCTCTTCTTGTGGTGGCAAAAAATTGGAAATTAAGAGGCTGCCTATCAATTGGGGAATGGCTAAGCAACTTGTAGTATATGAATGTAATAGAATACTATTGTGCTATAAAAAATGAGGAGTGGACAGATTTCATATTTATCTGGAGAGACATAAGTCATACAAACTGATGCTGAGTGAGAATAGCAGAACCAGGAGAAATTTGCACACAATTATAGGCACGATGCATGTGTACAACCAATTTTGATAGACTGGACCCTTCTCAGCAATGCAAGGTTATAGGACACCTCCAAAAGACTCATGATGGAAGGAGATGTCTACATTCAGAGAAAGAACTATAAAGAACAGAGTTTGAATAACGACTGAAGTAAACTACCTGTTCTCCTTTTTCTTATTTGGTTTTGTTTCCTCTTTCCCGTTGTTCATTCCATTGGTTACAATTCTTTTTTACAAACTGACTAATATCTAATATGAAAATATTTGCAGATACTATACTTGATTGCATGCCACCATGGGGGCGGGGGGAGGAGAGGTAAAGGGAGAAAATTTGAAACTGAAGAGAATGTGGAACTGAATCTTGCAAACTAAAAGTAAACAAACAAATTAATAAAGAGAAAAAAAAGAATTTCTGTCCTGCATGGCAAAAATCATGATCAGAATAGAATAATTGAATATACAATGCCTCTTCAAAGAAACAAAAAGAAAAGTGTAGGGTGAGAATGCAAATTCACAGAAATGAAGCCCAACTCAGAAGTAGAGAACCAAAAGAAAAATAACATTAAAAGAAAATAGGCTTACTAGGCAAGCAAAATCTGCAAATCTTTAAGATATCATGTATAGAGACAACCTAAGACTCATAGGTTTCCCAGATACCATTACAGGAGAAAAAAACCTTAACACTGTAATGAAGAAAATAATAAAATAATTCCTCACAACTTTTGAACAATAAAAATGAAATTCCAATTTAAAAAATAGTGGATCACCTCCAGGAAAAAAAATAAACCCACAGTTGCAAACTCCAAGAAAAATTGTGAGCCAATTTAGTAACTTTAATTCAGAAATAAGTTCTGCAAGCATCATGAGAAAAACATTCAATTACAAAGTAAAAGTCATTTGAATAAAACAAAACTATACAAATCCACTAGATAAAGGAAGGAGGAATAAAAGGATGTGTTTTGAACATTCATACTCAGGATGCAGGGACAAGATTGTCAGGGAGTTTTATTCTATACCACATGAAGTTCATTTGAAGGAAGTAAGGATGTTTTACTTAAGACAAAAATAAGTGAGAGTGTGTTCGCTCTTCAAAATGTGCTAGTTCTCTTAAGACAAAAATAGGTGAGAGTGTACTAGCTGAAAGGGTTGTCACATTGAAGAGGGATTGAATTTGACCTATGTGGCAATAGAGAAGAACTAGGACCAGCCATGAAAGTTACAGAGAGATAGAGGTTGTTTTGATGGATGGGGAAAATTCTTATAATTAGAGTTATCTATAAGTGAGATTGTGCTTTTCAAGGAGTAGTGGATTCCCTTTCTTTGGAGGTATTCAGGCAAAGGCTTGGTATGCTGCAGAAAACATGTTCATGTATGTGTTGGAGTAAAATGGCCTTTGAGGTCACTTTCAACTCTGAAATGATATGATTATGCAATTTAGGGAAGAAGATGAAGAGACTTTTTTTCCCCCATCATTATTTGTAAGTTAGTAATCAATTGGTCACTAAGACCACTAAATTGCCTTGGAAAGTGACTCTGGTCAGTATCTGGGTTTGGTTGCACTGTGTGGCTTCTGTGAAGACTTCCTAATAGGTATGATTCCATGAAGGATACCTAGTAAACATATGGTGATCACTTTCTTATTCCAATTCTGGTATCAAGAAAAATATAGCTATGTCTGCTTTTGCCTCATTTGTGGAGGGTAGTTTTAACGAGAGGTAATATTTATTCATAATTTAAAGTTTACAAAGTACTCTGAATGCTTTAGTTCTTTTGAGTTTCATAGCAAACTTTACAGTTATTAAAATAGCTATTCTTTGCATTTCACAGATGAAAATGCTAACTTTGAAGCATAGTGCATGTAGAGCTAGAAAGGACCTTAGAACACTCTTGGAAAAGTGAGACCTAGAGTTGTTATATATTTTTTCCCTGGTTGTACAGGTTGTAAGTTGAAGAGTCTGGATTCAAACTAGGGTTTCATGGATCCACCTTCATCTCTTTTTTCATGGAACCATGACTCATGACTTGCCTGTTATCATATAGACATGTCTATTGTCAGGATTTTTGTATTTTCAAGGACAATGGTTAGTCAGCCATAGTTCCCCACTCTACTCAACTACATTAGTGAAGGAAAGGTACCAGAGATGTGTATAATGCTACAGAATTCTAGTTCAGGTCCATAGAATCATAATAGATGCACCTAGTATGATATTACCCTGGTCATGGATTTTCTTCATATCCCCTTGTTTTTAGTTCAGTGGTGTGATAATGTAAATGTTGAAGAAATAAGGAAACATTGTACAAAGTGCCTACCATGTATAATTCTGCTGACTAATACAGAAAGATAGAACTGAAAAAGATTTCCTGCCATGAAGGAATTTCCATTCTATTGTACAATTAAACATATAAAAACAATAGGAATGAAAAGAAAAAGATGATCAGAGAAGTAATAACATATAGAGAGATGAGGGTAACCAGTACTTCTTTGAGAATTAATTAATGCCAAAAGACTATTCTTCTGCTTTCATTTATTTACTCTCTAGAATCTTATTAATTCTTTTCTATGAATATGGACCTAATGAATTTTGATAATTCGTACTTAATAAATATCATTCTTAGTGAGTATGAGTTAGACAATAGTAGCATTTTTAGAAATGTTAGAAAGTATGCTTGATACATAACCAAATATATAACTGTAAGTTACATAGTATCACATGAACTAATCTCACTTTAATTTCCATGAGTAACCAAAGGTATACTGGTTAATAATAGTGAAGCACCTGATACTCTATCAGTCTTGACACTTCTATGAGCTAACTCACATTGTAGACATTTGGGAAGAGGGCAAGAATCCTCTTCAAATCTTAGTTCTTGAGCACTAACACAAAGTTTTGTCTTTACTAGTCATCCATAGGACACACAGTCCATAAGAGGGAATATAACTAAATAGCAATGAAAATTAATCAGCAGCAGAACACAGCCTTTATAATCTTTTGTTTCATGCTTTCACTAACACACTAAAATTCAATAAGAAGAGATATATAAATGTATATAGACACAGCATGTCAGCAAATCTGCATAGCTGCCAATGTCCTTTACTGATGTGATTGTGCTACTCTACTAGACTTATTCCCTGCCAATCATCTTCCACCTGGTCTTTCCTCCTTGTAGTTCATCTTAGTTGCTTTGGAACACCAAGGTTCTAGATTCTATCTTAAACTCTCAGGAGGGTAATCTATTGATTGATTTTGGGGAAAGCATGCCATGCTAGTACACTTGTTATGTTTTCTTCATCATCATGGTCATTCATTCTCATTACTTAAGTGAAAGTACTCACAATGTTGCATCCTGAATACTTTTCCTTATTCTGATCACTCCAATTAGTTCCGAGGCCCGCTACAACTTAATTTTCTATAACCTTTTGCTTCTGTCCTTCAGTGGTCCTCCCTCCCCCACTCACAGGGTTAGAAGATGGAGAGGGTATAAGATGGAGAGGGACTAAGGACCTTAGTCATCAATGCTGTTTCCATATCATTCTTCTTTCACTATCCCCTAAATACTTTCCTCCTTATCTGCTCACCTCCAAGTAACTTTCACAACTGTTTCAATGACCTTGGTGCCAGGTTCTTCTCTACTCATCTTCTGCTCCTGACTACAAAAGAATATTTCAGTTGATATTCTTATTATGCAAGTCCTCAACCTCTACAGTTCCAAAGAGTTCCTTTCCTAGCTCTAGTCAGCATATTCACAGTTTTGAACTAGGAATCTCACTAATACCCAAAGCTTAAATTAAAATATGACAATTTAACTGCCGACTTACTTCCTGTCACCTGTCCCACCCACTCCCAGTAAACCTAGTAGTCCTCACTCTTATTATACATGGTAATCCTTCACCCATTCCTATTTTCCTATTTTGCTTGCTCCCCTTGGGTTTTATTTGTCTCAATGCTTGTTTTTTAACTTCATTGGTTGCTACTGTAATGCTTTATTTCTTCTCCTTCTAGTATCCCTCAAACTCTTTTCTTCCACCAATCCCAACTTCCAAAACCTCATTCTAGGCTGAATCCTACAGGTTTCTCTATTTCTATTATAGGACAAAAAAATTCATAGAGAAATTTGGTCGGTTTCACCCAATTCAAATTCATGGTATATAACTTTACATGGGAACCTAGGTGGCACAGTGGATAGAATGTCAGGTCTGGAATCAGGAAGACCTGAGCTCTAATTTAGCTGCAAACATTTACTAGCAATGTGACCCTTAGCAAGTCACTTAACCCTATTTCTTTCAGTTTCCTCATTTATAAAATGAGCTGGAGAAGGAAATGTCAAACCACTCCAGCATATTTGCTAAGAAAATACTAAATGAGGTCACAAAGATTTCCACATGACTGAAATGATCAAAAAACAACAGCAATATTGTGTTATATTTTTATAGATTTTGTTAAACTTATTCTTATTTCCTTTTAATCTGGAAACCAAGAGTTTTAAAGCTGCTTGTAGATCATCTATGAGGTTGAAGCTTCTCATGTATATAATTGTCTATTTTTGTAACTTTGGAGGTTATATTTAATTCCTTTTTCTCCTTCTTATCCCAAATTCCTTAAGTTTCCTGGAATTTTCATATCCATCTCTGCAATATCTCTCAGATCCCTTTTATAACCCTACTACAACCACTAACAACATTAGTACAAGTTGTTATTAGAGTACTGTTGTGACCTTCTGACAGGATTCTTCCTGCTTCAACTCTACTTGTTCCATTTGAAAATTAGTTATTTTTAAAGACTGTTCATTTCTTTTTAACATTCACTTAAAATTTTTGAGTTTGAAACACTCTCCTTGTCTCTAGTCCCTCCCTGAACCATTGAGAAGGCAAGTAATACGATATCAATTATATATGTGAAGTCATGCAAAACAAATTTCCATATTAGCATGTTTCAAAAAATCCACATAAGAGAAGTAAAGTGAAAAACAAAATACTTCACCATTTCTCCCTTTGGGGGTAGAAGGCATTTTTCATCATGAACAGGTACTTTGGAAGTTTGTTGGGGTAACATGGTCCATTCTTTTTTTTTTTTTAAGCAATCGGGGTTAAGTAACTTGCTCAAGGTTACACGGCCAGTTATTATTTCTGGATGTGGTGCTGAGTATCTGAGCCTGGATTTGATCCAGGTCATCCCGACACTGGAGCCAGTGCTCTTCCTCGCTGAGCCACCTGGCCGCCCCTAAGCAATTGGGGTTAAGTAACTTGCTCAAGGTTACACAGCCAGGTGTTTCTGGGTGGGTGCTAAGTGTCTGAGCCCAGGATTCAATCTCCAAGTTTTCTCAACACTGGAGCCAGTGCTCTTACTTGCTGTGCTACCTGGCCGCCCCAACATGGTCCATTCTTAATAGAGTTACCAGAATAATCTTTTTGGTACATAAATCCTTTGATGTTCAGACTTCTGCACAAAGTCCCCCTTGGTTCCCTATTGCCACCTAAGGAAAATTAAAAAAAATAACTGCATATTTGCGACTCTTCCTAGCATGTTGCCAATTTATCTTCTCTGAACCATTTCCTATTAGACCCCTCTATACACTTTGTTTTCTAGCCAAACTGGATGACTGGTTCCCAAACACACTTGCCACTCATGTCATTTTGACTACTTATGTTGTTTGCTCTCATTGAAACCCCCTCCTCCCTTCCTTTTCCTACTGACTATTCTTTAAACCTCAATGAAACTGCTCCTTTTTCCCAGCATGCTACTCAACAAGAACAGAATAACAATAAAATCTACTCTAAGTTTTTTAGATTACTTTGCATATGTTTTCTTATTTTATTCTTAGAACAACCTTTTGAGACTGATGTTATTCTTTCCCTCATTTTGCCAGTGAGGAATCTGAGTCTGAAAGATGTTACTGACTTGCACAAGGTCATAGAACTAGGAAATCTTGGAGGCAGGATTCTAACTTAAGCCTGCACAAAGTATTTCATAAATATTCTCTGATGAGTTTTATTTTATATTCTTGGTTCACTTCAGCATCTCAGATTAGAGCAGAGATAAGTTAGCAGGGAGACCATGGCAATCAGTCTATAGTTTACACTTAAAACCTCTGTTTCCAACAGTGGATCTTAGTGCCTAATGAAAATTTTTGCATTTGGGGATGTAGGTTTTTTGATGGTAGACAACCTGTATTGGCCATCATGGACCCAGAGATTATCAAAGTAGTGATGGTAAAAGAGTGCTATTCTGTCTTCACCAATTGTCAGGTAAGTGACAGTGGAAGAATAATGTTGGCAGCAAGTGTGGAAAACATGCTAAACATGTTAAGGGTCACACAATTTTTAGGCCGTCAATAAACAGTAGCTTCACTATTCATATTCTTACAGAAGAAAAGACGGGCAACACAACTTAGCTGAGGGTAGTGCAGCTTGAAGTAGGGACAGAAGGCAGTTTTTGCTGGGTGATTTGAACCCCCATCAACATATCTTGGACCCCAAAATCTTGGAAGTAGTGATGCCTCCCCTGAAACTAGATTTGCTTATAATGTAGCTCCCTGGGCCATTATTAAGGTGAAAGGACCTTGTGGAAAATGGGTCTACTTTCATTATCTCCTCAGGCAATTAACTGTTGACTAGCTCCCTCCAACAGGCAGATAGGCACAGGGGTCATAGTCCTGGAAATAGCCCCAATACTCCTTTCATCCTTTAGGTCAGGCATTCCCATAATGATCCTGGGGAAAAATCCAGTGGAGGAAGTGCTGGTTGTCCCAATCAATGGTTAAAAATGATCTCACATGTGACAGGCCAGTCAGGATAACTGAAGTAATTGATGCCATGAGGAAGAGATAGGAGGTGATGTGTGCCAGGCAGGTCAAATTATTACCACCACCACCACCACCACCGTCACCATCTTCAATATGATTCACCTCAGACATTTTGGGTGACAGGCTAGGACATGGTACCCTGTGTTTCACAGAGCACGGAGAGAAAAAAAAAATGTCCCAGTTCTGAAATAATTTACAATCAGACAGGTTAGATAAAACACATACCCAATATTATATTGCAAATTAGTATATGATGTGTAGCAGGAACCCAAGGAAGATGAAAAAATCTTTCTCCTTTATATACACTCAAAACAGGCTTTGCTAACAAAACAAAGGAGTATAATACAAGAAAGAGAACCAAAATTTATAATTGTTCCAATAATGTTGTATTAAAATTGTCCATGTGGATTCTTGGACAAAATTTGGAACATTTTTCACTTTTTCCACAAAGCTCCTACTATGAGTGCTTTTTCTAGGACTGCTATGACACTTAAAGTCAGACCAGAGAAGTTCAACCTATTGTTGACCCTTGCAAGCTACAAAGTCTTCAAGCTTGGGCATGTTGTTTCATTGCATGCGTGCTGACCTAGGACAAATCTTGTTGAGTTTGAAGAAAGATTTCTATTGGTTGACCACAGTGAGATACCTTGCTTTGTCCATGGTGATCCTGGAGAACCAGTCATGAAGTTATCCTAAGATTGTGGTCTCTGGTATTATAAGCCATTGAAGCATTACCTTTCTATCCTTTCTGTCAGACTTAAGTAAATTCATTTCCAGAAATACCTAACATTTTCTTTTAGCTTCTTCAGGTTCTGCTGCTCTCAAAACCCTGAGCTGGTGTTTGGGACATAATCTTTTATAATTCAGGAATCTAATTTAATGGCCTTATTTCATTCACTTGAGGCTCATGCTTTTTGGTCCTCTAGGGTCCTTTGTGGAAGCTCCTTGGGTAGAATCCCAACACTGTTACTGAGCTGAAACCACAATGTCTCTAATCATTTGGATTTTCCCTCATCTATTCTACAGTAGGCATATTAATTTGCCATGTTCATAGCTAATTTCTGCATTCTCAAGTATTTCCTCAGCATTAGTGGTTTCCATTATTTTTGCAGTGCCAGGTAGATTTCCTTCAGCTTATGATGGATTCTCAAACTTCTAACAATTCAGAGACACACTCTGACAAAGGTAAGTTGGCAAAGAGGATAGCCACAAACTGGAATCATAAGGCCATCTGTGGAAGTACAAAAAATTCCAATTTGCTTAGATGATATACCTAATGGCAATTACAATAACAATGACAACATTGATGATATCACAGGGATTTAAGACATCCAAGGCATTTTACATATAGTTCTTCCTAACAGTTCCGAGTGCTTGGTGTCATTCTTTTTCTATTTTAGAGATGAGGACTCTAAGATTGAGAGAGTTGTTAACTTCAATAGCATCAGAACCTGCAAAACTTGGAAGTAGGAGTTGAGCTCAGATCTGATTTACCTCTAAGTCCAGCACTATATGGTATCACCTAGCCACCTCAGAAGGATGCTTAATATATGTAGGAGGGGCTAAATTGACACAATTTTCAAAATTATATTGGAATTTGTGATGGTCAAGTTAGTTTAAAGCTTGGATGGTGGCACAAGAGTCACCTTTTAATTGCATACCTAGGACAGCAATAAGGCATAGTAAGATGCAGAAAAAAAAAACAATTTTCTTCAAGAGAGAAAAATCTGTGTTCTTATTCTAAACTGTGATACTAAGTACTTGTGTGACCCTGAATATATCACTCCACTTGTATGAATTTGTTGTCATAGGTAAAAGCAGGAAATTGGCCCAAATGAACATTAAATTGTCATCTCTATCTAAATCCTATAATTTTATTCTATTCTGGACTTTTTTTGTGCTCAACTAGCTGGACATCATACAAGGTAGAGTGCTAGACCTGGAGTCAAAATGACTTTTATTCCTGAGTTCAAATACAATCTTAGACACTTGCCCTAGACACTGTGACCCTAGCCAAGTCACTTGACCCTGTTTGCCTCAGTTTCCTCATTTGTAACATAAACTAAAGAAGCAAATTGCAAAGCACTGTAGTATCTTTGGAATGAAAATCTCAACTGGGGTCACAAAGAGTCAGACCTGATGAAAGCAGTTGAACAATAGCAACACAGGAAAGAAAAAAAAAGTACAAGTTTTACTTGCAATATAAAACTTGTGGGCAAACTTCTCAAATTATGTTTTAATTAGCAGTATTCTCATTTAACCATGAGTAGGATATAGACTTTCCCATGAGGTACCTAAGCACTCTTACAAGAACTCAGTCTGAGGGAGGCAATTTATTTTAAGTGAAGGGTGAACTGGAGCTGGAAGTCAGAAGGTCATAGTCTAAGCTTAGATTCAGCCACTTACTGGCTCAGTGATTTTGAAACAGTCATCTTACTGCTCTGCAACATCAATTAACTTTTATAAAGAATGGAGAGGAGCATTCTTGCACTAGAAATTTCATAGGGTTGTTATGATGATTAAGTGAAATTTAATTATTAATAAAAATTAAATTAGGCAAAATATAAACATTAGGCATGATGTATAGAAATGCAACCAATGTTTGCTGTTAACTTCTGGATGCCTTCCCTTCATGGAGTCCATAAGTGCTAGAATGTAGTAGGGAAGAGCATGGCTCTGAAGTCTGAGGTCCTAGGTTCAAATCCTCACTCTTTCACCTATGAGACTTTGGGAAATTTACTTAACGTCTTCAGGCCTCAGTTTGCTGAACTGAAAAGTCAGGAGGCTGGACCTCATGGCTCTTGAGGTGCCTTCCAGCTCTAGATCTGTGATCTCCCTTCAAACATCTCTCCTCCCTATTTCCTTCATTCCCTACAAAGCCATGCCACAACAGGCACTTATCCCCTATCCTCTGGATTATTGTTAAAGCCTTCTAGTGTTTCTATTCTATGACATAGTGCATTAGAAAGAAGAAAGAATTCCCTGAAATGAATTGAGGATGAGACAAGTGTGTGGAAAGAACAGAACATGTATAGGAGAAAACAAGTTTGAGTAACCATAGTTAGAATTAATCTTGATATTCTTGAAGATAACTCCATAGATTGGATCATAAATTTAGAGATGGACAGAAACTTACAAGCCATCAAGTCTAACACCTTTATTTAACAGAGGATTGAACTGATGCATAGAGAGATTATAACACAATCTTAGCAATTCTGAGAATTCTACTCTTTAATTAATATCTGTTAGGGATGGAGGGTTTTCAGAGAGCAACTGACCTAATACTCAATGGAATAATTTACTTTTTGGGTCAGTCATAGGTAGCTATACAGATGACCTAAAAGACTATGTACAGGAAACCTGATTTTGGAGAGAGATTCTCTTCCACTGCTGAGCTTTTTTCATTGACCCCCACCAGTATACAGACAATTGGTGATATCAGAAGGGATATGAGTAAGCCATATTGCAATGTGTAAATCTGGTACCATCTCCCCATCTACACTCCAAAAAGCCAATAGCATCTCTCATGAAGTTCTACGGTTTCCATAAGGTTGTTGTTTGTTTACCCCAGAAACTTTTCCATTCCTTCTTCCTTTGTTTAAAGAATTCGGTGTGTCTCTATTTATGAAAGAAGCAAGAGATTTCTTAGCAAAATCGGTTAAAAAATAAAGGAAGAACTTATCCCCTCTCCTCTGGGTTATTGTTAGAGCCTTCTAGTATTCCTATCCTATGATATTGTTCATTAGAAAGAAGACAGGATTCCCTGGAACGAATGTCACTTTTATCACATCTGGAAAAAACTTAGGATGATCAAATATGTGGAAAGAACAGAACAGGTATAGAAGGAAAAAAGTCTAAGCAACCACCTTTCAAATTAATATCTTTCCTTGTGATAATAGACTTTGGATAAAAATTCCTGTCATTCCAATGAATGTATTTCATATCTTTTCTGGGTGTTCTGGAGAGTGAGAGTCTTTCCTAAATTCTTGTGAGGTGACTGACTGATATAACAGAGGTATGATGACTTTGTCTGAATATCTCCCTTGCCTCTATTTCAGATCTGATGGATGAGGAAATTCTGGCCCAATACATTATCTTTCTTTTTGCTGGCTATGAATCCACTAGCTCAGGCCTTTCCTTCCTTTTTTATAACCTGGCCACCCACCCTGAGATCCAGCAGAAACTTCAGAAGGAGGTAGATGTAGTTTTGCCCACCAAGGTGAGAGGATGAGATCAGAAATATTCACCTTCCTCCCCCACAGCTTACTTCCTATTCATCCATTTGCCTCATCTCTTGGTAAGAGGGTTTTTTTGTTGTTGTTTTTTTTAGCAATTGGGGTTAAGTAACTTGCTCAAGGTTACACAGCCAGGTGTTTCTGGGTGGGTGCTAAGTGTCCGAGCTCGGGATTCGATCTCCAGGTCATCCCAACACTGGAGCCGGTGCTCTTACTCACTGAGCCGCCTGGCTGCCCCTTCTTGGTAAGAGTTTTGTCAAAATTGCCTGTGCTGGCTGTTTGCCCATTATTGAGGCATGGCGAGAATTTGAAAAGGGAAAGATGTGTTGAGACACCATAGATTTACATGGAGTTCTTGCAGAAAAGGAAATGTCTCAGGAACTAGTGCCAACCCTTGGAAAAAATGCTGAAAAGTCCACTTGTCCTCTGTTCATACAGTCACTTCAAAGACCTTCATCCATTCAGTGGCACTCATTTTTCATGTCTTCAGATACTTCATATTTTTGTGACTTTGGGTCTCTTCTACACTCCTCACTTCTTCTTTTTCCCCTTCCTTACTTTCTTATTCTGTCTTTTTTTTTATTCCTTTGTGGTCCTTTCCTTCCCTACTCTCCTCATCTCCTCTTATCAGATTTTCATTCAGTCTCTGAGGTGACTGATAACAAAGGTTATAAAATTTTTCTGGTGTCAGAAGATAAAAGGTCTCATGAATCGACAATGGAGTTATCCATACTCAGGCACCTCTTTTTGACACACCAGGATCACCTGTATCTATCACTCTTAGACAAGAGGGATAATCACTTTATGGGAAAAGAAATAGTTATTTCCCTAAGATATTAAGGGATAACTTTGTGAATGTATTGAAATAATCCACTTAAACAGTAATAAATGATCAAGCTAGAGTGGTGGCAGTAGGAAGAAAGAGAAGGTAAATTCATACAACTGTCCTTTAGATCCCTTTGACCATGTAGCAAACCAAACTTGAATGCCTATAATGGTGCTGAGAACAACATAGAGTACATAAATGAATGGGGACAGATTCTATCTCATCTTGGTTTGGCAACAGATCTTTTTTGTATGTTAGTCATTTTCTCTAGTATTCTACAGGTTACCAGGATTTATCTTTTTTTCTTGGAGATAGGTGATGACTACTAAATAGTGATTCCCTATTCTCTTTCCAAGTCCTTTAACATCCTCTAAGTTATATAGAGATGTTGGAAAAGGATAATGTGATCAGAGCTGTCCTTGTTAGATATTTATATATATTATATTTGTTGTGTATTTATAACCAATGATGTTATCATTTGAGAAGGATGTAGGGAAAGCCTTTCTGCCCCCACCCCCAAGTTTCTCTTCTAAATTCTACCATTGCATTGAATATTTTTGAGACATTTTTGTTCTGAAGTCCCTTGGAGGTATACTAACCTGTTATGAAACTTTCACTACTAGAACATCTCAACATTATGGTGAGCTAAGAGCGAGGACTTCTAGTATCTAGATAGAAGTTAGTCATATTTGGAATAACTGGTTGTTGTCTTTTGTTCTTTAAGAGGACCAAATGACATCACTCTCCTAGAGTCAAGTTACAGTGTGTCTGACTCTGTCTGATCAGACCTGTATGAACTTGGAATGTTCTACCATAGGTCTGGCACAAATAGCCCATGTGAACATCTGGGGTGGATTTTCCAAACTTGGATATTTGTATTTCTTTTGACCTTCTTCAATTCTGCTTTGCTCATAGAGCGCAGCACCTTCTCTGATGTGAGCATGCCATGCTGAGTGGTCCTGTACCAGTGTCCACCATGTCACAAATCAATTCCAAAGTTAGTAGGAGAGATCTTGAGAGTATGCTTGGATTGCTTCTCCTCATCACCATGTGGATGCTTGCCCTGTGTGACTTTTCCATAAAATAGTCGTTTTGGCAAGCATTTGTTTTGCATTTGAACAACATGGCTAGTCCAAATGGAGTTGTACTCTCTCAAGCAGAGTCAGAGTGTGGTTCCCTGGAGAAGTTCCTCAGCAGCATATGTCAATTTCATGGTGGCATTCTTGCTTGCGTTCTGGACAACAGACAATGCTCTCATGCTGTCCCAGTCACCTATGGAGTGAAGCAAGGCAGTGTGCTTGCTCCCATATTTTTCAACATGATGTATTCATCCTTGTCAAATGCTTTCACTAAGAATAAACAAGGCATCAAGGTCAGCTACCACAGTGATGGTAAATTCTTCAACTTGAAAAGACTACAAGTGAAGACCAAAATGGAGGGACTTTTGGTGTATAATTTTCCATTTGCAGATATTTGTGCACTCAATGCAGCCTCTGAAGCTAAGATGGAACAAAATATAGATGAATTCTCTGCTGCTTGTGCTAATTTGCCCAACAATTAACACCAAGTAAACACAGGTGCTCCATCAGCCACCACCTCACCAACTATGCATGGAACCATCGGTTATAAGAAATGGAGAAGTTTTAAATGCTGTGGATAACTTCACTTACCTGGGAAGTGTACTTTCCAGGGACATACACATTAAAAATGAATTTGTCACATGCCTTGCCAGGTTAGCTCAGAATTTGGGAAGCTCTGAAGGAAAGTGCCAGAGAGAAGAGGTATTGACTACCAAATTGGAGTTCTACAGAGCAATTGTTCTGACTTCATTGTCATATTTCTGTGAAACCTGGACAGTTTACCATCACCATCCGATGAAAATGAATCGCTTCCATTTGAATTGTCTTAGGAGGATTCTGAAGATCACCTGATAGGATAAGGTAGCAAATACTGAGGTCCTTTGGAAAGATAAGCATGGATGTTATGAAGTGAAAGCTGAGGAGCAATGGAGAAACAGAAGGGCTCTTCTCAGGTTTCAAGTGTATCTAAATTTGACTGAGATAAATTTTGTCTACTATTCCACCCTAGATTTCATGGTTCACCTTGTTGGTTCCAAGAGACACCCTGGAGGTTGCAGGTACCCTAAAGGACTCTTTCCCACATTGCACAGCCTAACAATAAACTTGCAGGTCTCCTAAAGACCCTTGTCCTCTGTAAAACATACAATAAACTTTTACAACTCTGTCTCCAAGTTGGCTTGGGCTGAATTCTTTCCAGACTGAATCGCAGGCTTTCTGGTCTTAGATAAAGATCACTTCCTGATGAACCTATAGCCATCCCTCATCACTGGCACACAATCGCCTCCTTTCTTTTCCTCATGACATCACTACATTTAGTTATTCTAGCCAACCTGTCACATGTGAGATAATTGTTTGACAATACATGGGGATGGCAAACACCTCCTCCACAGGAATTTTTTCCCCAGGATCATGACTGGGAATGCCTAGTCAAAAGCAGAAAAGGAGGCTTGGGGGTACTTCCCAGACTATGTCTCCTGTGCCATCTATCTGTTGGAAGCAGCTGGTCAACAGTTATTGCCCTTGGAGATGAGGAAAGTAGTCCCATTTTCCTCATTGACTTTTCCCTTTAATTGTGGCCCTGTGGGCTGTATTATAAGCAAGTCTGGTTGTTTGTGAGGCATCTCCACTCTCAATATGTTGGGCCCAAGAGATACTGATGGCGATTCAGTTCACCCAGCAAAAGATGTCTGCTCTCTCCAGTAAAAGTTGCTTTGCCCTCACCTATGCCATCCTGAATTGCCCTATCTTCTACAAGAATGTCAGTAGTGAAACTAGTGCTTTTAGATGGCCTAAACACCTTGTGACCCTTAACATGTTCAGCATGCTTTTCCCATTGTTGCCAATGTTATTCTTTCACTATCACTTATCTGATGATTGCTGAAGACAGCATAGTACTCTTTTACCAACACTGATCTGGTAGTCTTTGGGTCCATGATGGGCAGTACAGGTTGTCTGCCATCAAAAAACCCATACCCCCAAATGGAACAAATTGCATCAGTCACCAAATCACACTGTTGGAAACTGAGGTTGCAAGTGGAAACTATAGGTTGATGGCCATGAGCTCTCTGCTGCCTTATGTTTTCTCTAATTTGGGGTGTGAAAGTGAATCAAGAATCTAAAATAAGGCTCATCTGATAAGATTGATTTAAATACTTAGTGCACGCAAGTTAGAATCCAACCTCAGACCCTTCCTAGCTCTGTGACCCCATGCAAGTCAGTAACCTCTTTCACACTCAGTTTCCTCACTGTCAAAATAAGGGGAAAAAAAGTACCATCAACTTTAGAGGTTGTTGTGAGGATCAGTAAGATAACACGTGTACCTTGTTGTCATCATTGTTGTTGTTGTAGTTGTCGAGTGGTATGATGAGAAAGGGGAATAGTTCCACCGAGGAGGTGACATTGAATTGAGCTATAAAGAATGATCAGGCAAGGAAAGAGGGCATTTACGTGAGAGCAAACAGCATGAGCAGTCACAGTGGCATGAGAGCAGCAAGTGGGTTTGGGAGACAGAGAGTCATCCAGTTTGGCTAAAGAAAAAAGTGTACAGCAGGGACTAAGGCTGGGAAGTATTTAAGTTTTCTTCTTTTTCTTTTCTCATTGTGTATTTAAGTTTTAGTATTTCCATTTAAAATAAATTAATTTTAAGAAAGGAATGAAATCTTTTTCCTACGAACATGTTTTCCCTCTTTTGTTCTTCAAATTTTAGTAGCATTAGTTTTATTTAAGCAAAATCTTTTAAAATATGTAAACAAATGAGTTTATTTTACCTTCTGTAAACCTCTGTGTCAGTAATTTGGTTATGAACTCTTCCCCCATCCACAGATGTACTAAATAATTTTCCATGCTCCTCTAATTTGCTTTGTATCTTAATCATGTATTCATTTTGATATTGTCCTAGTATATTATGTGCGATATTGGTATATAGCTAATTTGTGCTAGATTGTTTTTCCAACAGTTTTTGTTGAATGCTGAGTTCTTGCCCTCAAATCTGGGATCTTCATTTTTATCAGAAACTCTTTAGTATTCTCATTTGTTTCTCTACATTTTATACTAATTTTTTTTCTAATACTCAGTCTCTCTATTTATTACCCAGTACCAAGATGTTGTTTTTTTTTTTACAACTATAGTTTTGGAGTAGTATACCTTGAAATTATACTGAGCTCTTTTCCTTTCCATTATTTTTTCATTAGTTCCCTGTACATACTTGAGTTCTGGTGCCATATACCAACATCAAAGAACTTGGAACATGTTACTTATCAGATTTATCGATAGGTGAACAGTTTATTAATAAACAAGAGATAGCAGAGTGAGGTGTAAAAAGACAATTTTTATTTCATTAATTTTTTTTCACAAATTAAACAAATATAGTCAAGATCAGAAGGAAAGCAGAAAACTGAGAAAACATTTTTGTACACAATTTCTCAGATAAAGCCCTCATATCTCAAATATATAAGGAATTTTGTCATATACATAAAAATGAGTCATTGCCCAATTAATAACTGGTTGAAGGGTATGAGCAGGCAGTTTTCTGATGAAGAAAATAACAATTTTTAAATAAAATTTTTATTTTTAATTATTTTATTTATAAATAAATAAATTGTAAATAATATCATATAACAATATATATTATATAATTATACAATGCAATATAATGTAATATAAAAATGTATTATAGATATAAAAATATAAATAAATAAATACACAATTTTTAGTCACATGAAAAAATGCTCTAAGTCACTTTAAAAATTTTTTTAAATGTTAAATTTAATATTTTTAAATGTTAAATTTATTATGTATTTAAGAGAATTAGCAATTTCTACACAATAAATTTGCACTTCCATTTGCAAGCATCTTTTTTTTTCTTATGCTATGAATTGTTTTGGTTCATAAATTAAATACAATAAATAAACATAAAAAACAAATAAAAACATGAAGATAAGGCTGGGAATGATGAAGAAGACATTTAAAATAATATGGGGTAAAAATATAGCTATTAACACTGTCTATGTGGCCACCTTTAACATCTTCTGCATTTATTTTCTAGGTCTTGATTTGTATAGCTACTTATTTATGTATGTATTCAATCCTTACTTGAATATAAATTTCTTGAGGCCAGAGAATGGTTTGGCATATTTCTCATATCTCCAGTGCCTAGAATAGTGCCTGTTACATAATAAGCACTTATTTATTGGAAGTCGAGAGTATTCACACTGTGAGGAGGAAAATGTACCCTGGTTAAATGAGAGAAACTTAACCTCCTCTAGAAGCTTAGGAAAAGGAAATGATAATACAAATCAGCAATACTATTCATTTTGTCCCATGAATGTCCAAGCTATCATTCATTCATTCATTCAATTAGGAAATGCTTTTTGAACTTCTAAGTAGTTGATGAAAGAATCAATATTTTTCTGAAAAATCTCCACTAGTAGATGCTACTGATCATGTTCAACTATGGCCCATAGTCCTTGCTGGCTTGAACATAGAGCACAGTTGGCGGACATAGCCAGACCACATTAAAATGTAGTTGGGAAATATGTAATAAAATAGAAAATAGAATAGAATATCGGTAATATTAATGTGTGTTTTTCTAATTTCAAAATATCTCTCACAGGTATTTTTTGAAATGGTTTAATGACAGCAGTTTATATTGAGTTTCACACTATGATTTTAGAGCTTTACTTAATGTCATTACTTGGTGATGAAAGATGTGGTGTCTGTTTTGAGTTATTTTTTGCTTTCTCTGCTCAGCATTTTAGGGATCTACAGCATGGATATGATCAGTAGTACTTCATTTGGCATCAGTATTGATTCCTTGAACAACCAGAATGATACATTTTTCAGAGAAATCAAGAAGTTAATTGGATTTGTTTTTCTTGACCCATTACTACCTGCAATAAGTGAGTTGTTTCTTCCTGACAGAGATGAATAATTAAAAAAATCAGAGGTCCTTACATTCCTCAAGATAACTCAATAAGTTGGATCATAGATTTAAACATGAACAGAAAGTTAGAAGTTATTAAGTTCAACCTCTTTATTTAACTGAGGATTAAATTGATGCATAGATAGACAACAACACAATTTCAGGAATTCTGAAGATTCAATTCTTTATTTGCTATATGTTAGGGAGGGAGGACTTTCAGAGATAAACTTCCCTAAATCCTCAAGGGAATTATTTCCTGACTGGGTCAGTCTGAGGTACCTGGCAATTAATCTTGAGGACCTAGAATGGGCACAGGACACCTGATTTTGGAGAGAGAGCTTCCCTTTCACTGTTAAACTTTTCATTGACCCACACTAGTTCACAAACAAACAAATAGGAAATGGGTAAGCCATCTTACAAGTTGTACCTCTGGAACCATCTCCCCATATACACTCTAAATAATGGTAATAGCATCTCTCATTCTACAGTTGCATAAGGATTCTTTTAAATTTTTTCCCTCAGCATTCTTTCCATTCCTTATTCCTTTGCTAAAAAAAATTTTGAATGTAACTCTATTGTAAAAAGATGCAATACATTTCTTAGCAAAATCAGTTTAAAAAAAGGAAGAATGAAAGAAAAATTCACAGAAGTTGAGTCTCTCCAATATTTAGAATAAGAATGTTTGTGCATTAGAAAGAGTTGTATTCTTTATCCTCAGAGCAGAGCAAACAAAACTTGTGTACTATTTTCCTTGATGGTCATCTTTGTTCACTATAATTTTTATTCAACTCAGATTGTCAGAATTTTTGAGTACTTATTGTAACCTGAAGCAATGTTACTTTATGGCTTGTAAGCTCATTTCCAGTTATAACTCTGCTCTTTTTATTTAATATTTGCCAGACCAAATGATTTCTGACTAGGGGAGTATAAAAAGAAAATAAAAGACTGTCCCAGCTTTCAATTATTTTACAACCACATAGGTGGGAAAAAACACATGCCCAATATTATATTGTGAATTAGTATATGATATGTAGCCCAATGATGAAGAAAATAGCTTTCTCCTTTATTTATACACTCTCAAAACAGGTCTTGCTAACAATAACAAAGGTCTTATAAGAATGGGTCCAAAAATTATTATTGTACCAAATAATGCTGTATTCAAATTCTCCATATGGGTTCTTGACCCAAATTCAAAACATTTTTCACTTTTGCACAAAGTTCCTACTCTGAGTCCATTTTTGGAACTGTTATAACCAGCTGCAAAGTAAGAATGTGATCAGTGGTGTTTGCATCACTGATATAAATTTTTGAAGCATTAACTATCTATTCTTTCTGTCAGACTTAAGAGATTTCATTTCCTGAAATAACTTAATTAAAAAAAAATTCAGTGTCTTCCCTTTGTTAATTATTTTCCATTTATCCCATATATATCTTGCATTGTATAAATTTCTTTGCATATTCACTCTCCCATTAGATTATAATCTTTTTTAGGGCAAGGAATATCTGTTGCCTCCTCATGTATCCCCAGCACTTAGCACCTTGCCTGGCACATAGCAGGCACTAAGCAAATGTTTATTGATTGATTAAATGTTGTATCTCTTAAAGAATCAAATTCATTGTTCTTCTGCCAAGTCTTGGATATTCTTTTTCCCCATTCATTTCTTTTCTCCTGCCATTTTGAAAAACCAGGTTCAGCAAGAAAAACAAAGAGAATATGAACCACTATATGTACCTGCACTTTGGTTCTGGTCCCCAAACCTGCATTGGGATGAGATTAGCACTTATGAGTATGAAAGTTAAAAACTGTCAATGGCTGAAGGAATTTTCCTTCAAAACTTATAAAGAGACACAGGTGAGGAATCAAATCATTTGTTTTAATACCTAGGGTAGTATTTTACTGAGATGATTTTTTTTCTGAAGGAGAGAATTGTCCTATGCAACATGGATAAATTTAATTCAGCACAATTTGCCTATTTATTATTAGCAGGCTATAAAAGAGCTAAAACTCATCATTATTAAGATGAAAATATATGGAAGGCCAAGAGAGAAACAATGTGTTATTGGCTACATATTTAATTTTATTTAACTATAATAATAATAATAATATTCATACAAAATTCTTGGTTTCAAAAGATATAGTTTTGATATGTGTAGATGCTCCTTTTCAGTGTTAAAAGTGATGAGAGTGAATAAATCTATGAATTTCAGAATGATTCGTAATTACATCTTAAAACAGACTAGTATTAATAAGCCCTAAGTATATAGGTAATAAGTAGTTATTTTATTTAGTAACAATCTATGAAGTAAAATCTACATAATGTCTCTATTACAGTCATAACAATCTAACACTCCTTTGCATGACCTTCTGGCTAGTTTGTCCTCATTTGTATAATCTTTTCCTTAAGATATCATTAACATTTATAGCTACTTCTCTTTCTCTGTATTGTTGGGTACTGGTTGTTATTGAACTCTAATTGTTTTTTTTCTAATTGTTGCAGATTCCTCTGAAACTGAGCAAGCTGCCAATTCTTTCACCATCTGTACCCATGATCCTGCAGGTTGTACCAAGGAATAAGAAGGCCAACAAACACTAGAAATTCTCTTTTTTATTCTCCTCATTCCTGAGTATAATCATGTCCCAGATTTCTTTTTTATCATCCCAAAACACTAAATCTTCAGACTTCAAAAGTAACTTAATTTACCTTATGAACAAAACAAAGAAAAAATAAGTTTTTTTCTTTTAATCAGAGGAGAAGAATACTTAGATTTTTCATATCATCTTTTGGAGGTCTCCATGTTTGAAGGCAATTGTATAATGTTCAGTGGTGTCAAGTGTTATACACACTGAAATAATGAGACCTAATAGATTTGTACCAGTTGATATTACTAGGCTATAGTGGTTCAGTGGATTAATATAGAGAAATTGTGAATTGAGGATCTGTTAATTATTTTTATAAACAATAGTCCTTGCAAATTACAATTATAGTGAATGTACCAATACTTTGGATAGCTTATTAGTTATTTTTTCATATTCTCCATTCATTCTAAGAATACTATTTTTTACTTTCTGTTTTTTTTTCTTTTGGGTCTGTATCTTCTTTCATAACACACTAGAATGTTTATGTATTTTGCATGATTGAACATGTATGACATGTTTCAGATTTCTTTCTGTCTTTGGGAGGAGAGAGGTAAGGAAGAGAGTGAAAGAAAATTTGAAATGCAAAATTCAAAAAATGTTAAAAATTGCCTTACACGTAACTGGGGGAAAAAATAAGATGTCATTTTCTTCAGTATTCTGCATCATACAACAATGCTGCTATAAACCACTAAAGACATCTCTGGAAATCCCTGTTTCAATGTCTAGTAACCCTTAAAGTCAAATCATTATCATTTATTTGGGTGGGGAGTGTGTTGCTTTTGATTGTCTTTTTTTGTCAATTAACTTATTAGAATGAATATTCATAAGGAAGTTCAGTTTAACCATTCATACCTTGATAAGTGGACAAGTAGTTCAATTAGTTCTTTTTTCCTTTTCAGTTTCTTCCACAAACCTTTGACAAAAACTTTGGGCTTACTTGGATCAAGTTCAGTCTTGGGGATTCCTTACAAGGAACCCTCTTTTGGTTTTCTCCCCATTCAGGATTTCACCAAGAACATCACCATTTATCTGCTTTCTTAATCTCTATGCCAATGGTAAAAAGGTTCTTTAGTTTCCACTCAAATATTTATGATAACAATTTATCAAATACAGAATAGACTTTCTTTCAGGTGAGAAAAGTTATGAAAGAAAAACATTTATACCTAAGCTTGTAAATAGTCAAAACAACTCTCCTTATATATCTGGCTGGTCTCTATTTCACCCAAGGATACCATTTGGTTGAGGTACAATCAGAAAGGAAAAATATTTGGGGCCACTATAGAGCCAACTCCTATCAAATTTTGTTCCTTCTTACATAGTCCTTCTGTCTATGATATATTCAATGAAATTCTGTTATTTTAAATCTTCTCCCCCACCCTCCATCAATTTAAATCCTTGTCCTATTTAATATGAGCTCTTGAATGAAAGAAAAGTCAACGATGGAGTAGAAAATTATAAGATGTTTGATTCCTTCTTCACCATTTCAATCAGTAATCAATATTTCTTTTATAGTGTTTCTTGTATTTTCTTAATCATTGCCATTCTATTTGACCACTGTAGTGTAAATTAGTGTTGTCTCAGCCATGCATTGCTGCAGTATTGGAATAAGTTTGTAATTGTTGTCCCTCCTTTGAATCTCTCTCTACAATAATCTGTCTTCTGGATACAAGCCAAATCATTCTTCCTAAAATGTTACTTGCAAAATGCCATTATCCTAGTCAAATATTTTGGGTTTTTTTGTTTATTATCTATAGGGTTAAATAAAACTCTTGACAGCTCGTGTATGCATCTATGACTAAAATAACCACAAGCATATTTTTCCAAAATGAGTTTTTATGTGGTTTAAAGATGAAATCATATTGGACAGCTTGTTTGTATAATGGATAGGGTACATGACTTGGAATCAGGACGACTCATCTTTATGAGTTTGAAGCTGGCCTGAGACACTTGCTAGTTATGTGACCCTAGGTAAATCACTGAATCCTGTTTGCCTCAGTTCCTAATCTGTAAATTGGCATGAGAAGGAAATGGAAAACCATTCATGAACCCTCACCAAGAGAACCACACATAGGACCATGAAGAGTTGTGTAAAACTGTAAGAGATCAACACCAACAAAAAAGTTGAAATCGATATTATTGTCATGTATGTAGAACCACAGGATTTGTGACCATTGGTAAGTTATTTTACCACTCTTGCCTCAATTTTATCTTCTATAAAATGGAGAGAATACTTGTTTTTTCTTTTTTTTTTTGAGGTTGTTTTGGGGAAAGCACCTTTTAAACTTTAAAGTGATAAATAAATAAGAGCTGGGATGATAATCAGATAAAATAATCTTCACATGCAGGGAGAACTGAATTATATATACATACATGCATATATATATATGTATACATACATATATATATGTTTTTTTGTGTGTGTATGTATGTATATATTGAGATCCCCTTTCTTGTTTATAGATTGACCACAGATGAACTGTTCTCCCCATTGGAAATGATTATCCATCATTTCATTACCTATTGAAATGATGACATTCTTCTTGGTTTATCTTAAGTCCTTTCTTATTCACTGGAGACCCAGTTATCTTGGGCTTCTTTAGCACTCATTTGATCTTCCATCCACTTGAGTTGCATTGTCTTTTGTTTTTAGTTATTTTTTTTTTACTTACAGCTCCTATTACCATAAGGAAACTATGAATTCCTTAAAAGGAAAGATAACGTGTTATTCTTCACTTATATGCCTCCTTATATTTAGCTTAGTCTCATATTACTAGTTGGCTTTCAAAAATTGTTACTCATCGATTCAAATGTACAACAACTGCTGAAAACATATCTAAAATACATTAAAAAATAATACCTTCCCTGATCATGGTGAGCCAGTGGTTCTAACACAGGAGGACAGTGAGTACGTTATCTTTCTTTGATTCTCAATTTATCATTATTGGTGAATGTGTTAAGCAGTCATTCACAGATGGGAATTCCACTTCATGAAAGAAGGGGAAAGCAAGAGTCTGAGTAATGTTGGTAATGTGGCATTAAAATATAATTAGCAATTAAGAAATTAACAATTAGTCACAAAGAATTGATGGAATGCTCATCAACTGGGTAATGGCTGAACAAATTGTGCAATATGAATGAAATAGAATACTATTGTGCTATAAGACATGATAAGTATGAAGGTTTCAGATAAACCTGGAAAGATTTACATGAACTGATTCTGGGTGAAATGAGCAGAATCAGGAGAATATTGTGCACAATAACAGCAACATTATGCGATGATCGACTATGAATGACTTAGCTCTCCTAAGCAATACTATGATCCACCACAATTTCAGAGTCTTGTGATGAAAAATGCTATCCGTATCCAGAGAAATAAGTATGGAGTCTGAATGCACATAGAAGCATACTATTTTCACTTTGTTTTTTTTGTGTTTTTTTTCCCCCTTTTGTTCTGTTTCTTCTTTCAAAACATGACTGATGTGGAAATGATTAACATGATTGCACATGAATAACCAATTTCAAATGACTTGCCATTTTGGGAAGGGAGGAGGGAGAAAATTTTGGAATTCAAAATCTGATAAAAAATAAATTTTGGGAAGGAGAAAATAAATAATTTAAAGGGAAATTAACAATTAAGAATCAAATTTTATATAAAGCAACAAAACCCTAGGATTATACCAATAGATAAAGAAAAAGCCTTTGACTATGACCAATACTCATTTCTGTCATAAAAAAATGAAACCAAATATGCATTGGAAGGTTTTTTTTGGTGTTAACATCCTTATATTCGAAGCCAAGAGCTAACATTTTAGAGGAGAGAAATACTAAAATTTTCTAAAAATTAGATAACTAAAGTAACAGTACTTATTTTTACTTCACTTAATTTTTAAAATTCTATTAATACACATAAGAAAAGGTAAACAAAATTGAAGTTTGAATGTTGGAAAAGAGAATATGACATTATTCCCACTTTCAGAATGCATTGTGGCTTAGTCAGTCCCAGAACATTAGCAAGGAAACTAATTGACATACTGCCTACATTAAAGTAATAGTTTACAAAATAAATCAACAAAAATTAATATTATTTCTTTACTATAATTATGAAACCAGGAGGAAAGAAGAGAAAGTAAAGTAACTCAAATTCTTTCTAAAATGCCAAAAAAAATCTACAAAAACATAGTTCGGACTTATGTAAATGTAATTGTAGCCTTGTCATCATAAACTCAGACAAAATAAAGTAAGTAGAGCCAAGAAAACAGTGTAGACACTAACCACAACAATAAAAATGGAAAGAACAATGACATTAAAAAAAAAACCAACAGCAAATATGACAAAGTTTAAAGATCAAATGAGACTTCTATGAAGAGATATGGAGGATGCTCCCAAACTACTTCTCAGTAGAGTCAGGAAGTCCAGAGGTGTTACACACTGCACAAGTCATTGGACTTTTACAGTATTGATCAGTTCTATGAAAAAAAAATTAACTCTGAAAAATACTATTTGTCCTATGAAATTGCTTTCTGGGAGTCATATGTTTAAGGATATTTGGGATTCTGTGGTGGTGTAAGAAGAAGGAAATAGCAATAAAAATTATAACAACATTTCAAAAATCAATTGAACTCCAAAATGAAAAAAAAAAACCTGAAAATGAATGGGAAGAAAAACAAATTTGAAAGTTAATAAGTTGAAACAACAAACTAAATTTGCATTTTAAGATGTAAAAAATTAAAAAAAAATTCTTTTTTTTTTAAAAGAAGAAAACCAAATTACCTGCATCAAAAATGAAAAAAGTGACTTCCCAATCAATGAAGAAAATAAAAACACTTATTGGGCTTATTTCAGCCAAATATACGACAGTCAAATCGATAATCTAAACAGAAATAGAAGAATATTTACAAAAAAATGAACTTCTTGATTAAGAGAACAGGAAGTAGATCACTTAGAAATTTTATCTTAGAAAAAGAAATTGAACAAACCAAAGCTGAATTCCTTAAGGAAAAATAAAACCTAACCAGTACTAGATGGGTTTACAACAAAATTCTACTAAAAAGTTTAAGAACAATAAATTTTGTAAATTAAACTCTTTCTTCCCAGAGGAAGGATGAATTGTGAAAAAAAGAACACTTTTTCCATATACTGTATACACTGTTTGAAAAATAGTAAGGAATTTACTTATTCAGTGCCATACCAATCAAACTATTAAAAAGTTATTTTTTGGAGCTAGAAAAAACAACATTGAAATTCATCTGGAAGAAGAAAAGGTCCAGAATATGAAGGGAACTAATGAAAAGAAATGCTAGGGAAGGTGGCCTTGCCATACCAGATCTTAAATTGTATTATAAAGTAGCAATCATCAAAACCACTTGGTACTGGCTAAGAAATAGAGGTTAAGATCAATGGAATAGGTTAGGTGCACAAGACACCGTAGTTAATAATTATAACAATCTACTGTTTAATAAAGCCAAAGATCCCTGCTTCTGGAATAAGAACCAACTATTGAAAAAAAAACTGGTGGGAAAACTGGAAAATAGTATGGCAGAAACTGGGCATAGACCAATGTCTGACATCATATACCAGAATAAAGTCCAAATGGGTACATGATTTAGATATAAAGGCTTATGCTATAAACAAATTAGGGGAACAAGGAACAGTTTACCTGTGAGATTTATGGAAAATGGAGGAACTTATGAGCAAATAAGAGACAGAAAACCCTATAAAGTACAAAATGGATAATTTTGATTACATTAAATTGAAAAGTTCTTGCACAAACACAACCAAATGAACCAAATTTAGGAGGGAAGCAGAAAACTGGGAAAGAATTGGTACAACTAGTGTCTCAGATAAAGGCCTCCTTTCTAAAATATATAGAAAAGTGAGTGAAATTTAAAATAATACAAGTCATTCTACAATTGATAAATGGTCAAAGAATATGAACAGGCAGTTATCAGAAGAAGAAATTAGTTATCTCTAGTCATATGAAACTGCTCTAAATCACTATTGATTAGAGACATGCAAATCAAAACAACTCTGAGGTGCCACATCACACCTATAAGATTGGCTAACATGAGAAAACAGGTAAATTATAAATTTTGGAGAAGATGTGGGAAAGTTGGAACACTAATTCATTGTTGGTGGAGTTGTGAACTGATCCAACCATTCTGTAGAGCAATTTGGAACTATGCCCAAAGGGGATAGTTCCTTTTACCCAGCAATACCACTTCTAAGGTTGTATCCCAGATATCAGACAAATTGGAAAAGGACCCACATGTACAAAAATATTTATAGCATTTCTTTTTCAGGAGGCCAAGAACTGGAAATAGAGGGGATGCCCATCAACTGGGGGATGACTAAACAAGTTGTGGTATATTAATGTAATGGAATATTATTGTGCTATAAGGAATGATACTCGGGTGGACTTCAGAGAAACCTGAAAAGACTTATATGAACTGATGAGTGAAATGAGCAGAGTAAGAACATTGTACACAGTAATAGCCACAATGTGTGAGGACTGATTTTAATATATTTAGCCCTTCTCAGCAATGCAAGGCCCTAAAACAATCCCAAAGGATACATGATGGAGAATGCCAGTCACATCCAGAGAAAGAACTATGGAGTTGGAATGCAGAATGAAACAGACTATTTCTTTTTTCTTTTCTTTTCTTTTTTTTTCTTTTCTTTTCTTTTCTTTTCTTTTCTTTTCTTTTCTTTTCTT
>NW_027185764.1:10713064-10726380 GCF_028583685.1 Petaurus breviceps papuanus
TTCTTTTCTTTTCTTTTCTTTTCTTTTCTTTTCTTTTCTTTTCTTTTTTTCTCATACTTTCCCCCATTCATTATAATTCTTCTATGCAACATGCCTAATGTGAAAATGTGTTTAATAGGAATGTTTGTGTAGATTCCTACAGCACCAAGGCAATATTCACAGTGCTGACAGTGATTGTAAATATGCTAGTAAAGTTATCAATCACAAAATGTAAGAGACTCTCCATATAGAAGATGAAAGCAAAACATTTACTCAGACACCAGAAAACCCTAATACCCAAACCAGAAAAGCGCAGCCTTGGTGGCATTGTCACCTGGCCAAAGGCAAAGGCCTGAGGCAGGGACTAGAGCCAGACCTCATGGGCAGGTGGATCGCCAGGGGGAGGAGTCTGGGCTTGGCTGTGACAACAGAGATGGCCAAAGTGGGGGCAAGATGGGGCCCCCACATGACTGTAACAGGAGAGGAGCAGGCAGGGGGAGGGGTGCCAGGGGGTCTGCTGGGCTGGGTTGTTTGGCAGAGCTGACTAGAGGCCGACCCAGGGCTTCTTAGGCCACACTTCCCAAGACTTCCCTACACCTCACTTAAGACTAGATTTTGTACCTGCCCCACCCTTTGTTTTTTCTGTCCAACAGGTCTTGATGGGCAAGGCTGGGAGGGACTTGAGGGTGGTAAGTATGAGCTGTGGGAAGTGAAAAGACAAAGGAAAATTCTTTGGGGTGGGGGGAAGGATCCTTAATTTTTTACTAGTCTGAATCAGACCATTTGAGTGCACTCTGTAATGTTCTATGTCTAGTCTGTCTTTGTACATCTGAAATGGTTTGTGTTTGTGTTGGAATAGTAAGGAAAAAAGAACTCCTTGGTCCTTGTCCTGTAATTAACAGAACAAAGGTTATTCCTCAGGAAGTGCTAATGAGAGAGGATAGAAGTTTGGTTTATTTTTCTTAGAGGGGGCTCCCAGAGCCCATACCTCATCATTCACAGGTAAAAGCAATTTTCTAATGGAATATTTTTATGTATAGATTTTTGAAGGTATATAATAAAAAGTGGATCTATTATATTTGGGCATAAATATAGTAGTGCTACTAACCTTCCCTACACAATGTTTGGGGCATTGCATATTTTTAAGTTGTAAGATTTGGAAAAATTATGAGCTGTGTTGCTAAAAACAATTTAAATGTTGTTTAGAGGCTTATTAACTTCATACAAAAGTTGTGTTATAAGGATTTCTATTTTACAGATGAGAATCCTGAGAGAATATAGGTTTTGGGATTACCACATTCATTATATGAAATTTGGAATGCAATAATTTCTACTAAGTTCAAAGATAAAAGAAGACATAAGGGACTCTATTTAAGGATTCTGCCATTAAAGTGTTCTAAGGTTTATCTTTGCTGTTAAGTGCTTATTCAATTTAAATTTAAAGATGGGTATTGATTATGGTAATGGTATAAATTACTGTAACTTGTAATTATTAATGGAAGAATTATATTGTCAGAGGGAAAAAAAGTTATGCATGGGACATTCTGACCATGTGTTGTAATATTTTGGAGTGTTGTGATTTGGGGAATCATAAGCTTCCTAGTTTGTCTTTGTTTAAAAGGAAGTTTCAGGTCTATCATTTATGAAACTTGTAAGATACTGTTTTAATGTTGAAACCTAAAATTAACAGGCAGTCAAACAAATCTGTAAAACTATTTTCCTTGTAGTTTCTGGTCTGGCCCACCTAGAATTACAATGAAAGTTAGTTATAGCTACAAACATCTTAGCGGATTCTGAGAATTAATCATTAAGAGGTTGGAAATTGTTTATATTGAAATTGCTGGAGAAAACTCCTGGGACTTTCAGGTAATTCCAGGAGTTCAGCAGTGCTAAAATATCTATTCCCAATAAAAATCACTCAGCATTCTTCTCTCCCTCCCGGGAGTTAAGAGAGTACCTCAACAGCATGGGGAACTTTCTTTAACAACCAGAAGTTTTGTTAACACTTCTCATCCCAGAACAGATAAGAGAAGAGAATACAGGAGAATTGTAGGCATAATATTCACAAACTGACAGTAGCCCTAACTAACAGCCTGTTACTCTGGGCATTTTGTAGTTCATCGTCCTAAGGAAGGTTTAGAAATGTCACTTAGCTCGTGTAAATTATACCACCCCAGCCCAGTAGCTGCAAACAGCCCCAAGCTCTGTACATTTTGCAGTTGTCAGAAAGGGAAGGGTAGGTGGATCAAGCTTGTGGGGAACATCTCCTAAGCCCTGTCTCCAAGAAAAATCACTGGGAAAGCCAGTCTTTACTATAGGTAAACTCTATACTTCTCTGTTCCAGGTGCAAAAAATGCATTTTATCTCTGTTTGATCTGTTTACTGAATTTGGAAAAGAAAAATAGTAATTGTTATGGGATTAAAATGGTATAATGATTGTAAAATGTTTAATATAATAACTGGCATGTGTTGGATACAACATCATTATCTCTCTAAATTTGAATAGGTTTTTGGATCCCAGGAGTGATAAGATCAATTAATTTATAAGTCATCTGATGTCATTTGAAATTCATTGTTATGGAAGATGGTGGAGTAGAAGCAGGATCTCCCTGCTGCTCTGGCTTCCACCTTCCCCAATCCATGTAAAAAGGGGACTCTAAACAAAATTTGGAGCTGCAAACCCCACAAAATGACACAGAGAAGCTAACCTCCTGCTGAGGACAGCCAGGCAGGCAGGCAGGAATTGACCAGCACAGCACTCTGAGGCAGAGCCCAGCCCCACACTGAGGCTTTAGCCCCAGGGCAGGCCTGAACAGCCACCTGCCAGAGGGACTCCAGATCAACTGCAGCTGTGGCCGTTTCCAGATTTATCAACACATAGATGCGAAGGACAAAGTGAGAGGTCAGTGCAGTCCAGACTTTAGGACCCAGTAAGTGGGAGTGCGTGGCTTTTTCCCCTGGGGCAAGAAGGCACTGAGACGCCTGTACAGCCAGCCAGCGCCAGGTGGCAGCTTCAGCTCCTGGCATGCAGAATGTAGGGGAACCAAGTGAGCAGTCTGAGGGGTAATAGCTCTTGCTTTAACCTGCTTGGATCTTGATTGCAGTCTAGGGTGGAGGTCCTGGGGTGTGTGACCAGCTTGCCAGAGTGTGTGGAGGCTTCCAAGGGAGCACCCAACTCCAGCAGCTGAGAAAACGCCAGCATTTGAAACAAAGCTCCCCTGTCTGGTGACAGAGTCCACTGTGGAAAAAAGCCTAGGGGTCAAGTGACTGAGGGGCGACATGACCAGGCAAAGGAAACAAAGCAGACAGAAGATTCCAACATTAGACTCCTATTTTGGGGACAAAAAGGAGCAAAGCATGGAACAAGAGGAAGACAATGAAGTCAGAACTCCTGCACCAAAAGCTTCAAAGGAAAATACAAGCTGGTTACAGGCCATAGAGGAGCTTAAGAAGCAAAGAAGAGAAGTGGAGGAAAAATTGGAAAGAGAAATGAAAAAATTGCAAGAAAATTAAGAAATGAGAGTCAACAGCCTGACTGAGGCAAATCACACCTTAAAAAAATAGACTAACTCAAATGGCAAAAGAGGCTAAAAAAGGCAATGAGGAGAAGAATGCCTTAAAAAGCCGAATTTGCCAGATGGAAAAAGAATCTCAAAAGCTCACCAAGGAGAATCATTGCTTCAGAATTAGATTGGAGCAAATGGAAGTTAATGGCTTTATGAGAAATCAAGATGCTGTTAAACAGATCCAAACAAATGAAAGAATAGAAGGCAATGTGAAATATCTCATGGGAAAAACCACTGACCTGGAAAATAGATCCAAGAGAGAGAATTTAAAAATTATTGGACTACCTGAAAGCCATGATAAAAGTAAGAACCTAGAAATCATCCTCCAGCAAGTTCTCAAAGAAAACTTCCCTGATATTTTAGAACCAGAGGGCAAAATAGAGTTTGAAAGAATCCACCTATCACCTCCTGAAAAAGATCCCCAAAAGAAAACTCTTAGGAATATTATAGCCAGGTTCCAGAATTCCCACATTAAGGAGTGAATATTACAAGCAGCCAGGAAGAAACAATTTGAATATTGTGGAAACACAATCAGGATAACCCAGGATCTGGCAGCTTTCACACTGAGGGATCAAAGGGCTTGGAATATGATATTCCAAAAGTCAAAAGAGTTGGGATTAAAACGAAGAGTCACTTACACAGTAAAACTGAGTATCATGTTGTAGGGGAAAATATGGTTATTCAGTGGAATAGAGGACTTACAAGCATTCTTGCTGAAAAAAACAGAATTGAATAGAAAATTTGTCACTCAGATACAAGAACAAGAGAAGCATGAGAAGGCAAACAGGGTAAAGAAATCATAAGGAACTTATCAAAGTTGAACTGAAGTGTCCACCAGAAATTATACCCTAGAGCCCCCTTAAATCTGCTAGAGGGGACCCCTACTGAGTTCCTTGGAAACAATCTAATAGGCTCCAATAGTAAAGAAATGTTTCACCTGTGTTGCTAAAACCATGCCACAGATTCCCATGGATTCAGGTCTGTTTATGTTTGTATCCAAGGCTTTGCTAAGGTATTATGGCTTCACTTTGCTTTAGTAGAAATAATACTAAGGCTTTGTTTCAATAGGAATAATACTGAGAAAGCTTCGCTTCAATGGAAACAATGCTAACCCCTTAGAAACATATTCTGTTGCCAGTAATCACATTGTCTATAAAATTATGTCTAACAGAAAGCTCGCTGCTGTCTTTCGGTCTGAGAGGCAGTCCCAGCCTGTTAATAAACACTCCTTTCAAATCATAATTGGCCTAGCTGTCCTGTTATATCTCGGATGTCCATTACAAAACTATTAACATTCCTACATGGAAAAACAATAATTGTAACTGATGAAACTTTTCTCAGTAGTTGAAGGGAATAGAAATACATACATACACACATATATATATATATATATGTGTGTGTGTGTGTATGTATTCCTATGTGTATATAAATGTATATATATGTATACATATATATGTCTATATATGAGGGTATATGGACATATGAATACATATTTGATTGTGTGTACATATATTTACAGGTATACATAGATAGAGGGCACAGGACCAATTTAATAGGAAGGGATGATATTTAAAAGGTGAAATTAAGAGGTGAGAGAGGAATATAATGAGAGGATATGGGGAGAGACAGAATGGGGTAAACTATCTCATAGAGAAGACGCAAGGGAAAATAGTTACAATGGAGGGGAAGAATAGGAAGGCAAAAGGGAATGGATCAACCTTATTCCCATTGAATTTGGCTTGAGCAGGGAATGAAATACACACTAAATAGGGTATCTCTCTCTACAGGAGAGTAGGGGGTGAAGGGGATGAGAGGGGGGTCATGGAAAGGAGGGCAGGCTGGGGGGAGGGAAGTTGGAATCACCCACTTTTGAAAAGGGATGGGATCAAATTAGAGAATAGAACAAGTGGGAGGTGGGATAGGAGGGAGGGAAATATAGTCAGTCTTTTAAAATATATCTACTATGTTATTGTTTTGTATTAGCCACACATGTACAACCTATACTGAACTGCTTATCTTCCCAGTAAGGGTGGGTCACAAGGGAGGAAAGGAATGAATCTGGAATTCAAAGTTTTAAAATCAAATATTCTAATACATATTTACTATTATTAATATTATTTTATGTGTAATTGGGAAATAAGATATACAGGCACTGGCGCATAGAGATCCACCATGCCCTACTGGGTAAGTCAAAAGGGGTATGGGAGAAAATATGGGAGAGAGCAGATTGGAGGACGGTATATCCTGTGGGACTGCTATTTTGGGGCACTGAGTAGGGGAAAAACAGGGAGAAAATTTGTAACTCAAAGTCTGGAGGAAATGAATGATGTAAATCAGAAATTAATAAACGTTTGAAAAAAAAGAAATTCATTGTTATGTTGTTGCCATATCCCTAAGATTGTAATTTTGTGATCTAGGAGTTCTGTATGATACATTAGAAATTTATGTTAATTAAGAACATTGTATACTAACTAATTTATTTAATTACAATTTTAAAGGTTTATTTTTGCTTTATGGAAAAAGAAAGATATCATTTAAAACTTCCAAATTAATAGTTAATAAAGGCTTAGAGATTATTTCTCTTAATATCAGGATAAATTCAAACTGGTTTTTAAAAAAAGGAAATACTTTTAGAAGAGATATTTTGAAAAGTCTTGTGTGTTACGTATTTTTTGAAGGTTTAATAAATTTCCAAGGTGAGTTATTGTTAAACTAATGCAATAAGTTGTAGAGCAGAAAAGATCTTGTTTCAATTTGAATTTGTGACTATTAAATGGCATAAGCAAAAATTAACATTTGTATTTGAACATATAAGTGAAGATTTAAGTTTCTGAAGTATCTTACTCTTCCAGACTGAGTATAATTAGGGAAAAATAAACAAAGACATAAGTCCATCATTCTGTGAAGTTTAGATATTAACTTTTTCTTTATTTAAACTAGGATCCCTGTAGATACATATGTCAGGAGAAGAATAATGACTTATGAGCTATCTTGTTTTATGGTTAAAAATGTAAAGGAAAGCTGAATAATCTGGATAATGGGTTTGAGAAATATGTAAAGATAATAAAAGTTTGATCAGAATTATGGAAGGCTGATAAGAAGGTTTGGGGACAAATGGGGGTTTATCCAAGCCCCTCCTGTCTCTAGATTGTTGCTCTGTATACCTTTGGATCAGTTTTAGGTGGTTCAAGAGTGTGAGGAAGTATTTTCAGAAGGCAGAAAGATTTGTAACTTGTAACTTTTCAGATCAGATCCCCATGGCAGACAATGGATACTTCTGAGAGAGGATTACTACTAAACAAATAGGCTAATTTAATTGAAAGAGACCATCTGCTCTTGGCCGCAACACAATCAATAAATGCTGGAAAAGTCTTCCCACTGCTTTCATGATGGATTTACGCTCCTCTGTGAATATTTTACACTACTATGCAATCTGTGTCGATAAGGTTCAGGGTTGTAAAATCCCAGTTGATGGAAAATTTTTCTCTTATAGAAGACATGAACCTTTTGGTGCTTGTGGCCAAATCATTCCTTAGAATTTTCCTTTGATTATGCTTATGTGGAAAATTGGACCTGCCTTTTGCTGTGGAAACACCATCATTGTCAAACATGCAGAACAGAACCAACTAACTGCTCATGTAGCATCATTAATTAAAGAGGCAGGATTTCCTCCAGGAGTAGGGAATATTGTTCCTGGTTATGGACCCATGGCTGGAGGAGCCATTTCTTCTCACAAGGATGTAGATAAGGTGGCCTTCACAGCGTCTCGGCTGCTGGGAAAAGAGAGGAATTCTAAGAGGGTTTTACTGGAGCTGGGAGGAAAGAGTTCTTGCTTTTTTGTTGATGCTGACATGGATAATGCTGTGGAATCCACACACTTCATCCTATTCTTTCATCAAGACCAATACTGCATGGCTGCATCCAGGCTTTTTGTGGAAGAGTATATTTACAATGTGTTTGTTTGGAGAAGTGTAGAGCAGGCCAAAAAATACACCCTGGGGCATCCTCTGAACCTAGGAATACAGCAAGGCCCTCAGATTGATAAAGAACAGCACAGTAAAATATTTGGCGTCATTGAGAATGGGAAGAAGGAAGGAGAAAAATTGGAGTGTGGAGGAAGACCATGGGGAGATAAAGGTTACTTCATCCAGCCCACAGTTTTCTCCAATGTTAATTATGAGATGCATATCTCCAAAGAAGAGATTTTTGGACCAGTCCAACAAATCATGTAGTTTAAACCTCTTGGAGTGATCAAGAGGGTCAACAATACCCACTATGGCTTATCAGCAGGCAATTTCAACAGAGATCTTGATAAAGCCATCACAATTTCCTCTTCTCTCCAATCTGGAACAGTCTGGGTGAATTACTATGGTGTGATTTCTACTCAGACTCCTTTTGGTGGATTCAAGATATCTGCAAATGGGAGAGAATTAGGAGAATATGGTCTCCATGAATACACTGAAGTCAAGACTGTCACAATCAAGATTTCTGAGAAGGAGTAAGAATGGCACAGAAGATGGTACTCTATATTTTTTATGACTGAGCAACTCTAGCCCTAAATCATGGAAGATATTACAGCTGCTATTTTCTCCTGACATTAGTAGCATTCAAAAATTATATCTAGAGCATGCCATATGCCTTCTTACTCTCATGTAAACATGATCAATATATTCTACCTGAAATTAACTCGAGATCTCTCAAGTGTTAGAACAGTGATGAGTTTTCTTGGTAAATGATTCTTGCAGAGTTTAAGCCATTAAGGAATGTTTGGGTTTTTTTTTTCTATTAATGATTAATTGAAATTTACTGCGCAGGTTAATTTACCAACTAGAGGTACTCTCTTCAGTGATCCTGTTAAGTCTTTGCTTTTGGAAACAGTGTGTCCAATAAAGCAATAACTCTTCTGCTTAATTGTAGTTTCAGTATCAGTTTAATTTGAGTTTCACAATAAACCTGTCAGGACTATATTATAAATGTTATTTTTCAGATTTCTCATACAATGAAGTTAAGTCATAAAGATGAACACTTCCAGAACTTAGAGAGACCTTTGTGCTCTCTGTCTCTCATTATTGATGAGAAATGTTAGATCTTGTCAATTTTTCTTGATCATAGAGGGTATAGGTGTCAGACTTAGTACTAAAACTTATGCCTAATGAATTTGAGTTCACCTCTTTTTTCATGGTTCTATGACATATGATTTCCTTATATTTGTACATTTATTAATTGTCACAGACAGAATTTTCATCTTTGTATCCCAAGGACTAAGGCACAGCACCTAGTATATACAGTAATTTAATAAATGCTTGTTGAGTGCTTCTTTTGTACTTCAGACATCTATAAAACTTTAACTCCACTCTTGTTTTGTAACAACTATGTCTGATAACGATTAAAGATTTTGTACCATTACCAGTACACATTTAAAGAGGCTAAAGTTAATGATTATTTTCTGAATTTAACTGACCATCAGAGAATTCCATGAACTTGTTTCCCCTATAGTAGGTCAATAAAGATAAACTCTAGTGTGTTAGAGATAAATATTTGTATAGGATCCATAAAACTTCCCAGCTGGATCATAATTTCATTGGCTGTCCCTTTAATACTTCCCCTTGTTTTACAGTCTTTATATTCCATTCAGAATTTGTCAGGGAATTACAACAGCACTTGAAGCTGTGGTACTAAGAACTGAGGTGCAAGCAGAAAAGAGGAAAAGAGACAGAAATAAAGAACTGGCTAGAGAGCATGACAATGGCCACCATCCCAAGCTTAAGTGCTGGAACCTGGGCACTGCTTGTTCTCTTCTTGACTCTCTTGTTTCTGTAAGTGACAACCTCCTTCTGCCCCTTCTACTACAATTTATCAAGGCATTAGACCAACTCCTTTGTTAGTCACAAGACTTTTCACAGTGACTGGTTTTCTAATTGTTCTTACTCCTTTTTAATGTATACAAAGATATATCTGTTATTTAGTATTTCTGTAACTGAAAATGCTGAATTTCTTCGTTTATAAAATGAGTTGACATAGTTTGCTACAAAAAATACTAAAGGAAATATAAACTTTTCGATCAAAGGCTCTAGACTCTTTTCCCAAAAGAATTGACTTTGAAGTTATCCTTTGGTAGTAGTCAAGTGATTTAAGAGCAAAGAAAACTCCTGAAAGACACTTGAGTTCATGTCAATTGTCTGTTTTTTTATTACCCTTCCAGTTTTGCTTCCTATCATTTTACTTTGCAAAGCTTAAAAGATATTTCCTCATATCCAAAAAATTTATAGCTCATTTGTCAATGCTCATCTTGACCAAGTCACCGAAATATTTTCAACCAGCTGGTTTCTAGGGATTCTGGATGATGTATTTGTCCATTTTCCCTTTTTTAAGGTTTGGGGACCAAAAGTCAACAAAAGTTGAGCATTCCTGTTATGTCCTACGCATCTCTTTTAACTAATCACTGCCCCGGAAAGGAAGGGAACTAGAAAACTGGTCAATATCATGGATACATGATAGAGATGGAAGCATTTTTATACAAAAGTTACAAGTTGATCAATTATGTCTAATGTTGCAGTCCCCACGAGCTTATGAAACCCAAGGATCATATTGGTAGGAGAATAGATAGAGACCCAATCTCAGATTTTGCAACCTCTTAAATCTCAGCATTTGGTTTCTTTATTTTTAAGGCTTCTGATACCTTCAGAATCTATCATTTAGTTATGTTCTATAACATAAATGTTTTGTGCTTAGGTCTTTGTTTATTCCTTGGTATATTGGTTAGTTTACCACAAAATGTGTCAGTGGTCCCTGCTCAATGTTAAAGGAAAATTCACAGAACTTCATACATTTTCATTTTATTTTTTCCTGTAGACTCTGCATCATTTAAATTTATTGAGGTAGTAGAAGTTGATATTCAAATCTCCCTTTTGTACCAGGTGTTTCAAAATTCACTGTAAGTGAATAGAGAATACTTGTTAATAATTCTCCACATGGACATAAAAAAATAATCAGTTCAGAAAAAATGAAGTTACTATTGAACAGGGAGATAGTTTAATATCATAATCCCAATATCCAGGTTTTTTTCTTAGAGCTATCAGTAAACACTAGAAGGTCAAAGTCCTGGGGAAATATGAACATTAAATACCATGGAATTCTTCTTCATTTACACTAAGATCCGAGGAACACTGGTGGCTTAGGTGGCTCCTAGAAAACTAGAATGATAATGCATTCTGGCATGAAAGGCCCTAAATTTAGATCCTTCTTTTGATGCTCATTTACCTATGTGACCTTGGACAATGATCTTAAATTACATTGCCTCAGTTTCCTCATCTATATAATGAGGAGACTGTGACAAAGGACTCTGAAGCATTCTAAAACTATAGATTTATGATTCTATCATCTTAAATCCCATAATGGAAGTCAGAACAGTCAGTGTCTGCTGCTTTGTGCCATTGTGGGCTGCGGGTAATGATGTAGCACAGTATTTATAGGAACATAGGATATGAGACCTAGGAAGGACCTTGGGGATTATCCTCTACTATTCCCTCCTTTTTTTTTTTTACCTCATTTGACAGATTAGGGACTTGAGGTTAAGAAAGGGAAGGAACCTGCTTAATAATATAATACATCCCAGCAGAAACATAATGTAAAATAACATAATATGATATAACATATTTATGGAGCCTACCATGTTGGGTTTATAATCAGCATACAGATGTGCTAAGCAAAAAAGAAGGGAAATTATACTCTAGATGAGGAAATAATATTAAATAGATGATTAATGGTATATCAAGCAAGTTCTTTTAAAATTTTTACAAACTCTGTTGTGAAATGAGTTGACCCTTTGGAAGAATAGCCAGAATCTTACCCATCACTGCCATACAGATTGAAGAGGAATAAGGGTAACATATAAATAATAAGTAAAGAACATAATTCATATCCAGGCTTGCTAGAAATATTTTCCATATTTGAGTCCACACTACTTTCTTTTTATTTTCTCCTCTTTTATGTAGGTGAAGTTATGGTGTCAGGGTTGATTTTGCTATACCTTATCCCATAATAGAACTTCCTTATTTCTTTGCATACATTAATCATAACTATTGTGGGACTTTCTATTATATTTGATTATTATAATGTGCCATAATTACTTTAGTCAATTTTGAATGTAATATTTGGGTTCAATTTTTGCTTTTCAAAATAAAGAAGAAATGAATATATTTTTACATACACAAGTAATTATAAAATGTCATGTTTATTTTTGTGATACTGTCCTGATAGAAGAACTGCTTGATTAAAAGTCAAATTCAGTTTTGTTACTCTTATAATGTATTGGGTCATTGGTCTCCAAAATATTTTCTTGATTCTGAAGTCCCACCAACAATATTTTAGGGTATCTGATTGCTCATAACCCCACCAAAAGTGGATATGACCATTGAGGATTTAATAGCAAGTTTTGGAAATGTAGCCTAGTTTAGAACAATGAATTCCAAGGCATTTAAAAATGAAAACATGAGACACCTCACTCACTGTCTTGATTTGGACTCTGCTCCTGACCATCACCCCTGTCCAAGTGACACCTTCAGGAAGCCTGTCTCCTTATTCAGTACAAAAGCCTTTTGAGGAATTAAAGCTGTGGGCCTCCCAAAGTGTAGTAGATAGGTATATGATGTTCTTAAGTAAGCTGCCACATATGATTAAGGAAGAAAGAAAGGAATTTAGGAAAGAAGGAAAGTAGAAAGGGGATATGGAAGTAAGAATAAAAGACTTTCCCATGCATGTCCTACATTCTGGGTACTGTGGCACATACTTTAACAATGTACTCATTTGATCCTCACAACAATCCTGAAAGTTAGGTACCATTATTATCCCCATTTCACAACTGAAAAAACAGAGATAAAGAGAGGTTAAGTAACTTGCCCAGGATCACTCATCTGTTTACTAATGAAAGCTGTATTTGAACTAAAGTATTGTATTTGAACTATCCTCTCTCCAGTTCCAGTAGTGCAAGCATATCCTGAAAGACATGTCTCACATATCCACCCACCCTAGCACAATTACTGATTTTTTAAGTGTGGGTGAATAAATTGTGTTTGTAATCAGCTGTGAACATGTTAGAGATATTAAAGAGATTGTATCCCAGAGGAAGGGGTGGTAAATAATGACAAAAGGTACATAGAGGTAAAGAAATTTGGAAATTGAGAAAAAAGTCATTGAAATTTACAATAAAGAGATATTTTTTTTGTCACCGGAGGAAGCAGTTTCAGCTGAATATTAAGATCATTAGCAAAAATGCAAGTCATTAGGCTATCCTAGAATACATAGATTCAGTCCCCATCCCAGACAGAGTTTAGAGAGGGAGCCTGAAAGCAGCATCTAAAACTCTGAAGGAGGACTGCAGTACATGGAAAACTAGAAATAAACTTGAACTAAGTTAAACTCTAAACTGGTAACTCAAGGCTTGGACAACTTGCTTACCAAGCACTCAGTGCCCAAAACCCTTAAGTGAATATACTGTGGACTTAATACCATACACAGGAAGCAATATGGGAAAGTCTAGAGGGGTTATCAGACTCAACTCCAAAAGTTCTCCAAGCTAGGTCTGTAGTGCCAGGGTGCCTAGAATAAATGAGTGAAGTAATGACTAATGAAACAAACAAACAAAGATAAGAATTACTAAGAGACCAAGGTTACCCAAATAGTAGAGCAAGCAGAATATCTATCTATCTATCTATCTATCTATCTATCTATCTATCTATCTATCTATCTATCTATCTATCTATCTATCTATCT
>NW_027185764.1:10726390-10826852 GCF_028583685.1 Petaurus breviceps papuanus
TCTATCTATCTATCTATCTATCTATCTATCTATCTATCTATCTATCTGTCTATCTATCTTTCTATCTATCATCTCTCTCTCTCTAAGAGAGCCTTGAAGAAAACCACAGCTTGTCCCCCCCAAATAAAACAATTAGATCTGGTAAAATAAATAATTCGAGGCTACAAAATTTAAATTGTAATGGTATAATAAATTAATTGAGTCTGAAATGAGAGGAAAAGAAATGAGAGGTGTGGTGGACAAACTTGGAAAGAGAATTAATTGTTTGTCATAAAGAGTACATAACCTTAACCAAGTAAATGCCTACTTGAAAATTAGAATAGACCAAATAGAAAATAGGGATTCTATGAGAAAAGGGCTATTAATACAAAGTAAAAAAATTGAAAAATAAAAGATAATGTAAGTTCTATCATATGAAAAAAATGACTTGGAGAACAGAGCAAGGAAAGTCATTTAAGAATCAAAGGACTATCTGAAAGTGATAACCAGAAAAAAAGAGCTCAGGAATTATATTTCAGGAAATCAGAAGAGAAAATTCCTCAGATTTAATTTAACCAGAGGGCAAAGGAAAAATTGAAAGAATTTGCCACAGTTCTGGAAAGAGTTGTCTAAATGAAAACCCTTAGGAATGTCAGAAGTAATATCAAAAAGTTCCAAAGCAAATCAACTATTGAAAATAAGGAGAAAGAAAGAATTTAAGTTATGAGTAGCCACAGATAGGACCTTGTAAGGTTTAGCAGCTTACATTAAAGAGGAGCAGAGAACATGGTATATGGTGTTACCCAAAGAAAAAGATACACTTAGAATTAAGAATAACTTATTCAGAAAAAACTGAGTTTAATTATATTGGGGGAAAAGGAAAAGATGATGAAATAAAAAACTTCCAAGCACTCTTGAAATAAAGACCAACTTAAAGTAGAAACCTTACATTATCAACTTGATAGTAAAAAGATATATAAAAGGATGAAGAACTGGAAAAGATTAAAATATTTTAGGAATGAAGTGTGTGTATTCCGATTAGGCAAGATATAGGAGGCAATATCTGCTAAGGACTATTGTGCCAGATGAGATCATAGAAGGGCCAAATAAGATTGAGGCCTTAGAAGTGATTTTGGTAATGTTTTGATGAAATTTAAAGAGAAAGAAAAGGGGGAAGGGAGAGAAAATACTGGGGAAGAAAAGAAGAGAAATAGAGGGGACATATCCCATAATTGCAGTAAAACTGAAAATAGAAACACAAGTAAACTGAATTAGAAATTCAGAGAAATGAAGAAGGACAGGGGAATGGTATGACTTGAACCTCACTTTGAACTCAATGCAAAGAAAAAAGGGAAAAGAACCAGGAGAATAATTAATATTCTAATGTTTTTTAAAATGGCCAATTTTCAAAATCCTAAGGACTCTGGTCTTCATAATGATGAACTATGAGTCCAAAGGATCAATGATTTAGAATTCTGTCCATCTCCTGAAAGAGGTGACAGATTAACTATGCATTTTTAGATATGGTCAGTGTAGGGATGTGTTTTGCAAGAGTTTATTTGTTATAGAGATTTTGTCTTCCTTTTCGTTCTCTCTCTCTTACTTTCTGTGTGTATGTGTGTGTGTGTGATAAGATGTGGAGAGAAAAGGAATTATAAGATGTCAGACAAAACCATTTTAGAATCTTTGACCTTAGAACTGGATTATTTTAAGTATTATTGAGATCAGGCTTGTTATTATCCCTGTATGTGACTGATGGGAAATTAAGCAATAGGACATGGGATGTGAGATTAAGGAATAGGGAGGTAAGGCTCTTTTGTGGACTAACTCAATATTGATGTCACCTGGCTTAAGGGCAGGGTTCAATTGCAGAGGAAGAGTGAGAGCATCTGAACTACTTGAGAAAAGGGATCTGTAATCCAGTGTGTAACTGCTTCCAGAATTGGATTGGGGAAGATATATCTAGGATGATGTAGCAGTACACAAGTATACTAGAACATCCAGGATGTCCTGATAATACAGGTTCTTTGATCTGCTTTGCTAAAGGAAAGATAACTTTTAAAGGGTCAACAATTTTATTTGAATTACATTGGCTAATTCAGGGGAAAGGTCAGCACCCTGAATGTGGAGAAAATACAAACAGAGAAATTAGCAAGAGATTCAAAAGACAGGACTTCTATTGTCTGAACAAAGTAATACAACCGCCTACATAGACCACTGGATCAGAAGAGCACAAATCTTCCAGTAGTAGGGGGCTCTTAACAAATGGCTACTTAGAGTGCTGTTTAGGGAATCAAAAGATCTTTCTCCTAAGTGAACCCCCAAAGCAAAACACCAACCTCCCAGAATATATAACAAAGATTCGACTGCTGATTGGCTCAGAGTCAGAAGGCAGTAAACCTATTTAACTCAGTACAGCTGTAAATTATCAGGGTTCAAAGGAGATTAATCCTTCATATATTTACAAGTTAGCCTGAGCCTTGGAAACTGAACTCCAAAAAAGAAACAACAAAAATCCCACCTTGACTGTGTTTACAGAAGACTGAAAATCAAAGGAGGATAGATTGCTAAGTGATACCAGAGGAAGGGTCTTGGAACAATAATAGGGAACAAGGGAGGAGTATACTGAGTCCTCCACTAGGACTTGTATATCTGAGGGCATGAAAGTCCAGGAGATGAAGGGAAATGTGTTGATAATAGAATGCAGATCCAAAGGACTCAGTGGAATGGGTGGGTAGAGCTGGATTGCTACCTGAGGAGGGGTAGGACTATGATGTGTAGGGATAAATTAATGATACATAAAGGCAGGGAAAGTGTGATTTTTGTTTGGTCATGGGGGAACTATGAAGTGGAAGAGTGAGCAGTAGGAGTATGCTAGTCATAGCAAACCGTCATTTCTCTTTCTAGTTTCAAGGAGGAAGGGATATTAGGAATGAAGTAAATAGTTCTTCCTGTGAATAAGGTCTTAACAATAAAAGGCATGATATTTAAGTCTTTGGTGTCAGGGTGTGTCATTAAGCTGAGTGAAAGGCATTGGAAACTGTGATTGTGGTATCTGGTGTTCTGTTCTAAAGATGAATTGTTTGGTGTCTGAGGCACCACTTCTGGGTTGAGTCCTGGAGAGGAGGGATTCATGTCTGAGGCTCAAGTCCTGAGCTCCCTTGGCTGTATATATGGGCCCTGTCTAGCAAAAGAGACTTATTCTTAGTCATTATGAAACAGAGTTAAGCTGTAGCAAAAGAGACTTGATCTTAGTCATTACGAATCAGAGTTAAGCTGTAGTAATAGCTCTATATAAATCCATATAGAGGGGATTATCTCTTGGCAGCAAAACTGATGAAGTTTGCCAAAACTCATTACACCTAATGTGTTGTCTCAGGACTAACTGAACTTTTGGTGGGAGTATAAGGAATCTACGTTTGGTTGTGCAATGCTTCAGGATGCTTGTGGGAGCCATGAAATACTTTTAGAAGTGCTCCCTTGGCATCTGGATATGAGTGAACCAAACCTTACCTCAGAGTTACCTTTATCGATCCTCCCTCTGATTACTGACAAGTGGACTATGCCATTTATGTCCTTCGTCTTTGCTTTGACTCTAATGTATATTTTTTCCTTCACTTTACAGATATGGGACCTGGACACACAATCTCTTTAAGAACCTAGGAATTCCGGGACCAGCCCCTCTTCCTTTCATTGGAACTTTGCTTTCTTATTGCAAAGTAAGCTTCTCTAAGTTTTCCTTTAGTTTCTTTGGACCATAGAAAGAGCATTTGCTCCTGGCTCAGGAGACTTTGGTACAAATGCAGCTCTGATATTTATCATCTATGTCACTGTGCAAATCAATTGTTCCTTTTAGGCCTCAGTTTCCTCATCTATAAAACAAGAGGCTTGGATGTTCAGCTTGAGCTCTAGGATCTTCTAATTTTTTGTAAGATTTCAGATTTCTCAAAGAGAAATTTTCATGTACTTGTCTTTTTGTGTTTCAGGATGGAGTGTATAGTAGTATTCAGACCTTCTTTTCATTAATAATTCTTAGAGATTGACTATTTTGTACTGAATTCTGCTTGAGTGGTTGTCGGTGTTATCGATACTCCCTGGCAATATTTAGTCATTGATTCAAAGGGAATTTCCTTTTGAGTCAGTATCCTTAGTGATCCAATGGATAACAAGTAGACCTATGATTTAATGGCCACAAGCATTTCCAAGTGAGGTAATGATTTATTTCCATAATTTTCATAAATGCCAACACTTGGACCAATGATGTGCCTTCTCTATAGCCAAGGGAAGCAGCAGATCCCAGCTGTGGGAACCACCATGTACTTCAGTGTAGCCCTGGGAAAACAGGCATCTTCCAGTGGCCAGACTTCCATTAGCTTCAGCACAGCCCTGGGAAAATAGGAAGATTCTAATCATACAGATACCCAAGCAAACAACCAGCACAGTATCCAGTCCCTGCCATGTGCTTCAGAAATAGCCCTGTACATACAGGTAGACACCAACTCTATGGGTGCCTAATCAAAGAAAAAGCCCAGCACTGGACCGCCATCATCAACTTCAGTATATCCTCATGGAAAGTTGCACCCTCCAGGGGCCAGATCTCCATGTACTTCAGAATAACCCAGTGCAAAAAGGCAGCTTCCAGAGACCTGACCTCTATGCACTTCTGTGTAGTCACAGAGAAATGCAGAAACACCCAATTGGCCACAAAACATGCCAGACACCACCAATAGGACTTCAACTCTGCACCAGGTAAGCTGTCAGACCCTCTGGTCTCCAGCAGCATCAGTCACCACCTACTTCATCCCTTCAGTGCAAAATCTGACATGAGGGTCTCCTGGGGGCCTAAAAGCAATGTCAATGCAACCCCTGACAGAACTTCAAGGAAGCCTGAGACAGTACCCCTTCCAACCTAGGAGTAGAGTTTAAATTTAAAAGAAAAGAAAAGGCTAGAAAATATGAGTAAAAAATAACACAAGAAATATCTGAGGATAGAAAGTTATGGTGGCAGGGAAGTGCAAGACACAAAATCAGAAGAGGATAGCAATGCCAAAACACCTATGGGCAAAACCCCAAAGAAAAATTGGAAGTGGCCTTAAACTCCCCAAAACTCATGGAAGAGCTCAATAAAGGAGTAAAATCATCATATAAGAGCGGTAGAAGAAAAGTTGGTAACACAAAGGAGAGTGATGTAAAAGGATATGAAAAATAGTCAATAGCTTGGGAAAATAAAAGAAAACAGCTCAAAAAGTAGAATTGAATGCAATTAAATTAAAAGGAGATGCAAAAATTCACTGAAGAAAACAATTCATTGAAATGTACAATTGGCTAAATGGTAAAGGAAACACAAAATCTAATTGAGTTAAGTCCTTAAAAGTTATAATTGGACAAGCGGAAGCTAATGACTCTGTGAGACATCAAGAATCAGTCAAATAAATTCAAAAGAATGAACATAGAAGAGAATGTAAAGTATCTAACTGGAAAAACAACTGATCTGTAAAATAGATCCAGGTGAACAATGTCAGAATCATTGGATTACCTGAAAGCCATAATCAAAAGTAGGATCTGAACAGTATCTTTCAAGAAATTATCAAGGAAAACTGTCCCGATATCCTAGAACTAGAGGGAAAAACAGCAATTAAAAGAATTGAATAATCACCTCCTAAAAGAGATATCAAAAGAAAAACTCCAAGGAATATTGTAACCAAATTTCAAAATTATCAGGGCAAGGAGAAAATAGTATAGGAAACTAGAAAGAAACATTTCAGTTATCAAAGATCCATATTCAGAATTTCACAGGACTTAATAACTTTTATATTAGAGGATCAAAGGGGTTGAAATATGATATTCCAAATGTCAAAGGAACTTAGATTACAACCAAGAGTAAACTATGCAACAAAATTGAGCAAAATATTTTGGGGGAATAGATGGACATTCAATGAAATAGGGGACTTTCAAATTTTCCTGATGAAAAGACCAGAGCAGAACGGAAAATTTAATCTTCAAATGCAAGATGCAAAAGCAGCATAAAGAGGTAAACAAGAAAGAAAAAAAAAGAAACAACACATTGTTCAATAAGGTTAAACTGTTTACATCCATAGATGGGAAGATGATATTTTTAACTCTTGAGAATTGTACCTGTGTTAGGGCAATTAGAAGGGGTATACATAGATAGAGGGTGGTGGGTACAATTTGACCTCGATGTGAAGATATAAAAAAATTGAGGGGTGAAGAAAATATTGTACTGAAAGAAGAGGAACAGGGGAGGCAAAATAGGGTAAGTTACATCACATAATACCTATTATGGTACAGAGCAAGAAAGGGTGGGGGCGTCAGCATTGTTTGAACCTTACTTTCATTAGATTTGGCTCAAAGAAGGAAAAACATACACATTCAGTGAGGTATAGAAATTTGCCTTACCTCTTAAGAGAGTGCAAGCAGAAAGGGGAAATAAAAGGGAACTGGGTAGATGGGAGGCAGACAGAAATAGGAGAGTAAAGGAGAAAGAAATGGTAGCAAGGACTGGTAGAAGGGAGGACAGATTGAGGGAGACAATGGTCAGAAGCAAAACACTGGTGAAGAGGGACAGGGCGAAAGATGAGAGATAACTGTAAGCAGAAAGGAAATAGGATGGAGGGAAATACACAGTTTTTAATCATAACTCTGAATGTGAATGGGATGAATTCCTCCAATAAATGGACCCAGATAGCAGAGTGGCTTAAAACCATAACTGAAAAATATGTTGTTTATAGGAAACACATTTGAAGCAGAGGGATACACACAGAGTAAATGTAATGGGTTGGAGCAGAATATATTATGCTTCAGCTGAATTTTAAAAAAAAGTAGGGGTAGCAATCCTGATCTCAGACAAAACAACAGCAAAAATAAATCTAATTAAAAGATATTAGTATGGAAATTACATTTTGCTAAAAGTTACCATAGACAATGAAGTAATATGGATACTAAATATATATGCACCAAATGCATTAGTGTCCACATTCTTAGAGGAGAAATTAAATGAGTTATAGGAAGAAATAAACAGTAAAATTCTGCTGGAGGAGTACCTCAACAATTCCTTTCAGAACCAGATAAATCCAGCCATAAAATAAATAAGGTAGATACTAAAGAGATGAATACAATGGAATCTTTGAAAATTTATATATGGTAGATCTCTAGAGAAAGTTGAATGAAAATAGAAAGTAATGTACATTTTTTTTGGTGGCAGTGGCATCTAGACAAAAAGGAAGCATTTAATATGGAATAAAAACTTCACAGTCAAATTCAGAAAGGCATGCATGTTAAATGCATTCTTTTCAGATCATGATGCAATAAAAATGACATGTAATAAATAGGCATGGAAAGATAGATTAAAATTTAATTGGAAACTAAATAATTTAATCTAAAAGAATGAGTGGATCAAACAACAAATCATATAAACAATAATTTCATCCAAGAGTATGACAATAATGAGAAAACACACTGAAATTTATGGAATACAACCAAAACAGTAGTTGTGGGAAATGTTACATCTCTCAATGCTTACATTAATAAAATAGAGAAAGAGATCAATGAATTGGACATTCAACTAAAAAAAGGCAGAAAAAGAATAAGCTAAAAATCCTCATTTAATTATCAAATGAGAAATTGTGAATATGAAAGGAGAGATTAATATAGCTTAAAGTAGGAAAAGTATTGAACTAATAAATAAAACTAAGTTGTTTTTATGAAAAAATAAAAATCAGTAAACTTTTGCTTAATTTGATTAAAATAAAAGGAGAAATCCAAATTACTAGTATCAAAAATGGAAAGGGTGAAATCAGGACCATTGAAGAGAAAACTGAAGCATTAATAATACCCTATTTTTCCCAACTGTATAGCAATAAATCTGATAATCTAAGTAAAATCAATGAATATTTACAAAAATATAAATTGTCCAGATTAACAGAAGAGGAAATAAAATAGTTACATAGTGCCATTTTAGAAAAATAAATTTTGGAAGCCATCAATGAGGTCCCAAAGAAAAAAATCTACAGGGTCAGATGTATTTATAAGTGAATTCTACCAAACATTTAAAGAATAATTAACCTCACATCTATCAGATTGACTAATATGACAAAAAAAAGAAAGTAATAAATGTTGAAAAGTTTGTGGGGAAATTGGGACACTAATGCACTATTGGTGGAGTTATGAACTGATCTACACATTGTGGAAAGCAACTGGGAACTATGTTCAAAAGACACTTAAATTTTGTGTCCCCTTTGATACAGCAATACCTTTACTAGGTCTATATCCCAAAGGGAATAGGGCCTACAAGTGCAAAAATGTTTATAACATCCCTTTTCATACTGACAAAATTTTGGAAATTGAGGGTATGCATATCAATAGGGAATAGCTGAACAAAGAGTGTTATATGAAGGTAATGGAAGACTATTGTGCAATAAGAAATGAACAGTCAGATTTCAGAATAACCTGGAAAAATTATATGAAGTCATGCGTAGTGAAATGAGCAGAACCAGGCAAAAATCATTGTGCAAAGCATAAGCAACATCGTGTGATGTTCAGCTATGAATGACTCAGCTTTTCTCAGAAACAAAATGTTCCAAGACAGGTACAAATGACTCATGAAAGAAAATGCTATTCATATCCAGATAAAGAACTGATGGTCTCTAAATGCAGATTGAAATGGATTTTTTTTACTTACTTTATTCTTTATCATGCTTTTTTCCCCTTTTTATCTGTTTCGCCTTTCACAACTTTGACTAATATGGAAAATTTTCACATAATAGCACATGTATAGAGTATATCAAATTGTGTACCATTTTCAGAAGAAGAGAGGAAGGGTGAAAATTTCAGAATTCAAAATTTTGTAAAAATGAATGTCAAAATTTTAGTTGACAAGAAATTAGGGAAAACAGTAGCATTATTAAATTTAAAAACAGAACAAAAATAACAATTAATTCCAATACTATATGAATTATTTGGAAAACTAGGAAAAGAAGGCAAAACAAGGATATTCTTTTTATGACATAAGTTTTGTGCTAATACCTAAATTAGGAAGAGTCAAAAAAGGGAAAGAAAATTGTAAACCAATTTACCTAAGGAATATTGATGCATTTTTTTAATTATCAAAGAGATTGCAGCAATTTATCATGAGGATCATACACTATGACCAGGTGAGCTTTATAACAGGAACACAGAGTTGGTTCAATACCAGAGAAACTATCAGATTAATTTACTGCATCAATAATAAAACTAACAAAAATATATGATTATCTCAATAAATGCAGAAAAAGATTTTGACAAAATATAGCACCCATTGCATTAAAAAATGTAGATCATAGGATAAAAGGGAGCATTCCTTAAAATGATAGTCTGGATATGAAACCATCAGCACTCATTATATGTAATGGAGATAAGCTAGAAACTTTCCCCATAAGATCAAGGGTGAAATAAGGATGTCCATTATCACTGCTATTGTTCAATATAGTACTAGAAATGTTAGCTTTAGCAATAAGAGAAGAAAAGAAAATTGAAGGAAAGAATAGGCAATGCTGATGATTAGATGGTATACTTAGAAAATCCTAGAGAACCAACTAAAAAAATACTTTAAATAGTTAGCAACTTTAGAAAAGTTGCAGGATATAAAATAAACATAAACAATCAGTATACATATATATGTATATGTATATATGGACATCTATGTACATATAACTATATACATATGTACATATAGGGGTGTGTGTGTGTGTGTGTGTGTGTGTGTGTAACCAACAAATCCAAGGAGCAAGAGAGAGAAATTCCATTTTAAAAATAAATTTATTTATTTGTTTTTAGTTTTCAACATTCATTTCCACAAAATTTTGAGTTACAAATTGTCTTTTGTCTCTGCCCTACCCCCATCCCAAGATAGCAAGCATACTGAAGAACCCTTCCCCAAATCTGTTGTCTTATGTCTTCCCCTATTCCCTGCCCCTTACTTTCTTTACAGTAAGATGGATTTCTGTATCCCATTGCCTGTATGTCTTGTCTCTTGGTTGCATGTAAAAAAACAACTTTTAACATTTGTTTTTAAAATTTTTATTTCCAGATTCTTTCCCTTCTGCCCTCCTCACCACCCATACTGGGAAGACAAACAATTCAATATTGCTTGTAAATGTGTAGTTACATAAAATGCTTCATTGCAAAAGACTATATTTCCCTCCATCCTATTCCACCCCTCATTTCTTCTATTTTCTCCTTTAATCTTGTCCTTTTCAAAAGTGTTTGCTTCTAGCCACCCTCTCACCCAATCTGCTCTCCCTTCCATCATTCCCCCTCTTATCTCCTTTCCCCCTACTTTCCTGCAGGGTAAGATACTCAATTGAGTGTGTATGTTATTCCTTACTTAAGTCAAATCCAATGAGAGCAAGGTTGACTCACTCCCTTTCACCTTCCTATTCTTCCCCTCCATTGTAACACTTTTCTCTTTCCTCTTTTATTGATATAATTTACCCCCTTCTATCTCTCACTTTCTCCTTCTCCCAATACAACCCTCTCTCACCTCTTAATTTTATTTTTTTAGATATCATTCCTTCATATTGAACTCATTCTATGCCCTCTGTCTCTGTATAAATGTACACACACAGACACAGACACACATATACACCCTTCCTATACATCCATATATGTATATACATACACATATGTTACCTTCATCTATCCTCATACTGAGAAAGGTCTCGTGAGTTAAAATTGTTATTTTTCCATATGGGAATGTAAATAGTTCATCTTTAATAAGTTCCTTATGATTTATTTTTCCTGTTTACCTTCTCATGCTTCTCTTGCTTCTTGTATTTGAAAGTCAATTTTTCTGTTTAGCCCTGGTTTTTTCATCAAGAATGCTTGGAAGTCTTCTATTTCATTGAATAGCCATATTTTCCCCTGAAGTATTATACTCAGTTTTTCTGGGTAGATGATTCTTGGTTTTGATCCTAGCTCCTTTGACATCCGGAATATAATATTCCAAGGCCTTTGATCCCTTAATGTAGCAGCTACTAGATCTTGTGTTATCCTGATTGTGTTTCCACAATATTCAAATCGTTTCTTCCTGACTGCTTGTGATATTTTCTCCTTGACCTGGGAATTCTGGAATTTGACTTATTGGAATTTCTTTTGGGGATCCTTTTCAAGAGGTCATCAGTGAATTCTTTCAATTTCTATTTTTCCCTCTGGTTTGAGAATATCAGGATATTTTTCCTTGAGAATTTCTTGAAAGATGATGTGTGGACTCTTTTTTTGATCATGGCTTTCTGGTAGTCCAATAAATTTTAATTTATCTCTCCCCGATCTATTTTCCAGGTCAGTGGTTTTCCCCTTGAGATATTTCACAGTGCCTTCTATTTTTTTCATTTGTTTAAATCTGTTTCATAGTATCTTGATTTCCTACAAAGTCATTGGGTTCCATTTGCTCCAATCTAATTTTGAAGAAATTATTCTCTTCAGTGATTTTTTGAAATTCCTTTTCCATCTGACCACTTCTACTCTTTGAGGCATTCTTCTCCTCATTGGCTTTTTGGACCTCCTTTGCCATTTTAACTAGTCTACTTTTTAAGGTGTTATTTTTTCAGTCAGTCTGCTGACTCATTTTTTCATGATTTGCTTGCATTATTCTCATTTCTCTTCCCAATTTTTGTTCTACTACTCTAGATTTTTTTTTTATTTTTTGCTTTTTGAAGTGCAATTGAGATTAAGTGACTTGCCCAAAGTCACATGGCTAGTAAGTGTGTCAAGTGTCTGAGGCCCGATTTGAACTCAGGTCCTCCTGAATCCAGGGCCAGTGCTCTATTCACTGTGCCACCTAGCTGTCCCATCTTACTTGATTTTTCAAAATCCTTCTTGAGCTCCTCCATGGCCTATAATCAATTCATATTTTTTGCAGGCTTTTGATGCAGGAGTTTTATCTTTGTTGTCTTCTTCTAGTTGTATGTTTTGATCTTCTTTGTCCCCAAAAAAGCATTCTCTAGTCTGCTTGTGCTTCTTTTGTTTGCTCACTTTCCCAGCCAATTACTTGACTTTTTCCAAGGTAGAACTCTGCTTCCCAAGTGGAAAGTGCTTTGTCCTAAATTTCTGGGGTTTTGCATAGATGTTTTCAGTATTCTTTTTTTCAATCATGTCCCTCAGAACCGTGAGGAGGACTTTCTCTCCATAGCCTCAACAAACTCTGCCATACCAGTGATCCTCACCCCAGGACCACCACCCAAGACTTTGACCCAGATCCAAGCAAAGCAAAGCAAGAGAAGCCTGCCACAATGCCTGCAGAGAATTTCCTGCAAATACCTTCTGGACAGTTACTTGGTCCCCCTGTGATCTGTAGCCCTGGATCTGGAAGCAGTAGCAGCAGCAGCAGTAGTTGTTGCTGCAGTCACCTCAGCCATTCTAGGGGAAGGGGCCAGACCTAGCTCTTATGTTGCCTATGATCAATAGGGTTCCCTTCCGACCTTTTACTTTCTCTTTGGCATTTGAGGATTGAGAAATCTGGAAACCTCCCCAGTTGCTAGTGCTTCACTCTCCTGAAGTCTGCTCTGTCTGGTCTATTCTTGTGGTCTGGGTCAATGCAGCTCAAGAGGGACTGCTCTCTGCTCCTACCTTGGTGTGATAAACCCTTCCTGTTGGACTGCCAGCCTGCCTTCAGTGGGAGCTTTGTTTTTCTCTGTCACTTTGTGGGTTCTGTATCTCTGAAATTTGTTTACAGTTATATTTTATAGATGTTGGAGGTGGTTGGAGAAGGAGCTCAAGCAAGTTCCCACTTTTACTCTGCCATCTTGGCTCCACATCAAGAATTTCCATTTCTAAAAAATGTTGACAACATAAAATACTTGGGATGCCACCTGCCAAGACTAACCTAGGGACTATATAATCACAATTACAAAACACTATTCACAGAAATAAAATCAGGTGGATTTTACAGAATCCTGGAAAGACTTACATTAATTAATGCTCCATAAAGTGAATAGAAACAGGAAAACATTGTATGCAGTAGCAACAACCATGTGTTATCGTTAACTATGATAGATTTCCTTCTTCTCAGAAATACAATGATTTAAGACAATTCCAAAAACTTGTGATGGAAAATGCCATCCACATCTAGCAAAATAAGTATGGAGTCTGAATGCAAATGAAAGCATACTATTTTCACTTGTTTTTTGTCTTTTTTTTTTAGTTTTTCTCTTTTGGTCTGATTCTTCTTTCACAACATGACTAATATGGAATATATATTTAATGTGATCATACATATATAACATATATCACACTGTTTATTGTCTTGGGGTTGCAGAGAGAAGGAGAAAAATTTGGAAATCAAAATCTCATAAAGGTGATGTTGAAAATTATCTTTACATGTAATTAGAAAAAATACTATTAAATGGGAAAAAACAATCATTTTCATGAATATTAGTAATTTATTTTGAGTGATACACTGTGCTAGGCATTAAATCACAGATGCTTAACATGAAGAATACAAAATTTTAGGATAACTATTTTTAGAAAAATATTTCTTTTGTAATGCTATGTGCTCTATGCATTTTAAAGTACCATTTTAAGAAATGGTCCATAGACTTTTCAAAAAGGTTTGTGACACTTAATTGGTTAAGTACCTCTGAAGTAGAGAAAATGTAAAGATAAAAAAAATTACCATAAGTGGCCTCAATTGGCCTATTATCCAGTATAGAGAATAACATATGTTGAGATAATTGTAACTAAAGTAAGAATATAGTGAGAGCATAAGTTTGTAGGTTTTATCAATCCATCCATCAAAAACGTTTTTATAAAGTGCCTATAATATTCTAGGTATTGGGTCACAAATATAGTGAATAGAACAATTCCTACTTTAAACAGTCTGTTATAGCATAGGAAAAAGGCATTGGAGTTAAAATCAAGAGACCAAGGATCCTGGAGAAATCTCTTTTTGCTTAGAGATTAGGAAAGATCACTCCATGGAAGTGATTTGAGCTAGGTCAGATGTCAACAAGTACTGATGGGGGTGGGCAACAACTTCCAGGCAAAGTGAAGAGCACAACAACAATAGCAAAAATATAATTATGTTCTTTTTGACTTCCTAATATAAAGCAAGTTTAACATCATTCATTGATAAGAATTCATGCTGGGGCAGCCAGGTGGCTCAGCGAGTAAAAGCACCAGCCCCAGAGTTCGGATGACCTGGGATCAAATCCAGGCTCTGATACTTAGCACCACACCCAGAAATATCTGTCCGTGTAAACTTGAGCAAGTTACTTAACCCCAATTGCTTAAAAAAATTCATGCCAATATCTCATTTTAGAAATCTTTTTTGCAGGGTTTTAAAGATTTTGACATGACTTGTTCTAAAAAATATGGGAAAACCTGGGGGTGAGTATTCCAAGTAATGTTTCTATTATACCTGTACATTTCAATGGTCAATCACCCATAGCTCCATACTAAAATAATTGCTTTTGGGAAGGTAGAGGTATTGTATATCTGTTTAATGCTTCAGAATTCTGGATCAGGCCCATGGCATTATAACAGATGGACCTAGTATGATATTGATCTTTTTCATGGATTCTATAAACATCTTGTTTTAATTCAGTACTATGATAAGGTGGATGTTGAATAAATAATAAAACAATGCATAACGAGCCTACCATGTAAAGACTGTCTAAAACCTTACTAATTCTACCCATGAATTTGGACCCAATTAATTTGTGATAATTCACAATTCACAATTATTCTTAATGAATATGAGGAATTAAACAACTGTGGCATTTTAAAAAATGTTGGAAATTTTATGTGATGCATGATTGTATATGTAAAAGCAAATTACAGAGTAAACCATGAACTGATCTCACTTTAATTTACATGAATAACCAATGTTATACTGGCTAACAGTAGTGTAGCCCTTGATACCCTGTCAGTCTGGACCCTCCTGCTACCCTAGATTCTAGAGATTTGGGTAGAGGGTCAGAATCCTCTCAAAATCTTAGCTCTTGAGCACTAACACTAATGTTTTTCTTTTAGTAGTCTGCCACAGGACACCCTATCCATTAACAGAGAATATAACAAAAGAGCAATGAAAAATAATTAGCAAGAGAACATGACTTTTATACACTTTGAGCTCCTTCCCCACAAACACAGTAAAATTCAATGAGAAGCAGTGATCTTCATTGGAATTATTCATATCTGGGTACATTTGTGGGCAGAACACATCTGTGAAGCCACAAGTATATAGGAAGCATATGTGAACATTACATCTAGATATAGGGACCCCTCATTTCAGCAAAGATGCATAGCTGCCAATGTCCTTGCTGATATTATTGTGCTACTTTATTAGACTGATTCCTTACCAATCATATTCCACCAGATCTTTCTTCCTTGCATTACATCTTAGTTGCTTTGGTACACCAGCATTCTAAATTCTATCTTGAACTTTCAGGAGGGTAATCTATTGACTGGTTCTGGTTAAGTATTCATAATCGTAGTCATCCATGATCACCTCATCACTTGAGGTGCAAGTACCCACAATGCTTTATCCTGAGTACTTCTCCATATTCTAATCACACCAATTATGTCCCATGCCCATTCCAACCCAATTTTTATCACCTATTTTTCTGTCCTTCAAAGAACACTCATCCTATCACTGACCAACTTTTCTACACATCTCTAAACTTTTCAATCAGCTTGATTTTTAATTCCTTGATTTAATAGAATCCTGATCCTCCCTTAAAAATGTCATCTATTAAAATGCTTTCTGCTCCATCTCCTCCTGTGCCACCTTCTATTCATAAGGTTAGAAGATGGAGAAGGCAAATTCCTTAATCATCACTGCTATGTCCAGATCACTCTTTTCCCACTACCTCCTAAATAATTTCCACTTTATGTGCTCATTTCCAAGTATCTTTCTGAACTTTTTTTTGATGATCTTGATGCCAGGTTCACCATTTTCTCCTCCCCACACTTTCTGCCCTTGGCTACTTAGGGATATTTCAGTGGAAAGACTGAATTCAGGGGGGCAGAGTCAAGATGGCAGAGTAGAAACAGGACTTCTGTGTGGCTCCCACTTCAACCTCCTCCAATTCATGTAAAAAATGACTCTAAACAAACTTTGGATCTATAGAACCCGCACAATTAGATTGGAGCAAATGGAAGCTATTGACTTTATGAGAAATTAAGATACTATTAAACATATCCAAACAAATGAAAAAAATAGATGGCAATGTGAATTATCTCAGTGGAAAAACCACTGACCTGGAAAACAGATCTAGGAGAGATAATTTAAAAATTATTGGCCTGATGTTTTAGAACCAGAGGGCAAAATAGAGGTTGAAAGATTCCACTGATCACCTCCTGAAAAAGATCCCAAAAAGAAAATTCCTAGGAATATTACAGCCAGGTTCTAGAGTTCCCAGATCAAGGAGCAAATATTACAAACATCCAGGAAGAAAAAATTTGAATATTTTGGAAACATAATCAGGATAACACAGGACCTGGCAGCTTCTACACTGAGGGATCCAAGGGCTTGGAATATGGTATTCTGGAGGTCAAAGGAGCTGGGATTAAAAGCAAGAATCACCTACCCAGCCAACTGAGTATCATGTTTCAGGGGAAAACATGGTCATTCAATGAAATAGAGGACTTTCAAGCATTCTTGATGAAAAAACCAGAGTTGAACAAGAAGCAAGAGAAGTTTGAGAAGATAAACGGAAAAGAAATCATAAGGAGCTTATGAAAGTTGAACTATTAAAATTCCTACATGGAAAAATGATAATTGTAACTTATGAAACTTTTCTCAGTATGAGGATATTTGAAGGGAATAGAAATGTATACACACATATGTACACATACATATATGTCTATATAGGAGGGTACATGGGCATATGAATACATATGTGTGTGTGTATATATGTATACAAGTATACTTAGACTGAGGGCCCAGGATCAATTGAATAGGAAGGGATGATACTTACAAGGTGAAATTAACATATGAGAGAAGAATATAATGGGAGGAGATGGGGAGAGACAGAATGGGGCAAATTATCTCCTATAGAAGAAGCAAGGGAAAATGGTTACAATGGAGGGGAAGAACCGGAAGGCAAAAGGGAATGAGTCAACATTATTCTCAATGATTTTGGCTTAGGGAGCGAATGACATACACACTAAATGGGGTATCTCACCCTACAGGAGAGTAGGGTGGAAGGGGATGGTGAGGGGATGATGGAAAGGAGGACAGACTGGGGGAGGGAGTTGGAAGTACCCATTTTTGAAAAGGGAAAGGATCAAAGTAGAGAATAGAACAAGTGGGGGGTGGGATAGGATGGAGGGAAATATAGTCAGTCTTTCACAATATATCCACTATGGAAATGTTTTGCATAGCTACACATGTGCAACTTTTATTGAATTGCTTATCTCCCTAGTAAGTGTGGGTGATGAGGGAGGAAGGGAAATAATCTGTAATTCAAAGTTTTAATTCAAATGTTTAGAAATATATATATTATTATTATCATTATTTTACATGTAACTGGGAGATAAGATATACAGGTTTCAGGGCACAGAGATCCATTGTACCCTATTGGAAAGTCAGAGGGGGCGATTGAGGAATATATGGGCGAGAGCAAATTGGGGGAGATATTCAGTGGGATCTCTTTTTCAGGTGGTGGGTAGGGGGAAATGGGGAGAAAATTTGTAACTCAAAATCTTGTGGAAATGACTGATGTAAACTAAAAACTAAAATAATAATAATAAAAAAGAAAGACTGAATTCAACTCCTTAACCTCCACAGTTCCAAAGAATTCCTTTACCCCCCTGAAGTCAGTATCTTCACATCTTTGAAGTGATAGTCTCACCAATACTAGAATTCTAGAATTGAAATTCCACATTTCAACCACCAACTTATTTCCTTTTGTTTGATCCACTCCCACTAAACTTAGTAGTCCTCATTCTTGTTGTATATTGTGGTCCTTGACCATTTTCCCTTTCTGCTCTTCCCCTTGGGTTTTATTTACCTCATTGCTTGGATTTGACCATATTTTTTGTTATATTAATTCTTTCCTACTTCCTCTTCTAGTATTCCTCAAACTCTTTTCTTCCCACAATCCCATATCCAAACCTAGGTTGAATCCCAGTAACAGATTTCTCTAGTTCTGTTACTGGACAAAATCCCTTCATGGAGAAATTGGATCAGTTTCACCCAATTCATATTTATGGTGCATAACTTTAGCTTGGAAACCAGTTGCCACAGTAGATAGCATGTCAGCCTTGAATAAGGATGACCTGAATTCATATTCGACATCAGGTATTTACTATCTGTGTGACCCTGAACAAGTCACTTAACTATGTTTGCCCCAGTTTCCTCATTTCCAAAATGAAGTGGAGAAGGAAATGGAAAACCACTCCAGTGTATTTGCCAAGAAAACCCAAATGGGTCATGAAGATTTGCACATGACAAACAATAGCAACAATATTGAATTATGTTTTTATTTATTTTATTAAATAATTTCAGATTTCATTTTTATCTGGTAAACAAGATTTTTAAATTTGTTTGTAGATCAGTTATGAGTTTGAAGCCCCTGATATACACGGTTTTCTATTTTCATAACTTAGAGGGTTATATTTAGCCCCCTTTCTCCCTCTTATCTCAGAATCATTCAGTTTCCTAGGATTTTCAATTCCATCTCTTCAAAATTTCTCAAGTCCTTTTGATATTCCTGTGGCCACCACTACCAAGATTAGTACCAATTGTTATTACCACTCATATTTTTATGGACTTCTGACAGAATTATTTCTGCTTACACTCTCCTTTCTACTTGGTTCATTAAGAATTATTTATTTGAAAAATGTTTATTTATTTTTAATATTTCTTAAAAATCTTTTAATTTTGAAATAATCTCCTTCTCTCCAGTCTCTCCCTGACCCATGGAGAAGGCCAGTAGTATGACATCAATAATGTATGTGAAGTCATGTAAAACATATCCACATTAGCATGTTCCAAAAATGATCCATGAAAAAGAAAGTGAAAAACAATATGCTTCATCACTTCTCCCTCTGGGGGTAGAAGATATTTTTCACCATGAATGGGTCTTTTGGACTTTTTTTGAGTCATCTGATCCATTCTTAAAACAATTACCAGAATAATGTTTCTTGTACATACATCTGTTTGTGTTCACACTTTCGCAGAAAAGTCCTCGCTGGCTCCCTATTGCATCCTAAGTAAAATTCAAAAACTACTTCCTGATATTCAAGACTCTTCCTTGCATGCTGCCACCTCATCTTCAAAGGCCTACTTTCTTTTAGTCTTCTCTACACACTTTGTTCTTTATCCGAATTGGATGACTCTTTGGCTCTCAAATGCACTTGCCACTATCATGCCACTGTGACTGCTGAGGTCACTAAGGTCATTGAAATGACCTCCTCCCTTCCTTTTCCTATTGAGTGCCTGACCATTCTTTGAATTTCAATTCAAATGTCACCTCCTCAATGAAACTATTTCCTTTCCCCATCACGTCTAAAAAGAAAAAGAACAAGAACAAAAAAACAATAAAATCTTCTTATTAAGGTTTACAAACTATTCTAAACATGGTGTCTTACTGATCCTCACAACAACCCTCTAAAGTTGATACTATTATTTTCCTCATTTTGCCAGTGAGGAAACTGAATCTGAAAGATGTTACTGACTTGCATGGAGTCACAGAGCTAGGAAATGTCTGAGGCAGGATCCTAATGAAAGCATGCACTGAGTATTTCAGGAATATTCTCTGATGAATTTTATTTTATATTCTTGGTTCACATCCTCATCTCTAATTTAAGCAAACATAAGGCAGTAGCAAGCTCATGGTCATCAATTTATAGTTTCTACTTGCAATCTCCATTAACAACAATGTAATTTGAGGAGTGATGCAATTTATTTCATTTGGGGGCATAGGTTTTTTGATGGCAGACAACCTGTATTGGCTATCACAAACCCAGAGACTATCAAATCAGTGCTGGTAAAAGAGTGTTATTCTGTCTTCACCAATCGTCGGGTAAGTAACAGTGGAGGAGTAATGCTGGCAGCAATGGGGAAAGCTTGCAAGATGTATTAAGGGTCACACAATTTTTAGAGCATCAATAAAGATTATAGATATTCTTCACTATAGACAATTTTTTTTCATTTTTCAAATGATTTATTAAGTTCTTATTTACATCATTCATTTCCGCCAGATTTTGAATTAAAAATTTCCTCTCTGTTTTTCCCCTACCCACTGCCCCAAAATAGTAGTCCCACAGGATATCCCCTCCTCCAATCTGCTCTCTCCCATATCCTCTCCTATACCCTCTCCCATACCCCCTTCGACTTTTCCAGTATGGCATGGTGGATCTCCATGCCCCAGTGCCTGTACATCTCACTTCCCAATTACGTGTAAAATAGCATTAATAATAATAATTATATATATATATATATATATATATATATATATATATATTTAAATATTTGATTTTAAAACTTTGAATTCCAGATTCATTCCCTTCCTCCCCTGCCACCAACCCCCGCTGGGAAGACAAGCAATTCAGTATAGGTTGTACATGTATAGCTAATGCAAAACATTACAAAAATAGTAGATATATTGTGAAACACTGACTATATTTCCCTCCCTCCTATCCCCACCCCTTTTCAAAAGTGGGTGCTTCCAATTTCCCTCCCCCACAGTTTACCCTTCCTTCCATCATCCCCCTCTCATCCCCTTCCCCTCCACTCTTCTGTAGGGTGAGATACACTATTTAGTGTGTATGTCATTCCCTCCCCAAGCCAAATTCAATGAGAATAAGGTTTACCCATTCCACTCTGGACTATTGACATTCTTGTGGAAGAGAGGGCAGGCAAGACAGCCTAGCTGAGGTCAAACCAGCTTTAACTGGAGAGGGAAGGCAGTTTTTGTTGTGCAATTGCAACCCCCATCAACATTTATTGGGCCCAAAAACTTGCGAGTAGTGATTCCTCCCAAACATCTAGACTTGCTTATAATTCAGTACATAGGGCAACTATTAAATGGAAAGGTCACTGTGGAAAATGAGTCTGCTTTCCTCTTCTGTTTAGGCAATAAGTGTTAACAAGCTGCCTCTAACAGACAGATGGGTACAAGATACCTAGTCTGGGAGGTACCCCTAATACTTCTTTTCTACTTTTGGCCCACAATCCCAGTCATGATTCTGGGGGGAAAATCCAGTGAAGGAGGTGCTTGCCATCCCCACCTATTGTCAAAGTATTATCTCATATGTGACAGGAAAGCCAGAATAATTAAACTAAGTGATGCCATGAACAAGAGATAGGAGGTGATCATGTCATATGCTATGGGGGTACAACCTAGGACGTGGCAGCCAGTACACCTGGAAATAGCCCTGCCTTTAGTCTAGTATTGTAGCAGCAAGCACCCCAGTGTCTTCAGTATGGCTGCCAACACAGGTTCTTAGATCTGCTTTGCTAAAGGAAAGCAACTCAAAATGGGTTAACAAGCTTACTTAAATCTGTCAAACATATATCATTTACCTAGTTCAGGGGAAAAAGGTCAGCAACCTGAACTTCGGAGTATACAGACAGAATTATGAAGACAGAGAAACAGATCAAGCAGACAGGCTTCCAAACTGTCCAACCATTACATCCATACCAAATCACAGTTACCATCAAGATCTGGGTTTTTCAAAGCCGGAGGACTCTCAACAGCTTCCCAGAGTCTCATCTGATCAAATCACACAACATTTCTCAAAGTGAGCCCCAAAACATAGCCTCACATCAGGGTTTATATAGCCTTTTCCTGGGTCAGAGAATGCAACAACCTTCTTGACCCACTGCCCAATCAAAAAGTATCTCCTGAGAAACAAGCCTCCCACCCCAGGCTCCTGGTGCACTTTAGCCTAGAGGCAGGGAAGATCTTCAAAATTTACATTCCCATTACAAGTATGCCTATCAATCATTCTGGGAAGCAAACTCTGTAGTGGTGCAGATTGGAAACTGATTCTGCAGTTATAACTGTCACAGTTTTTAAGGACTCAAAATTCTTGTCACCAGAGTACATGGGCTATAAAGAGTCAAATAATAAACTAGAGATATTTAGAAAGAATCAGTTTTTGTCCTGGAAAGTGTAATAAATCTTTAATTCTGGTTCCACTAATTAATACGTTTTGTGGTTTTGTGGAATGGTTTTGTCTATTATCTTTTTCTCCTAGAATATTGGTCCAGCAGGGATTTTAGAGAATGCTGTCACAATTGCTAAAGATGACCATTGGAAACGGATTCGAACAATATTGACTCCAACATTTACAAGTGGAAAACTTAAGGAGGTAAAGCAATGAACATTGGTCAGATTCTAAAAAAACAATCTAGGGGAGAGTAAAAAAATGCATTCCAATGATTTTTTGCAATTAAACCCTAATTAATAGGTACCCAATTTTGAGCTTCCTACAAGGGGATATTTTGTTCCCTACTTTTTGTTGTGCAATGGAGGCAGCACTGTCCCTGGAATTAGAGAACTTGATCTTTGATCTTTCCTCTGACCCCTATTACTTGAGTGACTATTGCCAAGGCACTTAACCATTCTTGAAGCAGTTTTCTCCCCTTTAAAATGAAGTAGTTTGACTACATGCCCTAGAAGGTATTTTCTTTCTATAGATGAGTGACTCTTTATGCTCTAAAAGAAAGAAATGAATTTATGAAATATTAGTGTGCTTTTTCAACTTTTGGAAATCTTTTTTGTTCTGGAACGGGTTTTCACATGTAACTCTTGTCATTTGGGATTTAGATGTTTCCTATCATTAACCAATATGGAGATATGTTAGTGAAGAACATGTGGAAGGAAGCAGAGAAAGAGAAGTCTGTAACTCTGAAAAAGTAAGTATGGGACAACAGATGAAAGAATCTGAGGAGCAACAGGACTCCCCACTCACCTAAACCTCTCTTCTGCCATCTTTTTTCAGAAATGGAAGCGCCCACTTTTAGAGTTATTCTCTTGACTTTTTAATTAACAAAGCAAGTTGAAGGACAATGTGGTGAGATCTTCCCCTCTGAGGCTAAACATCTTGATGAAGCCATTGACAATTTATGACTTTTCTTTTGCTCCTTTTTTCTTTGTCTTTCCATATTCTGAATTCTCAATAGTCTGATTTCCAAATTTATCATCCAATGAAGCCTTTAAAAGAGTTTTTTTTTTTTTACAAAATGTCGCCAAAACTACCAATGATCTTTTACATTGATGAAAACATTTAAAACTCTTTTCTTAATCTCTTGATTTTTCTTTTCTGGAAATGGTATTTAAATTTGTGTTCAAGTTGTGTTTTCCTTTGAGGCTTTGTAGAATTTTTTTGGAAGTATTTTCTTCTGGGTTTGTGTTTTGTCTGTCTCTGTTATTATAGTGGATTTTTTATTATGGGATTTTTTGGTTTGTTTCTTTATTTTTTCAACATCCTGATGTTTGACTTTATGTTAGGTCTAGGTTCTACCCACTTCTGGAGGAAGATGGTTGATTCTGTTGCAGCTTTCTTTGGTTATTGCTTGTTTTGTTATTCCCAGCTCTAATGGAGATCTCACACTGGGACTTGTAAGCTTTTGATGCTCTAATTCGTCTTACTTAGGGCAAAGTCTGATCAGCTCTTTCTCCTTTTCCCTTGATGAAGAGGTCTAAGGTTTGCAGGTTAATGGAAAGTTTAAGTCATGGTTTATATTTGAGTCTGAGTAACAATAGATTGTTGCTGGACTGAGGCAACATTATTTCTCAGTGGGCTTCAGATTGATCTAAAAACTAGAGCTGAGAACAAACTCTGCCTGGAGTCTCAGGCATATTGCTGTTTCTTGCTTATGAACTCTTCCCTTGCTTGATAGGGTCCATGATTCATCCTTACATCTGGTCCAATTTCTAGACTAGTGTTTGGGTGGTGGAAGCTCTTTGTGGTTCTTGATTCATTTCAATATTACCTACATTTCTATTACTTCTCTCTTACTTTTCTTGTGCATTTTAATCCTCGTTGACCCCATTGCAGCATCTGATGATGTTAGCCATCTTCTCTTTCTTGATGCTTGCTACTCCCTGTGTTTTATGATTCTGCTTTGTTTTGGTCCTCTTCCAGTCTGTCTGACCATTCTTTCTCAACCTCCTTTGCTGACTGTCCATTCATGGAACACCTACTAATTGTGGTTTAGTCAGTCAGGAATAATTTATTGTTATTTAATTTATTAAACAAAGACTTGAAAAAGATGCCCCATTCAAAATAACCCTAGGCTAACTAAAATAACTAGGAGTACACATGACAAAATTGGAAAAATAATTTTTTTTTACAAATGAAATCAGATTTAAGTAATTGGAGAAATATTAACTGTTCATGGGTAGCAGGGCTAATCAAGGAAAAATTAACATTTTACCTAAAGAAATTTATATGTTCAATGTCATCCCAATTAAACTTCTAAAGTCATTTTACCAAATTAGAAAAAAAATCATAAAATTCTTTAGGAAGAACAAAAACTGAGGAATATCAAAGGAACTCATGAAAAGGGTATAGGAAAGAAGTCTGGCAGATCTTAACCTATATTAGAGGGTAATAATTATCAAAAGTAGCTCTTACTTGTTCTGAAATAGAAAGTAGATCAGTAGAACAGAGTGAATCTACAGTTTACTACAGCAAAAAAAAAATTTAGCAACCTTCTATTTGACAAATGTAGAGACTCACGATCTTGAGATAAGAATTCATTATTTGGTAAGAATTGCAGGGAAAACTGGAAAGAAGTATGACAGAAGCTGGACATAGACCAATATCTTACATCATTTATCAAGATAAGATCAAAATGGATAGAGGAACTAAAGGAACTAAATATAAAGAGAGATATTACAAGAAAATTTGAAGAACTTGGAACTTATTACATATCAGACTTATGGATATATAAAGAACTTCTGAATAAAGAAGATATAGAGAACAAAGTCAGATATAGAAAGGATAATTTTGATTACATTAAAATAAAAAGGTTTTGTACAGGTAAAACAAATATAACCAGGATCAGAAGGAAAGCAGAAAATTTGGAAAACTTTTTATAGACAATTTCTCAGATCAACGTCTCACGTTTCAAATATGTAAATAATTTTGTCAAATTTATAGAAATATATGTCATTACTTAATGTTAACTGGTCAAACAATATGAAAAAGTAGTTTTATGATGAAGAAATCTAAACAATTTATAGCCATATAAAAATTCTGTGAATCATTATTTTTTTTACTATCTTCCTTAAACTGTCTTTTATCAGTATCCTCAGTTCCTTCAACAAGTCTTTTGTTTTGTATTACCTCACCATATCAGTCATTGTACACCACTTACCTCCAGCTTATCAATGTCCTTCTCCAAATATGATACCCAGAACTTTGGAAAAAATAATTATAGGTATGGTATAATCGGGGCAGTGTGCATCAGGACCATCTCTTCTTTCATTCTGGATGATGTGCCTTTCTTCTTGCATTCTAAAGGACTATTAAGTTTCTAAATTATTATTTATTAGAAAAATGCAAATTAAAACAACCTTGAGATATAATTTTACTGCCATCAGATTGGCAACAATGATTGAAGAGGATAGTGACACATGTTGGTTGGGATGCATAAAATTTAGGACACTAATTCAGTATTGGTGGAACTGGGAACTGATCCAAACATTTTGGAGAACAAACTGGAATTATGTCCAAAGGGACATTAAAGTTCCTATACCCTTTGACCCAGCAATAATGTTACCAGATATATTGCAAAAGAGGATTAAGGAAAAAAAGAAGACAACCTATATATTTTAAAGTGTTTATAGGAGCTTTCCGTGTGGGGCAAAGAACCAGAGATTGTGGGTATGCCCATCAATCAGGGAATTGTTGAACAAATATGTGATTGTGACAGAATACTACTGAGCTCTGAGAAGTGATGAACTCAATGACCTTAGAAAAACATGAACAGACTTGAGCAAAATAATGAAGAAGAAATGAGCAAAATGAAAAGAATGCTGTATACACTAATAGTAATATTGGTTGAAGAACAACTTTGAGTGACTAGGAGATTTTTACTATTATAAATATCCAAATTAACTGTAAAGGACATATGAAAGAAGATGTTATCTGTATCCAGAGAAAGAATTGATAAATAGAAGTATCTATGGTTTCACACACCCAAACACATACACACACAATTGTGTCTAATGGTAGCTATCTCTAGCTAACAGTGGAGTAATGGAAAACATAGGAAGCATTACATAATAACTTTGTTGCATATATAAGGGAATAACAAGTTGTAAATAATTGATATATCCTTCATGTATCCCTTTTTTTCTTTTTCTTTTACTATGTTATAGAAATGCTCACTTTGACACAAACACATATACATATACATGTTTGTGTCTAATGGTAGCCATCTCTAGGGTGGTGAGGGTAAGATAAAGAAAGGAAAAATAGATTTACATGATAGTTTTATTATATATTTAAAAAGTATAGTAAGTTGTACAAAATAGATTTGCACATTTGTGTGCAAATATCTTTTTTCCTCCTTAAATCATGTTATGGAAATTCTTGTTTTATTTCAAGAATTAAAAATTAAATGGACAAAAATTTAAAAAAGAAAGAAAAAAACATGATGATCAGAGTGGGAATAATAGTGTAGCTAATCTCAAGAAGATGAAAGAAAATGTGATCAATAGTATGGCTGTTAGTACCTTCTCCTATGTGAACACCTCCCATTTCTTCTGTATTTATCTTCTAGGCATTGATTTATATATGTATGCATTTATGTATGTCTACAATCCCTATTTTAATATAAGCATCCAGAGTTTAGAGTATGCTTTTGCATTTTTTCTCATATCTCCAGTGCCTAGAATAGTGCCCAATACATACCAAGCCCTTAGTAAATGATAGCTTATAAATTGGAAATAGAGAGTATTCACACTGTGGGGGAGTATGAACCCCTGGTTAAATGGAAACCAAACCTTCTCTAACAGTTTTGGAAAAAGAAATGATAATACCAATCAGTAGTGCTATGCATTTTTCCCATGAATGTCCAAAATATCATTCATCCATTCATTCCCTCATTCATCTATAAAAAGTTTTTTAGACTTCTAGGTAGTTGATTAAAAGAACCATCATTTTTTTTCTGAAAAAAATCTCACCTAGTAGATGCTACTGACCATTTCACCTCTAGTCCATATGCCCTGATGGCATGAACATAGAACACAGTTGGTAAACATGGCCAGACTGCATTAAAATGTATTGAAAGTACAATGAAATATAGGTAATATTAATATGTGATTTTCTAATTTCAATATATGACTCACAAATAATCCTTTAAAATGGTTTGGTGATCCCAGTTTCTGTTGAGTTTAACACTACAGGTTTAAAGGCTCACTTAATGTCTTTACTTGCTGGTTAAAGATGTGGTGCCTGTTCTGAGTCATTTTTTGCTTTCTCTACTCAGCATTTTGGGGGCCTACAGCATGGATGTGATCACCAGCACTTCATTTGGTATCAATGTTGATTCCTTGAACAACAAGAATGATACTTTTATCAGAGAAATAAGGAAGATAACAAATGTGTTTAATATTCTGAGCCCACTCAGATTTTCAATAAGTAAGTTATTTTTTCTTTACAGAAATGGATAATTAAAAATTCAGTGGTCTGAAGATTTCTGAAGATAAATTAATAAGTTGGATCAAAATAGATTTAGAGATGGGCATCGCCTTAGAAGTCACCAAGTCTAACCCCTTTATTTAACAGAAGATTAAACTGCTGTAGAGAAATTACAATGCAGTCCCATGAATGCTTGGTATTGTTTTGTTTAATTTCTATGTGTTAAGGAGGGAGGGCTTCTAGAGAGCAACTGATCAAAATTTTCAAGGGAATTATTTGCTGATTGTTCAGTCATAGGTAGCTTTGCAATTAATCTAGAAGATCAGGGTTGGGCACAGGACACATGATATTGGAGAGTGATTCCCTTCCATTGTTGGATTTTTTTTGATGCCCACCAGTTCACAGAGTCCTCAAAAAGGAAATGACTGAGCCATGTTATAATTTATACCTCTGGTACCATTTCCATATTTATGGTCCAAATAAATGTGATAGCATCTTTCATAACTTCATGCAGTTTCATAAGGAATATTTTTTTTCTTTTCCTCAGCAATCTTTCCATTCCTTATTCCTTTGTTAAATAAATTGGAAATAACTGTATTTCCAAAAGAAGCAACAGATTTCTTAAGAAAATCCATTGAAAAAGTAAAGGAAGATCGAAAGAAAAATTCAGAGAAGGTAAGTCTCTCCAATATTCAGAATAAGAATATGTGTACATTAAAAATTGTTGTATTCTTTTCCCTCAGAGTAAACAAAACCTGTGTTCCATTTTACTTGATGCACATTTTTATTCAATATAATTTTTATGCAATTACATTTGCCAGATATTTTTGATCACTTACTGTAGCATTAAGAAGTGTCACCTTGTAGCCTCTTAAGTTCATTTCCAGCTTTATTCTATGCACCTATCATTTCATATTTGTTACACTTAGTGATCTGTGTCTGTGGGAGTACAAAGAGAAAAAAAGACACAGTCCCAGCCCTCAAGTGTCTTAAAACAATATAGGTGGGATAAGACATGTATCCTATACTATATTGCAAATTGATGTATGATATTTAGCAGCAATCCAAAAAGAAGAAAGTACCTTTCTCCTTTATAAATTCTCAAAACAGGCCTTGCTAACAATACCAAAGACTATATAAGACTGGGCACAGTAGAATGTATAATACTTCAGCTGAAGTAAAAAGAGCAGTCATTGCAATCCTAATCATAGACAAAGCAAAAGCAAAAAGAGATCTAATCAAAAGACATAAGGAAGGAAACTTTATCCTGCTAAAAGTCACCATAGACAGTGAAGTAATATCATGCCAAAACATATATGCACCAAGTCAGATAGCATCTAAATTCATAGAAGAGAAATTAATGGAGTTTCAGAAATAAAGAAATAGCAAAACTATATTAGTGGGGGACCTCAACCTCTCCCTCTCTGAACCTGATAAATCTAACCTCAAAATAAACAAGAAAGAAGTTAAGGAGGTGAATAGAAGTTTAGAAAAGGTAGATATAGTAGACGTCTGGAGAAAATTGAATGGGGATAAAAAGGAATATACCTTTTTTTTTTCAGTTGTATGTGGCAAATGCAGAAAACCTGACTGTGTACTAAAGTCTAAAAACCTCACAACCCAAGGTAGAAAGGCAAAAAATATCAAGTGCATCTTTTCAGAACATGGTATAATAAAATTATATATAATAAATGACCACAGAAAGACAGACTAAAATTAATTGGAAATTAATTTAATTTTAAAAAATGAGTGGGTCAAGCAACAAATCATAGAAACATTCAGTAACTTCATTCAAGAGGATGACAATAATGAGACAACATAAAAAAACTTATGGGATGGAGCAAAAGTGGTTCTTAAGGAAAGTTTTGTATCTCTCAAAGCTTACATGAATAATATAGAGGAAGAGGAGATCAATGAATTGGGCACAAAACTGAAAAAAGCTAGAAAAAAATAAATTAAAAATATTCAATTAAAGGCCAAATTACAAATACTGAAAACCACAGGAGAGATTAAAAAATTGAAATTAAGAAAGCTATCTTACTAATGAATAAAAAACAAATAAACAATTTGATAAACCTTTGCTTAATTTGATTAAAAAAAAGGAAAGAAGAAACACAAATTACCAATATCAGAAAAGTGTGTATTCACCAGTAATGAAGAGATTAAAACAATAATTGGGAACCATTTTGTTAAACTATATGCCCATAAATTTGACAATCTGAGTGAAGTGGATGAAAACTTACAAAAATATGAATTGTCCTGAGTAACAGAAGAGGAAATAAAATACTTAAATAACCCCATTCAGAAAAAGAAATTGAACAAGCCATCAATGAACTCCCTATGGAAAAATCTCTAGGGCCAGACAGATTAATAGCGAATTCTATCAAACATTTAAAGAATAATAAATTCCAATAATATATAGAGTATTTGTGAAAGTTGATGGAGTCCTACAATATTAGCAAAATGATTACAGCAATTTGTCAAGAGAATAATCTACTTTTATCAAGTAGGATGATAAGTACTATTTACCTAAAACCTTCAGTAAGCATTATATGCAATTGGAAAAAGCTAGATGTATTTAAAATTTTTTTTATATATTTATTTTTTGGTTTCAACATTCATTTCCACAAGATTTTGAGTAACAATTTCTAATTCCCATCTTTCCCTTACCCCCACCCCAAAATAGCAAGCCTATTGAATACCCCTTCTCCCAATCTGTTCTCCTTATATCCTCCCTCATTCCCCGCCCCCCCGCCCCGCCCCTGCAACTTTCTAGTAGGGCAAGATGGATTTCTATACCCCAGTGCCTGTATATCTTATTTTCCAGTTGCATGTAAAAAGCAATTTTTTAAAACATCGAGTTCCAGATTTTTCCCCTTCTTCCCTCCTCACTTGCCCCCACTGGGAAGATAAGCAATTCAATATAGGTTGTACATGTGAATATATCTAAATCATTTCATAATCGTTATATTGTGAAAGACTAACTATATTTCCCTCCATTCTATTCCACCACCCACTTGCCTTTTACCCTATCCCTTTTCAAAAATGTTTGCTTCTAACTACCATCTCTCCCAATGTGCCTTTCCTTCCATCATCCCCCCTCTTATCCCCTACCCTGCTATTTTCCTGTAGGGTAAGATACCCAATTGAATGTGTATTTTTTTCCTCCTTAAGTCAAATTCAATGATAATAACGTTATCCAATTCCCTTTCACCTTCCTGCTTTTCTCCTCCATTGTAACAATTTTCTCTTGCTTCTTTTATATAAGAAAATTATCCTAATCTATCTCTCCCTTTCCCCTTCTAATAAATTCCTTTCTCACCTCTTAATTTTATTTTTTAGATATCATTCCTTCATATTCAAATCATAGTGTGCCCTCTCTCTATGTATACATGAGCAGACTTATGCCCACACTCACATATATACATATATAATATGTATATGTATATATACATATTTATACACACATATACCCTCCTATACATACATATACATATATGTATAAATACACACATCTTTATACACACATATACTCAATTCATACTAAGAAAAGTCTAATGAGTTACACTTATCACCATTTCATGTCGTCATGTAAGTAATTCAACTTTAATAGGTTCCTTATGATTTCTTTTTCCTGTTTATCTTCTCATGCTTCTCTTGCTTCTTGTACTTGAACACCAGATGTTCTGTTCAGCTCTGTTTTATTTTCATCAAGAATGTTCGAAAACCCTCTATTTCATTGAATGGCTATATTTTCTGCATAGACGATTCTCAGTTTTAGTCCTAGCTCCTTTGACCTCTGGAATATCATATTCCAAAGTCTTTGATCCCTTAAGTAGAAGCTCCTAGGTCTCATGTTATCCTGATTGTGTTTCCACAATGCTAAAATTGTTTCTTCCTGACTGCTTGCAGTATTTTCTCCTTGACCTGAGAACTCTGGAATTTGGCTATAATATTCCTAGGAGTTTTCTTTTTGGGTTTTTTTTAAGAGGCAATCAGTGAATTCTTTCAATTTCCATTTTGCCCTCTGGCCCTAGAATATAGGACAAGTTTGCTTGATAATTTATTGAAAGATGGTGTGTAGTCTCTTTTTTTGATAATGGCTTTCAGGTCGTCCAATAATTTTTAAATGATCTCTCTTGGATCTATCTTCCAGGTCAGTGGTTTTTCCAATGAGATATATCTCATTGCCTTCTACTTTTTCATTTGTTTGGATCTGTTTTATAGTATCTTGATTTCTCATAAAGTCATTAGCTTCCCATTGCTCCAATCTAATTTTGAAGGCGTTATTCTCTTCAGTGAGTTTTTGAAATTCCTTTTCCACATGTGCAATTCGACATTTTATGGCAGTCTTCTCCTCACTGGCTTTTGGGGCCTCTTTTGCCATTTGAGTTAGTCTGTTTTTTAAGGTCTTATTTTCTTCAGTGTCTTTTTGGGTCTCCTTTAGTAGATGTTGACTTGCTTTTCATGATATTGCATCCTTCTCATTTTTCTTCCTAATTTTTCCTTCACTTCTCTTACTTGAGTTTCAAATTCCTTCCTGAGCTCCTCTATGGCCTGTAAGCAGTTCATATTTTTCTTGGAGGCTTTTGATTCAGGAGTTCTGACATCACTGTCTTTCTCTCACTTCATGACTTAATCTTTTGTCCCCCAAAAAGGGTTCTTTGGTCTGTTTGTGCTTCCTGTGCTTGCTTATATTTCCAGCCAATTACTTGACTTTTCAGCTCTTTGCCATGGCAGAACTCTGCTTCCCAAGAGGAGAGAGCTTTGTCCCAAATCACTGGGATTTTCACAGTTGCAGGAGCTATTAGTATGGTGCTGTCTCTACAGCCCCCACAAGCTCTGGCTCACTGGCCACACACCCCAGGACCACCACCCAAGACTATGATCCGGATCCAAGCATGTTCAAGCAAGTGCTATTACCCTCTGAATGGTTGCTTGGTTTGCTTATGATTTGCAGGCCAGAAGCTCCTGAGGTGGCCATGTGGTGGTGGCTGAGAAGCTGCTGCTTTTCTGCTTCTCTCCCCAGGGACAGGTGCTGGACCATGCTCTTCCATCCCCTCCCCCATTCCAAAAGAGTTCCACACTGACCTTTTACTTTGTCTTTGGTGTTTATGGGTGGAGAAATTTGGAAGCTGCCACAGCTTCTGGTGATTCACTCTCCTGAAGTCTTCTCTGGCTGCTGCTGGGGCTGCCCTAGGGCCTTAACCATGGGGCTCCTGTTGGACTGTGATAGGCTCCCAGAGTACTGAGATAGACCTTTACTCTCTGCCTGCTGGGCTGTCTTCAGCATGACATTTGTTTCTCTCTGTCACTTTCTGGCTTCTGTAGATTTAAATTTTGTTTAGTCATTTTTTTACAGTTATTGGAATTGTTTGGAGCTGGAGCCCATGCCAAGTTTGTGCTTCTACTCTGCCATCTTAGTTCTGGCCCTAGATGCATTTCTAATAAGATTGATTTTGAAACAAGGATGTCCATTATCACCCCTGTTATTCTATAAGGCAGTACAAGCATTAGCTTTAGTAATGAAAAGAAAAAGAAATTTGATGAATTGGAATGGGCAAAGAAGAGACTAAGCTATCACTTTTTGCAGATGATATGAATATATACTTAGAGAATCTTATAGAATCAAGTATAAAGCTCCTTGAAAAAATAAACAACATTAGCAAAGTTGTAGGATATAAAACAACCCCCATATAAATCATTGTTGTTTCTAAATATTATTAAGAAAGTCCAATAGCAAGAAATAGAAGGAGAAATTCCATTTAAAATTACTATAGACATTATAAAATATTTGGGAGTCTACCTGCTGAAACAAACCCAGGAACTATATGATCATGATTCCAAAACTCTTCACACAATTGAAATCAGATCTAAATAATTGCAAAAACATTAGCTCCTCATGAGTAGGCTGCCCTAATATAATAAAAATAACAATTTTACCTAAATCAATTTACTTATTCAGTGCCATACCAATCAAACAACCAGAAAAGTATTTTATAGAGCTAGAAAAAATAATAACAAAATTCATCTTGAAGAACAAAGGGTCCAGAATATCCAGGGAATTAATGAAATGAAATGCTAGGGAAGTTGGCCTAGTTATGCCAGATCTTAAATTGTATTATAAAGTAGCAATCAAAAGAGCATCTATTTGGTACTGGATAAGAAATAGAGAGGGTAGATCAATGGAATAGGTTAGGTAGATAACACACAATAGTCAATGATTATAACACTCTACTCTTTGATAAATCCAAAAGGAGGAGGAACTAAGCTGGCAGAGTAGAAGCAGGGACCTGCATGAGTTCTCCCCCCAAACACCTTAAAATGTATGTAAAAATGACTCTAATCAAATTCTAGAGCAGCAGAAGCCAAAAATGACAGAGTTAAATGGTTTCCCAACCCAAGACAACTCAGGAGGCTGACAGGAAAGGTCTATTGCACCAGGCTAAGAGCACAGTGCAGCCCAGTGTGGGCCACACCAATATAGAACAAACTGAAGCAGGCCTCAGAACACTGAATCACTGGAATCTGCATAGGTTTCCAGATTTCTCAACCCACAAACACAAAATACAGCTTCAAAGTTCAGTGGGAAAGCTCTCTCACTTGAGAGAAGAACGTGGGTGGCCCCAGCCCTAGCCTCAGACCAGAGCATCAGGAGCCACTGCTGGAACAAGGGGCTGCTTCTGGAGTTCATGGCCTACAGACATTGAGAGAATTTAGCAGCTGATCTGAGTCTCAGACCTGGGTTGTGGTCCTGGGATAAGGAGGAGTGCTGGTGTAGTGCAACTGCTGGTGGCTGTGGAGATGGAATCCTCCTCACAGTTCCAGGTCAGAAAGGATTGCTTGTGGTTGCTCACAGACAAGAGTGCAGATTAAGAGAGAAGCAAACACCTTTCTTTGATAATACCACTTTGGAGGAATTGAGAATTCACAGGTCCCTAGAGATATCTCTGAAAACAGCTGCACTAAATCCCTAAAACTTGGGGCAATACAAGCTAAACTTAACAAAGAGCTCCAAAGTCATGTAATTGTCTGGAAAAATGAGCAAACAGGGGGAAAATAAGATGATAGAAGGTTACTTTCTTGGTGAAACAGTATTTTCTTAGGTCCTTGAGGACGAGGAAATTCAAAGAATTCAACCTGAGGAATATCAAAACATACAATTGTAGGAAGACAACAAGGTTAAGGCTTCTACATCCAAAGCTTCCTAGAAAATATGAAATTGTCTCAGATCATTGAAGAGCTCAAAAATTATTTTGAAAATCTAGTAAGAGAAGTAGAGGAAAACTTGAGAAGGGAAATGAAAGTGATTTAAGAAAATCATGAAAAATGATTCAACATATTGCTAAAGGAGACCCAAACAAATAACACCTTTAAAAATAGACTAACCCAAATGCCAAAAAAAGATGCAAAAAACCAATGAGGAGAAGAATGTCATAAAAAATACACATGGTCAAATGGAAAAGGAAGTCCAAAGGCTAACTGAATAAAATAATTCCTTCAAAATTAGAATGGAGCAAATGGAAACTAATGACTTCATTAGAAATCATGAAATTATAAAACAAAACTGAAAGAATGAAAAAAGAAAACAATATGAAATATCTCACTGAAAAAAAAACACTAACCTGGAAAAGAGATCCAGGAAAGATAATTTAAAAATTATTATACTACCTGAAAACCATGATCAAAAAAAGAGTCTAGACTTTATCTTTCAAGAAATTATCAAGGAAAACTGCCCCAATATTGTAGAAACAGAGGGTAAAATAGAAATGGAAAGAATCCAGCAATCACTTCCTGAAAGATATCACAAAAGGAAAACTCCTAAGAATATTGTAGCCAAATTCCACAGTTCTCAAATCAAGGAGGAAATATTGCAAGTAGCCATAAAGAAACAATTCAAGTATTGTGGAAACAGAATCAGGATAACACAGGGTTTTGCAACTTCTATACTAAGGGATCTAAGGGCTTAAAACAAAGAATCACTGATCCAGCAAAACTGAGTATATTATTTCAAGGGAAAAAATGGAATTTCAATGAAATAGAGGACTTGCAAGAACTCTTGTTGAAAAGGTCAGAGCTGAACAGAAAATTTGACTTTCATATAAATCCAAAGACACCAGCTTCTGGGATAAAAATTCACTATTTGACAAAACCTTTTGGGAAAACTTGAAAACAGTAAGGCTGAAACTGGGCATAGATCAATATCTGACACCATATACCAAAATGAAGTCCAAATGGGTGCATTAGGTACTTGTAAAGACTAGTAGTATATTCAAATTAGTGGAGCTAGAAGTAGTTTATCTGTCAGATTTATGGAGAATGGAGGAATTTTTAACCAAACATGAGATAGAGAACATTTTGAAATGCAAAATGGATGATTTTGATTACATTAAATTGAAAAGTTTTGCAGAAACAAAGTCAATGCAACCAAGATTATGAGAGAAGCAGAAAACTAGGAAAGAATTTTTATAACCGGTGTCTCTGATAAAGGCCTCATTTCTAAAATACATAGAGAACTGAATCAAATTTACAAGAATACAAGCCATTGCCCATTATGAACAGGCATTTTCCAGATGAAGAAATTAAAGCTATCTATGATCATGTGAAAAAATACTATAAATCACTATTGTTTAGAGAGATGAAATCAAAACAACTCTGAGGTACCACTTCACATCTGTCAGTTTGACTAACATGACAGCGTAGGACAATGATAAATGTTGGGGAATATGTGCCAAAGTTGGTACATTAATTTATTGTCAGTTCTGTGAGTTGATCCAATCCTTCTGGAGCATAATTTGGAGCTGTATCCAATGGGTTATAAATATGTGCATATCCTTTGACCCAGAAATATGACTTCTAGGGCTATATTCCAAAAAGATCATACCAATGGGAAAAAGGACCCACATGTAGCAAAATATTTATAGCAGCTCTTTTTGTGGTGGTCAAGACCTGGAAATTGAGGTGATGCCAATCAATTGGGGAATGGCTGAAGAAGTTGTGGTATACGAATGTAATCAAATACTCTTGTGCCATAAAACATGATAAACAGGGGGACTTCAGAAAAGTCTGGAAACATTTGAATGAACTGATGCCGAGTGAAGTGAGAAGAAACAGGAGATCATTGTACACAGTAACATCTGCAGTGAGTGATGACAGATTTTGATAGACTTAGCCGTTCTCAGCAATGCGAGGAATTAAAACAATTCCAAAGGACTCGTGATGGAAATGCTATCCACACCCAGAAAAAGAACTATGGAGTCTGAATGGAGAGTGTACCAGATTATTTTCTTCTTTGTCTTGTTTTTTCTTTCTCATGGTTTCTCCCATTAATTATAATCCTTCTATGCAACATGACCAATGTGAAAATGTGTTTAATAGGAATGTATTATAGAGTCTATATCAGATTGCATACCATCTTCAGGAGGAAGAAAGAGAGAAGAGGAGAAAATTTAAAACTTATGGAAGTGAATGTTGAAACTAAAAACAAGTACATTAACTAAGAAAAAAGAAAAATAATAATTAATAGGTTTGGAATGAAAAAAAAGTATGGGCAGAAAAATTATAATTGTACCTATACTGTGGTATTCAAATGCTCCATGTGGGTTCTTGGCCCAAATTCAGGACATTTTTTATTTCCCCATAATACTTTTATTCTGAGTTCTGTTTCTGAAATAGTTGTGACTGTTAATTTTTGAAGGCCAGTCCAGAAAACATGTAACCTATTGTTGACTCTTGTAAGCCACAAAGTCTTCAATTACGTGACCATTGTTTTATTGCATATTTGTTGACCTAGGACCAGTTTAGCTGAGTTTGAAGAGGCATACCCATTGCTTGAGCACAGTGACATCAATTTCTTTGCTGTAGTGATTCTGGAAAATCAGCCATTATTTTGTAATAATACATTTTATTGTAAGATCATAATCAGTGTGTCCATGTCAATCATACTATAAAATATCGAAGTATTATCTTCTATCCTTACTGTCAGAATTAAGGGATTTCATTTCCTGAAATACTTAATATTTTCTTTTAGATTTTTCAGTGTTGGCTTCCTTTATATAACCCTGGACTGGTGAATGGTTGAGAATCTTTTGGAATGTGATTTAAAGTCAATATTTTGTTCAATTGAGGCTCAGGCTCTTTGACAATCCAGGGTCCTTTATGGAAGTGCCTTGGGTAGAATTTCACCACTACCACTGAGCTGAAACAACAATGTCTGTAATCATTTGGATTTTCTTATCTATCCTATAATAGCCATATTAATAGCTAATTTATGTGTCCTCAAGTGTTTTCTCAGCACTAGTGTTTTCCATTACTCTTCCAGCACTGAGTAGATTTCCTTCAGCTTATGATGGATTCTCAGACTTCTAACAATTCACAGACAAACTCTCACAGAGGTAACTTGGGCATGAGGGTGGTCACTAAAGGGAATCTTGAAGCCATGATCTAGGGAAATATGAAATAGTTTTCACTTTGCTTAGATGTCATACCAAACGTCAATAATATTGACATTAATGGTGATGATGTTACAGGGTTTAAGATTTACAGAACAATTTGCATACATTACTTAATTTGATCATCATAACAATTCTGTGTATTTAGTGTCATTTTTATTTGTGTTTCAGAGACAAGGAATCTAAGGTTGACAGAGATTAAATAACTTCCACAGGATAACAACTAGTAAAATTGTAAAGTGGGATTTGAACTCAGATCTATTTACCTCTAAGTCCAACACTCTGTGGTGTCACCTAGCCACCTCTGAAAGAAGCCTGATGTCTATAGGAGGAGCTTAATAGAGGCAGCATTCAAAATCACAATTCAGTTTGTGATGGCCAAGTTAGCTTGAAGTTTGAATGGTGACACGAGTCCCTTTTACATCTATAACGAGGTCAATAATGAGGGTTGGTGAGGTGGGAAAAGCAATTTTTCAAGAAAAAAATGAGTTCTTTTATTCTAAGTGTGCTACTTGGTATTTGTGTGACCCCTGGGTACTTTACTTCACTGAGAACTTGTTTGTCATAGGTAAAAGAAGGGCATTGATTCTGATTAGCATTGAATTCACTTCTAGCTCTAAATTCTATAATTTTACTCTGTGCTCTGGCCATGTTTCTTTGTGTTCAGCTAGTTGGATAGTGAGGTGACAGATTAGATAGAGTGCCAGGCCTGGAAGTAGGAAAACTCATCTTCCTGAGTTAAAATCTGGCCTCAGACACTTAATAACTGTGTGACCCTGGGCAAGTCACTTAACCCTGTTTGCTTCAGTATCATTATCTGTGAAATGAATTGGAAAAGGAAATCCCAAACTATTACAATCTCTTAGCAAAGAAAGCCCCAATTAGGGGCCCAAAGAGTCAGACATGACTAAAACAATTGAACAACAGCCTAATAAGAAAGAAGAGAGTGCACATTTATCTTGCAATATAAAACTTGTGGACAAACTTCTCAAATAGTGTTTTAATTAGCAATATTCTCATTTAACCATAAGGAGGTTATTGACTATCCTTTGACATACATAAGGATTCTTAGTAGGACTCAGGGTGGGGGAGTCAGTGTATTTTAAGGTAAGGTGTAACTGGAGTTGGGAATCAGAAGGCCAGATTCTAGTCTCAGCTTTAGCTACTTGCTAGTTCAGTAATGTTGGAACAGTCATCTAACTGCTCTGAACCTCAATTGCCTAATCTGAAGAATGGAGAGAAACTTTCCTGCACTAGCAATTTTGCAAGCTTGTTATGGTGGTTAAATGAAATAATGTAGGTAAAATATAGACACTAGGCACTATGTATAGAAATGTCATCGATGTTTATTGTTAGCTTCTAGACAACTTCCCTACATGGATAGAATGTAGTGGGGTACAGTGGGAAGATCAAGGTGTCTGGAATCCGAGAACCTAAGTTCAAATCATAACTCTTTCACCTATGAGACTTTGGAAAAGTCATTTGACCTCCTTAGACCTAAGTTTACTGAACTGAAAAGTCAGGATGCTGGACTGAATGGCTTTTGAGTTTCCTTCCAACTCTAGATCTGTGATCTCCCTTTAAACATCTTTCATCCCTATTTGTTTCATTCTGTGTACACCCACTATACTGAATGCACTTATCCCCTCTCCTCTGGACTATTTCTAGAACATTCTAATGTATTTGTCCTATTACATAGTGTGTTAGAAAGAAGAGAGCATCAAATGTCACTTTTGTTACTTCCAGAAATAACAATTGAGAATGACACAGGTATGTGGAAAGAATGGAACATAGGAGAAAAAAAGACTTAATCTCTATCCTTGTGATGGTAGATTTGGTGGAAAATTCCTATCATATCTTTAAATGCATTTCAGAACTTTTCTAGGTATTCTGGACAGTTAGGTAGATGCTTTTTCTAAATTGTTGTGATATATCTGTTATATTATAAGGGCAGATTAACTTTGTCTGAATATTTCCTTCTCTTTTTCAGAGCTGAGTGATGAGGAAATCCTGGCCCAATCTGTTATCTTCATATTTGGTGGCTACGAATCCATCAGCTCATCACTTTCTTTCCTTTTCTATAACTTGGCCACCCACCCTGAGATCCAAAAGAAACTTCAGGAGGAGATAGATGCAGCTTTGCCCAACAAGGTGAGAGGATGAAAAGAACAGAGCTACTCTTACCCCCTCCCATATTACTTCATATTCATTCATTTGCCTCATCTAGAAGAAGAATTGTCCAAATCACCTAGCTGGTGAGTAATTGCCCATTATTGAGCATGGCTAGGTTTTGAAAAGGCAAAGATAAATTGAGACACCATAGATTTACATGTAGTTTTGCTTGCAGAGAAGGAAATATTTCAGGAAATAATGCCAATCCTTGAAAAAAATGTTGAAAAAGCCCACTTGTTCACCATTCATACAGCCACTTCACAGTGTTCCTCCATTTCTTGTCACTCATTCCTCATCTCTTCTGATACAAAATATCTTTGTGACTTTGGGTCTCCTTTCTACTCCTCACTTGCTCTCTTTCCCCTTTCCTCCTTTTATATTATGTTTTCTTGTCCCTTGCTACCTCTCCCATTCCCTACTGTCTGGTCATCTCCTCTTCTCAGTTTCTCATTCAATCTTTTTAAAAATCTTTTAGGAGGGGGGAAGGAAGGGCAATTGGGGTTTAATGACTTGCCCAAGGTCACACAGCTACTAAAGGTTAAGTATCTTGAGGGCAGATTTGAACTCAGGTCCTCTTTACTCCAGAGCTGGTGCCCTATTCACTGTGTTGCCTAGCTGAACCCTCATTCAATCTTTGATGTGACTGAAAACAGGGTCTCAACAATACACTATTCCTGGTGTCAGAAGACAAAAGGTCTTATGAGTGGACTTTTGACTTTGTCCTTACTAAATAACCTCTTTGTGATGCACCAGACTCATCTGTCTCCATCCCTCTTGGACCAAGTATTATAATCCCCATCATGGGAACACTTAAAATGTCATTCCACTTTGAAGTTAAGGGATCCCTGTATTGGAATAATCCATTTAAACATCAATGAGTTATCAAGCTAGAGCAATGGCAGAAGGAAGGAGGAGGAGATAAATTATTAGAAGTGTGTTTTTAGATCTCACTGACCACTTAGATAACCAAAGCTGAGCCTCTATAATGGTGCTGGGATTCCCCCAAAGATACTCCAAGTCACATAACATTCTCTAAGCTATATAGTAATGTCAAAACAGGATGATATGATTAGAGTTGTTCTTGTCAATAGCTGTTGATGTTTTTTGTTGGAATAGATACTGGGGAAGCCTCTCTGAACCTACCCCAAGTATCTCTTCTAAATTCTACCACTGCAGATGCATACTTTTTTCTTTTGTGAAGTCCCTTGGAGGTATAAAATGCTGAGCTATTATGAAATAAAACCAAAGACTGAGGACTTCTAGAGTCTGGATAGAAGCTAGTCATTTTTGGAAGGGTAAGCAGAGATGACAAGAAGTGGAACCTGGGGAGGAATGGAGACACAGATGGGTTTTTCTCAGGTTCCAAGTATATCTACAGCAAACTTGACTGAGACAAATTTGGTCTACTATCCCAGCTTAGATTTCCTGGTTGTCCTGGTTTGTTCCAAGAAAAAAGTCAGAAGAAAAGAAGAAAATATTCATCTTAGCACAACTTCCTTCTACCAAGGTTAAAGAGTTTGCCACAGTCTCAGAGAAGCTCTTTTTATGAAAACCTCTATATAGGTGCAAATCTCACATTGACAGATCTCAGAATTTTTGAATCACTTCATTAGAATTTTGATATAATAATGAATCAATAATAAAAATCCACTTGGAGTTTTCCTCCAGAAGTTATCATCGGTGACCAGATGTAAGATGGAGTTAGTATAGACTCATTCTAAGACAAAGTGATTGAAGGTAGATGTGATATGTCACCTGAGTATTTGTAACTTAGTACTTACAGCTGTTTCTTTTTCCCCAGGAAGCAGTCACGTATGATGCCTTGGTACAGATGGAATATCTAGATATGGTGATACATGAAAATCTCAGGCTATTTCCCATAGCTGGCAGGCTTGAAAGGCATGCTAAGAAAACTGTTGAGATCAATGGAGTGAAGATTCCTAAAGGCACAGTGGTGATGATCCCATCCTTTGTCCTTCATCATGACCCAGAATACTGGCCAGAGCCAGAGAAGTTCTGCCCTGAAAGGTAAATGCTTATTTGTTTTTTAATTAATGGAAAAGGTTACTCCATGTGGTCAGTTGAGGCAATTAGGAGAGAACATTGAGTGGGAGGCAGAACCAGGCTTTGAATCCTGCTTTTGTGTCTTTCTTAGATCAATGACTCTGGGTCTGTAACTTAAATTCTAGCAACAACCCCACAGAATGCCTACAGTAGCTATTTTAGTAGCTTGGATATAGCCACTTCAGGCATTCTTGTCTCTGTTATATAGATGAAGGAATTGAAGGCTATATACAATGACTTAGCATTCTCCCTACAGCTAGGAATTGCTAGAAGTGGGTTTTGAATACTAATCTTCATTACAGTTTCCAAGTTGAAAAATTAGGGATTAAACTGTATGCCAACTGAGATCACTTATATCTTTAAATTCTCTAAACTTTGACTATTTTAATTAGGTATTTTAGAGGTTGTCTATTCCAGGGTCAATGCAAATATGTGTAATTATTGTCATGAATCGCTTATTTGTAGATTTCTTTCAGCTCATAGAAGGGACTAAATTTTTTAGGGCATATCAGACACGGGAAATGGTGCTACATTCATAATAAGGAAGACCTGAATTCAAAGCCCAGCTCTGACACAACTTAGCTATAAGGCTAAGGACACTTAATGATTCCATTCTACAGAGTGAGTCTTCCAAACATTTGCTTGCCTCCTCAAAACTCCCATTGTTTCCGTTTTTTCCACTCTCTAAGCTGAAGATCTTCACTCATATTTTACCAGAAAAAAAAACCAAGGCTATTCAAAATGAACTCCTTCTTTTTCCCTCTTCCCCATCTTCCATCACTCAGATGCCTTCTGCTACTAGCCCCTCCTTTATACCTATATCACATGATGAAGTAACATTATTCCTTTACTTGTTCAAGTGATTGCATCTCTTCTAAAAGATTGCCCCATCCATCATTCCCAATCAAATTCTTGTTTCAATCTGTCCCTGTCTACTGTCTCATTTACTATTGCTTGCAAACAAGCCCATGTGTCTTTCATCCTGAGTAAACCCCCATTTGATCTTTCCCTCCCTGCTCTTTCTCTTCTTTTACATTCCTCATCTTTGGATTTTGAAGAGTTAAATCTTTTGTCATTTTATGGTTGTTCAGTAATGTGTGACTCTTCATCATTCCAGTCAGGGTTTTACTGGCTGAGATACTGGAGTGTTTGCCATTTACTTCCTCAGCTAATTTTACTGATGAAGAAACAGAGGCATACATGCTTAAGTGACTTGTCAAAGGTCACACAGCTAGTATGTTATTGAGGTTAGTTTTTGATTTAGGTCTTTCTGACTCAAGGCCTACTTCACTATCTACTCTGCCACACAGAAGCCCAAAAATTGAAATGCTATTGCAATAAGAAATCAATAGTGTCATCCTTTGCTTTTTTTTGTAATTGAAAGTTTAACATTTAAGGAAAATCTAAATAATACTGCTTTTAGGATAGTTTGTTAAAAACTAGATAGTTTGGGGTGGCTAGGTGGTGCAGTGAGTAGAGTGCTGGCCCTGGAGTCAGGAGGACCTGAGTTCAGATCCGGCCTCAGATACTTGATACACACACACACACACACACACACACACACACAACCTAGCCATGTGACCTTGGGCAAGTTACTTAACCCCAACTGCCCTCTAAAAAGCAAAAACAAAACAAAAAAACCCAACTAGATAGTTTTTTGAAATTTCTGGTGGGGTGGAGCCAAGATGGTGGAGTAGACGCAGAAATGTCCATGAGCTCCAGCCCCAATCACCTCCCATACCTGTAAAATATGACTCTAAACAAATTTTAGAGTTACAGAAACCACAAAGTGACAGAGAGAAACAAATCTCCCACTGAAGCTAGCCTGGCACACTGACAGGAAGGGTCTATTGCACCAAGCTGGTAGTCAAGCACAGTACTGCATGGGATGCACATGCCTGGATGTGGAGCAGCTCTGACCAGCAGATCAGACTGGACAGACCAGAATTCAGGAGAGTGAATCACCAGCAGATGTAGTGGTTTCCTGAGTTCTCAACTCATAAACTCCAAAGAGAAAGTAAAAGGTGAGTGGGGAACTCTGTTGAAACTGAATGACAGAAGAGTGTTGTCCTACACCCAGGGTGCGAGGTGATGGAGATGCGGTGGCTGCAGCTGCTGCCACATGGATAACTCTCGAGCTCCTGGCCTGCAGATGGTAGGGGGACGAAGTGACCATTCAGAGGGTAATTGCTCTTGCTTTGACCTGCTTGGATCAGGGTCACTGTCTTGGGTGGTGTTCCTGGGGTGAGAAACTCCAGTGTGCCAAAGCTTATGGTGGCTGTAGAGAGGGCACCATCCTTTGGCCTCTGACATTTGCAAAAACCAGAGCGATTTGGGATGAAGCTCTGTCCACTCTGGAAACAGAGTTCTACCATGGCAAAGAGCTCTAAGGTCAAGTAATTAGCTGGCGAGATGAGCAAACAGAATAAGGACAATCAGACGATAGAATTATTTTTTGGGGGACAAAAAGATCAAAACATGGAACCAAAAGAAGTCAACAAAGTTAAAACTCCTGCATCAAAACTTCCAAGAAAAACATGAATTAGTTACAGGCCAAGGAGGAGCTCAAGAAAGATTTTGAAAATCAAGTAAGAAAAGTGGAGGAAAAATTGGGAAGAGAAATGACAATGACACAAGAAAATCATCAAAAGCAAGTCAATGGCCTGATAAAGGAGAGCCAAAAAATACTGAAGAAAATAACACCCTAAAAATAGACTTACTCAAAGGCAAAAGAGGTCCAAAAAAAGCCAATGAGGAGAAGAATCCCCTAAAAAGCTGAATTGCCTAGATGGAAAAAGAATTTTAAAACTCACTGAAGAGAATAATTCCTTCAAAATTAGATTGGAGCAAATAGAAGCTAATGGCTTTATGAGAAATCAAGATACTCTAAAACAGATCCAAACAACTGAAAAAAATAGAAGGCAAGGTGAAATATCTCATTGGAAAAACCACTGACCTGGAAAATAGATCCAGGAGAGAAAATTTAAGATTTATTGGACTACCTGAAAGCTATGATAAAAAAAAAAGAGCCTAGAAATCATCATTCAAAAGATTCTCCGGGAAAACTGCCCTGATATTCTAGAACTAGAGGGCAAAATAGAAATCTAAAGAATTCATTGTTTGCCTCTTTACAAAGCTCCCCAAAAGAAAACTCCTAGGAAGATTATAGCCAAATTCCAGAGCTCCCAGGTCAAGAAGAAAATATTACAAGCTTTCAGGAAGAAACAATTTGAGTATTGTGGAAATACAATCAGAATAACACAAGATCTAGAAGCTTCTACATTAGGTATTAAAGGGCTTGGAATATGATATTCTGGAGGTCAAAGGAACTAGGATTAAAACCAAGAATCACCTACCCAGAAAAACTGAATATAATGATTCAGGGGAAAATATAGACATTCAGTGAAATAGAGGACTTTCAAGCATTCTTGAGGAAAAAACCAGAGCTGAACAGAATATTTGACTGTCAAATATAAGAAGCAAGAGAAGCATGAGAAGATAAACAGGAAAAAGAAACCCTAAGTAACTTATTAAAGTTGAATTATTTACATTGCTACATGGAAAAATGATAATTGTACTTCATGAGACTTTTCTCAGTATGAGGATAGCTGAATGGAATATCTATATCTATACATGTAAATATATACCTACATATATATTTACATAGGAGGGTATGTATACAAATATATATGTGAATGTGAGTATATATGTGTAAATATATACATAGCAGAGGGTACAGGATCAGTTGAATAGGAAGGGGTGATATCTAAAAAATAAAATTAACTGTTGAGAAAGGAATACAATGAGAGAAGGAGATAGGGAGAGATCAAAATAGGGTAAATTATGTCGTATAAAGGAGGCAAGAGAAAACTTACAAAGAAGGGGACGAACAGGAAGGTGAAAGGGAATGGGTCACCTGTACTCTCATTGAATTTGGCTTAAGGAGGGAATAACATACACACTCCATTGGGTATCTTACCCTACAGGAAAGTAGTGTTGAAGGGATAAGAGGTGTGGTGATAGAAGGGAGGGAAGATCATGGAAAAGGTAAGTTAGAAACACACATTTTTGAAAAAGGACAGGGCCGAAGTAGAAAATAGAGTAAGTCGGAGGTGGGATTGGGTGGAAGGAAATACAGTTAGTCTTTCACAACTCTGGAAATGTTTTGTGTAACTACATATGCAAGACCTATATTGAATTGTTCATATTCCCAGTGGGGGTGGGTGAGGTGGGAAGAAGGAAAATAATCTGGAAATCAAAGTTTCCAAAACAAATGTTAATTTTTTTTTACATGCATCTGGGAAATAAAATATACAGACACTGGGGTATAGAAATCCATCTTGCCCTACTAGAAAGTTAGAGGGGGAATCGGGGAAGATATAAGACAGAGCAGACTGGAGGAAGGAGTATTCAGTAGGTTCACTATTTTGGGGTGGGGGTAGGGGAAAGATGGGAAGAAAATTTTTAACTAAAAATCTTGTGGAAATGAATGTTGAAAACTAAAAATAAACAAAAAATGTAAAATTAAAAAAAAATTTTAAAAGAGTCAGAGCTAGGATTTAGGAAAAAAGTCCTGGTCCACTCAAATAGTATGGTCCATCCTCACAAATCACCTTGTATTGAACTACTTTGCATATATTTAAATTTCTTCACATTATAGGTACATGGTATGTATGTTTATATGCACTTGTTGTCTCCCCAATAGGAATATATATAATTGTGACTAGGGGTTGTTTCATTCTTTCTACATATATTCTCAGCATCTCACACAATGCCTGGCACATAGTAGCTAAATAAATACTTCTTGATTGATTTATTTAAAAAAAAGAAATTTCTGCCTTTCAAGTCTCATTTGGGGTTTTTAAAAAGAAAAGAAAGAAAGAAGATTTCATGATAGGAAGGAATTGGCCTGAAAACACACAAGTGGTGTTTTAGATATTCTTATTATATTTTTTAATCAGATTCCTTGATGTCTATTTTTTTCTCCTTTTTATTTTTACATTGATTTATAAATTTCAATTTTGAAATTTTCTCCTTCCTTCTGGTCCCTTCCCCACCCACTGAGAAGTCAAGCAACATGAACTGTTTTACCTGTGGTGTCATGAAAAACATTTCCATTTTAACCTTGTGCAAAAAAGCAAGAAAAATAACATGAAAACAATGTGTTCTAAGGGCACTCAGAGTTAATAATTTCTCTTAGTGCACGTAGATAGCATTTTTCATCACAGTAATTTTGGAATTAATCTTGGATCATTGTATCAAGCAGATAGTTAAGCTAAGTCTTTCACAATTGATTGCTATTAAAATTTTTCTGTCACTGTGCAACTTGTTCTTCATTTTGAATCAGTTCATAAAAGTTTTCCTGATTCTTTCTGAAATCATCCCCTTAATCATTTCTTTTTTTGCTATTGAAAATGTTCTTTATCTCTTTGTTTTTCATTTTTCAAATGCTTTATTAACTTCTGATCTACATCATTCATTTCCGCCAGATTTCAAGTTACAAGTTTTCTCCCCGTTTCTCCCCTACCTACCACCCCAAAAGAGCAGTCCCACAGGATATCCCCTCCTCCAATCTGCTCTCTCCCATATCCCTTTCGACTTTTCCAGTAGGGCATGGTGGATCTCTATGCCCCAGTGCCAGTATATCTTATTTCCCAATTACATGTAAAATAGTATTAATAATAATAATAATTATATATATATATTTAAACATTTAATTTTAAAACTTTTGAATTCCAGATTCATTCCCTTCCTCCCTTGTCACCCACCCTTACTGGGAAGATAAGCAGTTCAGTATAGGTTGTACATGTGTAGCTAATGTAAAACAATAACATACTAGATATATTGTAAAAGATTGACTATGTTTCCCTCCCTCTTATCCTATCACCCACTTGTTCTATTTTCTACTTTGATCTTGTCCCTTTTCAAAAGTGGGTGCTTCCAACTCCCCCCCCAGCCTTCCCTCCCTTCCATCATTCCTCTTCTCATCCCCTTCCCCCCTACTCTCCTGTAGGGTGAGATGCCTTATTTAGTGTGCATTTCATTCCCTCCCCAATTCAAATTCGATGAGAATAAGGTTGATCCATTCCCTTTTGCCTTCTTATTCTTCCCCTCCATTGTAACCATTTTCCCTTGCCTTTTCTAGAAGAGATAGTTTACTCCATTCTGTCTCTCCCCATCTCCTCTCATTATACTATTCTCTCACCTCTTAATTTCACCTTTTAAGTATCATCCCTTTCTATTAAATTGTTCATGCGCCCTCTATCTATGTATACCTGTAAACATATATACACACATTCACATATGTATTCATATCTCCATATACTCTCATATATAGACATATATATATATATATGTGCTTTAACTATTTTCATATTGAGAAAAGTTTCATCAGTTACAATTATTGTTTTTCCATGTAGGAATGTTAATAGTTCAACTTTGATAAGTTCCTTATGATTTCTTTTCCCTGCTTACCTTCCCATGCTTCTCTTGATTCTTGTGTCTGAATGTCAAATTTTCTATTCAACTCTGGTTTTTTCATCAAGAATACTTGAAAGTCCTCTATTACACTCAATGACCATATTCTTCCCTGAAACATGATACTCAGTTTTGCTGGGCAGGTGATTCTGGGTTTTAATTCCAGCTCCTTTGTCCTCCGTAATATCATATTCCAAGTCCTTCATTCCCTCAGTGTAGAAGCTGCCAGATTCTGGGTTATACTGATTGTGCTTCCACAATATTCAAATTGCTTCTTCCCAGATGCTTGTAATATTCTCTCCTTAATCTGGGAATTTTGGAACCTGGCTACAATTTTTCCTAGGAGTTTTCTTTTGGAGATCTTTTTCAGGAGGTGATCGGTAGATTCTTTCAACCTCTATTTTGCCCTCTGGTTCTAAAACATCAGGGCAGTTTTCTTTGAGAACTTCCTGGAGGATGATTTCTAGGTTCTTACTTTGATTATGGCTTTTAGGTAGTCCAATAATTTTAAAATTACCTCTTCTAGATCTATTTTCCAGGTCAGTGGTTTTTCCCATGAGATATTTCACATTGCCTTCTATTCTTTCATTTGTTTGGATCTGTTTAACAGCATCTTGATTTTTCATAAAGCTTTGTGCTCCAATTCTAATTTTGAAGCAATGATTCTTCTCACTGAGGTTTTGAGATTCTTTTTCCATCTGGCAAATTTGGCTTTTTAAGGCATTCCTATCCTCATTGAGTATGATGAGGTGAATGGTCAACTATGTCGAAGGCTGCAAAAGAGGTCAAGTTGAATTGATTAAAGGGGTCATCCTTTGAAACACTTCTTAAAGAGACCTATTCTCTAAATGGGTGTTGTCTCACTCAAAGTGAGAACTTGGCAAGACCTTAGCTTAAAAACACCCAGGTCTCCTACTGCATGCTGGGCTATCTCCAATCATTCTGATCTATATCTGGTCACTGGATCCAGATGGCTCTGGAGGAGAAAGTGAGACTGGTAACTTTACACAGCCTTCCCTCTCAAATCCAATTCAATACAAGTCATGTCATCTTCTCCCTGATGACATGGTCCTCTTTGAAAAAAGTTTGTGACAAAATCACAGTCATGTTACTTAAACTTTGATCCAGTTTCACTGGTCACTTGTCTGTTCTAAGAGCAAGACACTGCACCTTAACTCCAAGTATCTTCTATGGCTGTCCTTGACTGGAATGCACACTCTGCTCTGCTATGACTTCTGATCCAACTGGCTTCCTTTAAGTTCTAAGAAAATTTCACCTTCTACAGGAAAACTTTCTTCAACCCCTCTTAATTTCAGTGCCTTCTCTCTGTTAATTATTTCTTATCCATTCTGTATATAGCTTGCATTTTACAGATTTATTTCATATTGACTCTCTCATTAAATTTTAAGCTCCTTGAAGGCAAGGAATATCTTTTACCCCTTTACATATCCCTGCCAATTAGTACATTGCAGCACATAGCAGGCACTAAGTAAATAAGGAGTCAGATTCATTGCTTTTCTGAAAAGTATTAGATCTTTTTTCCCCCACTTATTATTTTTTCTCCTGTAATTTTGAAAAACCAGGTTCAGGAAGGAAAAAAAAGAGCACATGAATCCCTATGTATACCTGCCTTTTGGTGCTGGTCCCTGAAACTGCATTGGGATGAGATTTGCACTTATAAATATGAAAGTAGCAGCTTGTCGACTCCTGCAGGAATTTTCCTTCAGAACTTGTGAGGAGACACAGGTGAGGAGTCACATTTTTTGTTTCAATACCTAGAGTGGTATTTTATTGAGATGAATTTATTTTCATGGTAGAGAAATGTCATATGCTACATGGACAAATTGAATTCAACACAATTTGTCTATTTATTGCTAGCAGGTTATTAAAAAGTTAAACCATTTTTAATATGGAAATAGACAGGAGGCCAAGAGAGAAATAATTAACATGTTGTTGGCAACATAATTAAATTTCATATAACTATAATAAAAATAACTTTAATACCAAATTCTTGGTTGCAAACAATATAATTTTTGATGACCAATATATATCAGCTCCTTTTTAATTCCTTTGTTTTATGAGAAAAATATGCAATGTTAAAGATGATGGTAGTGAATGAAATCTCTTAATTTTTAGCAAGATTCTTAATTCTGTCTTCCAAGAGACTATTATTAATATACTCTGAGTATATAGTTACTGTATATTTTATATTTTGTGACAGTCTCTGGGTCAAACGTACTCAGGTCTCTATTATGATGATCATATCAATCTAAGTCCTTTGAATTATATTCTTTTTAGTTTATCTTCATTTGTATAATATTCATTTCCTTAAGATATTATTAACATTTTTAACTTCTTCTCTTTCTCTCTCTAGTTGGGTACTGGTTGGTTTTTGAAATCTAATTGTTTTCCTTAATTGTGGCAGGTTCCTCTGAAGCTGACCAACAGGCTACTCCTTTCACCATCTGTACCCATTGTCCTGCAGGTTGTACCAAGGACCAAGAAGGCAAACCAACACTAGAGATTCTCCTTTTCATTCTAGAAATCCCTGCTTAAATTTACCTTATTACCCAGACAAAGAAAAAGAAATGAGTTTTTTTTTTAACCACAAGAGAGGATTACTTAGATTTTTCAGATAATCTTTTGGAGATCTCCATGTTTGAAGACTATGGTATAATATTAAGTGGTGACAAGAATCACATACACTGATTCAACAGATATGTTCCAAAAAAATGACCCACAAACTATTATCATATTACTGGATGAATAGAGAGAAAACCATGCATTGAGTGTCTATGCATTATTTTTTGAACAATAGTCCTTGACAATCACAATAGGAGTGAACATAGTAAAATTGTGGTGATCATTTTACTTATATTTAACATTCTGTATTTGATTTAAGTGTGCAATATTTTACTTTAGATTTTTTTTCCCTTTGGTTCTGTATCTTCTTTCATAACATGAATGCTATGGAAATGTACTTTGCCTGATTCAGCATGAATAACCTATATCAAATTGCTTCCTGTCTTTGGGAGAAGTGAAGTGAGAAAGAGTCAAAGAAATATGGAACTCACAATTAAAAAGAATAATGTTAAAATTGCCTTTACATGTAACTGGGAGAAAAAATATTTCTTTAATATTCTGCATTGAAGTACTCTGCTGCTACAAACCACAAATACATTTCCGCAAACCTCTTGTTTGATGTCTAGTATCCCTTAAAGTCCTATCATTATCATTTAGCTGGAAGGGCAGAGTGTGGCTTTTATTATCTTAATCTGGTTTTGGCCAATTAGTTGATCAATATGTTTATACAGATGTCCAGTTTGACCATTCATACCATGGTAAGTGGACAAAATGCTCAGTTAGTTTTTTTGAGTGTAAACACTGACAAAATCCTTTGACATACTTGGATCAAGTTCAGTCTTATGGATTCCTTAAAAGCCACCCTCTTTTGGTTGTGTCCCCATTGAGGATTTCACCCAAATGTGTCAGCATTTGTCCCCTTTCTTATTCTCAATGCAAATGCTAGAAGGACAAGCAGTTTCCCTATGAATATTTACCCTAACAATTTACAAAACACAGAGTAGCCTTTCTATCAGGTGACAATACCTATAAAAGAAAACATTTATACCTAAGCTTCTAAACAGTAAAAACAACTCTCCTTACATATCTGGTTGGTCTCTATTGCACCCAAGAATATCATGCAGTTGAGGCACAATCAAAACAGGAAAACATTTGCAGCCATTATAAAGTCAACCCCTTTCAAAGTTTGCTTCTCTTTACACAGTCCTTCTATCCAAGGCATATTCAATGGAATTATGTTATTTTAAATCTCTCTTCATTCCTCACCTCACAAATAAAATTTAAATCCTTTGCTTATGTTTTTGGCCTTTAAAAATTTTTAATTAATTAATTTACTTTTAGTTTACAACATTCAGTTCCAGAGGTGTGGAGTCAAGATAGTGGAGTAGAAAGAAACAGGAATTCTCCAGGGCTCCTGCTTCCACCTCCCCTAATTCATGTAAAAGGGGACTGTGAACAAACTTTGGGGCTACAAAATCCACAAAATGACACAGAGTAGCTAACCTCCTGCTGAGGACAGCCCACGAGGCCAGCAGGAATCCACCAGCACAGTGCTCTGGGAGCCATGCCCAGCCCCAATAAAGGCCAAGGTTTTAGCCTCAGGGTGAGCCCAACCAACCACCGGCTGGAGGGATTTCAGATCACCAGCAGCTGTGGCAATTTCCAGAATTATCAACACATAGATGCTAAGGACAAAGTGAGAGGTCAGTGCAGTGTGGATTTGGGATCCAGTAGTTGGGAGTGTGGTTGACCTTTGCCCCTGGGGCAAGAAGCCACTGAGGCGCCATGGCTGTGCAGCTGCTGCCACATGACAGCTTCAGCTCCTGGCCTGCAGAGTGTAGGGGGACCAAGAAAAAAGTCTGAGGGGTAATTGCTCTTCCTTTAACCTGCTTGGATCTGGATTTTGGTCTAGGATGGAGGTCCTGTGGTGTGTGACCAGCTTGCCAGAGCATGTGAAGGCTTCAGAGAAGGCACCCATAATACTTTTAGCAGCTGAGAAAACCCCAGCATTTGGGATGAAGCTTCCCCTGTCTGGTGGCAGAGGTCTACTGTGGCAAAAAGACATGAGTAGGCAAAGGAAGCAAAATAAACAGGGCAACCCAACTTTACACTCCTATTTTGGTGACAAAAAGGACCGAAGCATGGAAGAAGAGGAAGACAGTGAAGTCAGAAGTCCTGCACAAAAAGCTTCAAAGAAAAATACTAGCTGGTTACAGGCCATAGAGGACCTTAAGAAGCAAATAAGAGAAGTGAAGGAAAAATTGGGAAAAGAAATGAGAATAATGCAAGAAAATTATGAAATGAGAGTCAACAGCCTGAGTGAGGAAAATAACACCTTAAAAAATAGACTAACTCAAATGGCAAAAGAAGCTCAAAAAAGCAATGAGGAGAAGAATGCCTTAAAAAGGCAAATTTGTCAGATAGAAAAAGAATCTCAAAAGCTCACTGAGGAGAATCATTCCTTCAGAATTAGATTGGAGCAAATGGAAGCTAGTGGCTTTGTGAGAAATCAAGACGCTGTTCAACAGATCCAAACAAATGATAAAATAGAAGGCAATGAGAAATATCTCACTGGAAAAACCACTCACCTGGAAAATCAATCCAGGAGAGATAATTTAAAAATTATTGGACCACCTGAAAGCCACAATCAAAGAGAGAACCTAGAAATCATCCTCCAAGAAATTCTCAAGGAAAACTGCCCTGATGTTTTAGAACCACAGAGCAAAATAGAGGTTGAAAGAATCCACCGATCACCTCCTGAAAAAGATCCCCAAAACAAAACTCCTAGGAATATTATAGCCAGGTTCCAAAATTCCCAGATCAAGGAGAGACTATTACAAGCAGCCAGGAATAAACAATTTGAATATTGTGGAAACACAATCAGGGTAACACAGGATCTGGCAGCTTCTACACTGAGGGAATGAAGGACTTGGAATATGATATTATGGAGGACAAAGGAGCTGGAATTAAAACCCAGAATCACCTGCCCAGCAAAACTGAGTATCATGTTTCAGGGGAGAATGTGGTCATTGAGTGGAATAGGGGACTTTCAAGTATTCTTGATGAAAAAACCAGAGTTGAATAGAAAATTTGACATTCAGACACAAGAATCAAGAGAAGCATGAGAAAGTAAACAGGGAAAAAGAAATCATAAAGAACTTATCAAATTTGAACTATTTACATTCCTACATGGAAAAAACAATAATTGTAACTGATAAAACTTTTCTCAGTATAAAAATAATTGAAGGGAATAGAAACATATATATATATACATACATATGTATATATATGTCTATGTAGGAGGATATATGGACATATGAATGCATATGTGAATGTGTGTATATATGATTACAGGTATACATAGATAGAGGGCACAGGACCAATTTAATAGGAAGGGATGATACTGAAAAGGTGAAATTAAGAGGTGAGAAAGGAATATAATGAGAGGAGATGGGGAGAGACAGAATGGGGTAAACTATCTCTTCTAGAAGAGGAAAAATGGTTACAATGGAGGGGAAGAACAGGAAAATAAAAAGGAATGGTTCAACCTTATTCTCATTGAATTTGGCTCAGGAAGACGGAATGACATATACACTAAATAGGGTATCTCACCCTACAGGAGAGTAGGGGGAAAGGGGATGAGAGGGGGAATGATGGAAGGGAAGGCAGGCTGGGGGGGAGGGAAGTTGGGAGCACTCACTTTTGTAAAGGGACAAGATCAAAGTAGAGAATAGAACAAGTCGGAGCTGGGATAGGAGGGAGGGAAATATAGTACATCTTTTACAATATATTTAGTATGTTAATGTTTTGCTTAGCTACACATGTACAACCTATACTGAATTGCTTATGTTCCCAGTAAGGGTGGGTGACAAGGGATGAAAGGAATAAATCTGGAATTCAAAGTTAATGTTTAAAATATATATATATGTATATATATACATATATACACTATTATTAATACTATTTTACATGTAATTGGGAAATAATATATAAAGCACTGGGGCATAGATACCCACCATGTCCTCCTGGAAAAGTCAAAGGGGATATGGGAGAAGATATTGGAGAGAGCACATTGCTGGAAGGGATATCCTGTGGGACTATTTTGGGTTGGTGGGTAGGGGAAAAATGGGGAGAAAATTTGTAACTCACAATCTGGTGGAAATGAATGATGTGAACCAGAAGTTAATAAAGCATTTGAAAAACAAACATCAAAAAACATTTAGTTCCACAATCCCTTGAGTTTCAAATTTTCTCCTCCTCTCTCTCTTACCCCATTTCCTCCCATGGTGACATGCAATTTGATATAGTTTCTACAAATACCTTCACATTAAACATTAGTCAAGTTGTGAAGAAAAATTATAACCAATGTGTCCTTTGCTTATTTAATACGAGAATCTTGAATGTTTGAAAGAAAGCCAATGGTGGAATATCAAAAAGTGCTGGTAGAAAGACTAGGTGTTCTTCCAGCTGGAACATTGTAAGGTTTTTGATTCTTTTTTTTTATCATCACCAATCCGTAAGCAGTTTTTGTCTTATAATATTTCTTGTACTTATTTAATCATTGCAATTCTATTTTAATACTCTATTGTAGACCTACATTATCTCATTGCTGCATACCTGAAGTACTGGAGTAGGTTTGCAACTGGTGTCCCACCCTTCTTGCCAGCTTATTATTGCTAAAATGTTACTTGCAAAATACCTTTCTCTTATTGAAATTTTTCATTTTTTCCCATTGTTTATAGGGTTAAATGAAAACTCTTGGTAATTCATGTAAGCATCAATCACTGAAAATGATCACAATCATATTTTTTTCTAAAGAGAATTTTAAAGTGTTGTTTTGAAAATTAACAAGTGAGACACAGGAATAAATTTAATGTGAATTTATTCAATTGTATGGTGGTCCAGAGTGTAGATCCAAGTTGGACAGCAGCCAGAAGGGGCAGAGCCAATGTATTTAAATACAAAAACCACGAAGTAATGGTCTGATCTATGCAAAAAGCAGAAACTTACAGAAGCAGGGAAAAGCAATTGGTTAATACTCAGCTTAGGATGTTATGTGGAATGTGGTTAAGTTTCAGTTTCCTAGAACAGGGTGGGTGATTATGCCTTGGACAGTTTCCCAGAAATATGCCTTGGATGGTTATCCTCAGCATGCATGGGCTTCTCTGTTGTGGGATTTTACTTCCGTGAAGAAGGGAGCACAAAATGGTGGGGACTGAGACAAGATGGAGGGTGACTTGGGGTTGGGTACAACAAAAGGGGTGTAAAGGTGAAACCATATTAGGTAGTTTAGTTTTATAGTGGATAGGGTACTTGGCTTGGAATCAGAAAGACTCTTCTGCATGAGTTCAAATCTATCTTGAGACACTTTGTAGCTATGTGACCCTGGGCAAATCACTTAATGCTATTTGCCTCAGTTCCTAATCTGTAAAATAAGCTGGAAGGAAATGGCAAACTGTTCCAGTTCCCCCACTCAAAAAAAAATCCAAGGAGTAAGTAACACAGAGTTGGACACAACTGTAAGTTAACAACAATAAAAAGGGAAAAGAAATATTGATGTCAAATATATGGATCCATGTTTTATAATCATTGGTAAGCTATTTTAACATTCTTGCCTCAAATTTATTTTATATGAAATGTTGAGTATACTTGTTTTAGCATAACTTTTAAGATTATTATAAGAAAATTACCTTTTAAGCTTTAAAGTGCTAAATAAACATGAGCAGTGATGATGATCACAATAAAATATTCTCCATGTTCAAGAAGAACTGAGTAAAAAAAGACTGCTATATAACCAATCCCTTGGAATCCCCTTATTTGTTTCTACATTGACTACAAACTCACAGTTCTCCCCACTGGGAATAATACCCTATGATTTCTTTAACAAATGATGACATTTTTCTAGTTTTACCTTAAGTCCTTTATTCACCAAAGCCCCAGTGATCTTGAGCTTCTATAGCACTCATTTGATCTTCCATTCATGTGCACTGCAGTGCTTTTTGTTTATGATTTTTAACTTATAACTATTATTTCCACAAGAAGACTATGAACTCCTCAAAACAAAAGACCATGTATTATTCTTCATTTAAATCCCCTACTCCATAGCTTAGGATCATATTCTTAGTGGGCTTTCAAAAATTATCACCACTACAAATGCACTACTACAATTTAAAACAGAACCAAAGTACATAAAAATAAAATAAATGCCCTGATAATGATCATGACAGGGTACAGGATCTGGGAATCCCTTTAAACTCTTCTTGAATCTTCCCACTTGATCTGGCATTTGCCTGAGGTTATAAACCTTTCCTTTTAGGTATGTCCAATTACCCTTAACCTAGTTTAACCCTTCATTTTTTTTTCTTATCTCCAGATAGCTATCTATCTACTTATTTCTTTCTACTGTTTTCTCTTTTGGCTATTTCCCTTGACCTTATCAAAACCCTATTCTCTTGGTTCTTGGGAGTTGAACTGTAGTCAACCCAGTCCACAGTCCACTTCCATCAAGATCCTCCCTAGGACTCCTCTTCTAGTCACACCAGCCTACTTGACCAGCCCTAGATCCTTCCCTCAGTCCTCCTGTATATAAGATCCATCTTGTTTTCATGAAGGCACTCAGATTCCTGAAGAGTCTAGCCAATGCTGAGATTTCTTTAGAGTCTGGTCAATATGGTGAATTTTTAATAAACTGCATTTTCCTTTGGCTGAAAGAAGGCTTGGGTTCAATTCATTTAGGCAAGATCCTTGTGTTGCTATTTCAGGTTCTAAACCTCAACAGTGGGACACTGGTTCTAACATCGTACAAGGAGGACAGATAGCATCTTTCATTGGTTCTCAATTAATTAAACTATCTTAAGATTGGTGAATGTGTAGAATAGTAATTCACTGACAGGAATTTCACTTCATTAGAGAAAGGAAAGGCAATTGATAGAGTAAAGGTGGAGATGTGGCATTAAAAAGACAATCAGAAGTAAAAATATTAACAATTAGTGGCAAAGAATTAGAAATTGAAGGAAAGAACATCAACTGGTGAATGTCTGAACAAGTTGTGAAATATTAATATAATAGAATACTATTCTGTCATAAAAAATGGTTAGTGGGCAGGTGTCAGAAAAACCTGCAAAGATTTACATAAACAGTTTCTGGGTGAAGTGAGCAGAACCAGGAGAAAACTGTTCACATTAACGGTAATATGGTGCAATAATCAACTATGAGTGACTTAGCTCTTCTCAGCAATGCAATGATCCAAGACAATTCCAAAAGGCTCATAATGGAAAATGCTATCCACATCCAAAGATAGAACTATGGAGTCTGAATGCATATTGAATCATACTCTTTTTTCTTAAGTTTTTGTGTGTGTGTGTGTGAATTTTCCCTTTTGTTCTGTTTCTTCTTTCAAAACAAGACTAATGAGAAAATTATTACCATGATTTCACATGTATAACCTATATCAAGTTACTTGCTTGTCTTGGTGAGGGGGAAGGAAGAAAAATTTGAAATTCAAATCTTATTAAAATGAATGCTAAGTGGGACAGAGTCAAGATGGTGGAGTAAAAGCAGGAACTTGCTTGAGCTCTTCCTCCCAAACCCCTTCAAATACCCATAAAAATGTCTCTAAACAAATTTTAGAGCTACAGAACCCACAAAATGACAGAGTGAAACACATCTACAGCTGAAGACAGTCTGGCAGCCCAACAGGAAGTGTCTATTGCACTGAACTGAAAGCAGAGTATAGTCCTGCATGGGCCCCCTGGCACAGACCTGTCCCAAACAGACATCAAGGGAAAGAATCACTGGCAACTGTGGCAGTTCCCAGACTTCTCAATCCACAAACACAAAAGACAAAGTAAAAGGTCATTGGAAAAACTGTGTTGGACCTCGGAGAGAGAAGAGTGTGACCCAGTTCGAGCCCTGAGATGGTGGAGGTGGTGGGGGGACAGTGGTGGTGGCAGTGGCAGCGGCGGCAACAGCAGCAGTGGCAGCAGAAGCAGCAGTGGTGGTGGTGGCTGCTTCCAGAGCTGTGGGCCCACAGATGGTCGGGGGGGGGGGAATAAAGAAGCTTATCAGAAAACAATTGCTCTTGCTTTGTACTGTTTAGATTTGGGTTGTGGTCTTTGGTGGAGGTCCTCTGATGAGGAGGAGCATTGGATTGGCAGAGCTTGTGGCAGCTGTGGAAAGGGAATCCTCCTACCAATTCTGATGCAGAAAAAAGTGCCTGTGGTCACTCATAGACCAGAGAACAGACAGTGGGAGGAGTAAAAATACTCCTTTGATCATGTTACCTTAGAAGAACTGAAAACTCACAGCCTAGAAATAGCTCTGACAAAAGCTGCACAAAACCCCCAAAATTTAGGACAGGGCACTCTTTACTCTGGAAGCAGAGTTCTACTTTGGAAAAGAGCTCAAAACTCAGGTAATTGGCTAAGAAAATGAAAAAATAGAGGAAAAAAATCAGACTATAGAATATTTCTTTGGTGACAAATTAAAAATAAATCATAGAACCAGAGGACAACAAAGACAGAAGCCTCTAAGAAATATATGAATTTGTCGAGGCCATGGAGTAGCTCAAAAAGGATTTTGAAAATCAACTAGGAGAAGTAGAGGAAAATTGGAAGGAGAAATGAGAATGATGTTAGAAAATAATGAAAAATGAGCCAAAGGCTTGCTAAAACAGAACCCCCCCCCAAATACAGAAGAAAATAACACCTTAAACAGAGATTAACTCAAATGGTTAAAGAGGCCAAAAAAACAATGAGAAGAATTCTTTAAAAAGTAGAATTTGTCAAATGGCAAAGGAGGTCCAAAAACTCACTGAAGAAAATAATTGCTTCAAAATTACAATGAAGTAAAAGGAAGCTAATGACTTCATGAGAAATGAAGATATTACAAAACATATCCCAAAGAATGGGAAAATAATAGAACACAATGTGACACATCTCATCAGAAAAACAACTGACCTGGAAAATAGATCCAGGACACTTAATTTAAAAATTGCTGTACTACTGACAGCCAAGACTGAAAAAGAGCCTAGACATCATCTTTTAAGAAAATATCAAGGAAACTTGCCCTGATATTCTAGAACCAGTGGACAAAATAGCAATTGAAAGAAATGCCAATCTCCTCTTTTAAAAGATTCCCAAAAGAAAACTTCTAGGAATGTTACAACCAAATTCCAGAGTCCCCAAGTCAAGGAGAAAATATTACAAGCAGTCATGAAAAATCTATTTGTGTATTGTGGAAACAATCAGGATATCACAAGATTTATCAACTCCTTCATTTAGGGATGGAATATGATATTCTGGAGGTCAAAGTAGCTAGCATTAAAACCACGAATCACCTACCTAGCAAAATTGAGTATAGTATTTCAGTGGAAAATATGGATACTCAATGAAATAGAATACTCTCAAGCATTCTTGATATACATAAGTACACATATACATACATGTGTATGTTTATGTGTGTGTTTATTTATGAACAGAGGGCACAGGGTGAGTTGAATATGAAGGGATGATATCTATAAAGTAAAATTAAGTGGTGAGAGAGGAATATATTGGGAGAAGGAGGAAGAGAGAGTTAGAATGCATTAATTATCTCACAAAAAAAGAGGCAAGAGAAAGCAGTTACAACGGATGAGAAGAACAGGGAGGTGAAAGGGAATGAGTCAACCTTACTCTCATTGGATTTGGCTTAAGGAGGGAATAGCATATATACTCAATTGGGTATCTTTACCCTACAGGAAAATAGGGGAGAAAGGGATAAAAGGGGCAGATGATAGAAGAGAGGGCAGATTGGGAGAGAGGATAGTCAGAAGCAAAATTTTTTGAATAGGAATCTGGTCAAAGGAAAAAATAGAGCAAATGGGAGGTGGCATAGGATAGAGGGAAATATAGTTAGTCTTTCACAGTGTGACTTCTATGGAAATGTTTTGCATAATCACACATGTATAACCTACATTTAGTTGCTTATCTTCTCAATGTGGGGGTTGGAGAGGGGATGAAGAGGGAAGAAAGGAGAGAATCTGGAACTCAAAGTTTTAAAAACAAAAGTTAAAAATGTTAAAAAAATATTTTTATATGCAACTGAGAAATAAGATATTCAGGCAATGGGGTATAGACATCTATCTTGCCCTACAAGAAAGTGAGGGGGAAGTAGATAAGATGGGAAGGAAGGTAGGAGTGATTTAGAAGAGAAGGCAGACCTGGGGATGGGGTAATTAGTATGATTTTCTTCTTGGAATGAGAGGTAGGGGAGAGATAGAGAGAAAATTTGGAACTCAAAATATTGTTGAAATGAATCTTGAAGACTAAAAATAAATAAATATATTCTGAAAAAAATATAACAACATAGAAAATAAATAAATGATTAAAAAAACAATTAGCAATTAAAAAACAAGCAGATTTTATTTAAAAAAATACTGAGAACCCAAAGGTTGTACCAATAGATAAAGAAAAAGCTTTTGACTACATGTAAAACTCATTTCTTGCAGAAAACCACCACCCTAATATAACTTTGTGTTGAAAGATCATTTTTTCATATTTTAACATCCTTATATATTTAACTAAGTTAGTTAACTACCTAACTGAGCTAACATTATTTGCTGGAGAGAAATAAAACTTACCTAAAATTCAACTATTAAAGCAACAATGCTTATTATTACTTCATTTAATATTGAAATTTCTATCAATGTGCATTAGAAAAGGTGAACAAAATTAGAGGTAGATCATGATGTTATTATGACATTATTCTCATTTTCTGACTGCGTAGTGGCTCACGTAGACTATCTCAGAACATCAACCAGGACACTAATTGAGATATTAACTACATTAAAGCAATACTTTACAAAATAAATCCACAAAATCAATATCATTTTTGTTCTATCATTATAAAAACCCAGAGGAAATTAGGGAAAGAAAAGGCACTCAAAATCTTTCCAAAATGCAAAAAAAAAAAAATCTCAAAGTCTACAAAAACACAATCTAGGCTATATGAAGTGAGACAAAGTAAAATAAGCCAAGAAAATTATATATATGCTAATCAAAACATTAGCATATATATATGCTAATCAAAACAACAAAAATGAAAGAACAATGACACCAAAAAATCAAAAGTAAATATGGCAAAAGCAAAAAGATCAAATGAGACTTGTGTGAAGACATTTGGAGGATGATCCCAAGTTACCTCTTAGTAGAGGTGTGAAGTTCACAAGTGTTACACATTGCACATGTTATTGGACTGTTTCAATGTATGGATCAATTTAGTGAAAAATACAATTTTACTCTAAAATATCCTATATATCATATGGCATGGCTTTGGGGGAGTGGTAGGTGTAGGAATAGTTGGAATCCTGTGGTGATTTAAGAAACAAGAAACATCAATACAATTATAAAAAAAATCCAAAAATAACTAAATTCAAAAATAAAAATACTGAAAATCAAGAACAAGATTAACAGATTTGAAAGTTAAATATTGAAAAAAAGTAAAACTAATGGTTTTTAAGCAGTAAGCAAAAGATATAAAAGCATATTTTAAAAAAGAAAGAAAACCTGATTACCTGTATCAAAAATGATAAAGGTGACCACAACCAATGAAGAAAAACAACCCTTACTGTACCTAATTTCAGACATATATGCCAAAAAAATGATAATCTAAATGAAACAGAAGAATATATTTAAAATATGATCTTCCTAATTAAAAGAACAGGAAGCTGATTACTTAAAGAAATCATCTTAGAAAAAGAAATTGAACAAGTCTTAAATGAAGAAAGTTTTATAATTGTTTTAAGATTTAATAACTATTTTAGAGACTAAGGAATAACTAAAATTCCATCATTTCACTTTTTGATAGCTACATATTGTTACCAGATTGTTTAAATAAATATAGAAGCTGTTTAAAATACACAACCATTCCTGTTAAAAATGTTAGAAGTCATAAGCATGAATAGATTTTTTATTAAAAATATAACCAATATGTACCTAAAATTAAAAGCAAGCATTGTCTGTCATGGACAACAGCTAGAAATCTTTTTAATCAGATCAGGAGAGAAGCAAGAATGTCCTTTACTACCATTTTCAGTCAATATTATACTGGATTTGCTAGCTGTAGCAATAAAAGAAGGGAGAGAAATTAAAACAATAAGTGTAGTCAAAGAGGAAGCAAGTTATTGCTTTTTGCCTAAGACATGATGGTTTACTTACAGAATTCCAGATAGTAAACTAAAAATTAATCAAAACTGTTAACAACATAGGTGTATATTAGATACACAATATACAATAGCAAATGATGACAATAACCTGATGAATTATAAACTGAAAGATTCCAGTTGTTGTGACAATATCTCAATGTTTGATCAAACTTGGGAAAACTGGAAAGTAGTCTGGAAGACATTAGACATGGACCAAAACTTCCTACTATGTGGCAAGATAAGGTTGAAGTGAGTACACAGTCTTGATATAAATGGTAATATTTTAAGGAAATTATTGGAGCATGGAAAATTACCTGTCTGATTTTGAGTAGGGGAAGAGTCCATGGCCAAAGAAGAGATAGACTGTTTCACTGGAGGAAAAATGAATAATTTTGAATATATAAAATTTAAAAATACTATTGTGCTGTAAGAAATGATAAGGGAAATATTTTCAGAAAAAAATGAGAACATGTATAAGAATAGATGTGAAATAAAGTGTGTAGAAACAGGAGAACAGTTTACACAATAATAGCATTAAAACAAACATAATCAGAAGAAATGACTAAACAAATAAAAAATACTACCCTGAAAAAAAACCAAACAAACATAATCAGCTGCGAAAGACTTAATAACTTGAATCAAGCCAACAAGTGAATCATGAAAAAAAAATGGAAACAAAAGGAACTGAGTCAGAATTAAAATGCTATTACAAGAAAACCATGTTTATAAGACAAAACAAAACAACTTGGTATTGGATAACAGAAGTTTTTAGTGAAAAAATAGGGATACAACATGGAGAAACAAATGAGAATAGTAACTAATTTTTGAAAAAAAATGAAGAACCCAGATTTTGGAGCATGAATTCAGTGTTTGTTCAGCAAAAACTGTTGGAAAATAGTCTAGCAGAGAGCAGGGATATACCAATATCTCATAATATATCAGAATAAGGTCAAAATGAATACATAATTAAGTTTTAAAGTGCAATGTCACATGCAAATTGCATGAGTATGGATAAATTCTTTGTCAGATGTAGGGATAGGGGAAGAGTTAATGACTAAATAAGAGATAGAAAGGTTCACAGATGGTAAAATGAACAATTTTGGTTATATAAACTTAAAAAGATTTTGTATAAGTAAAACTAATGCAGTTAAGATTTGAAGAAAGGAACTGGGGAAAATGTTTGCAGGAAATTTCTCTGACAAAGCTCTCATATCTAAGACATGTAGGGAACTTAGCTAAATTTATAAGAACAGAATCATTTGTAAATTGATAAAGGGTCAAAGGTTGTGAATAAGCAGTCTTCAGAGAAATAAATTCATTCTATAAGGAATCATATAAAAATGTTGTAAGTTACTAATAATTAGGGAAATGCAAATTAAAACAACTCTAAGGCACCATTTTACACCGATCAGAGAGACTATGCTGAGAAAGTGGGAGTGACAAACACTGGAGGGGTCTTGGGGAAAACAAATATATTGATGGCTTATTGTTGGAGCAGTGATTTCTTCTAACCATTCTCTAAAATGATTTGGAAGTATAAATAAAAAACTGTTACTCTCACCATACACTTAGAATCCTTCAGTACTGGTGCTAGGTATATAATCCAAAGAAATTAGAGAATGAAGAAGATGACCCATGTGTACAGAAGTTCTGTTTGTGATAGCAAATAATTGGAAGCTGAGGGGGTAAGCATCAATTGGGGAATGGTTGAACAATTTCTGATACATCAATATGGTAGAAAAAATACTGTGTTGTGAGAAAAGATGAAGGGGATATTTTCGGAAAAACCTTCTTTTGTAAATTTAAAATTTTTTAAATTAAATTTATTTTTAGTTTTAAACATTAATTTCCACAAGATTTTGAGTTACAAATTTTCTCCCAGTCTTTCACCTACCCCCCCACCCCAAGATAGTGAATCTACTGAGCACCTCTTACCCCAATCTGCTCTTCCCATATCCTACCCCATATCCCCTCTAACTTTCTACTAGGGAAAGATGGATTTCTATACCCCAGTGCCTGCATATCTTATTTCCCAGTTGCATGCAAAAAAAAAAAAATAAAAATTTGTTGTTAAAACTTTGATTTCCAGATACTTTCCCTTCTTCCCTCCTTCACCTCCCCCCTTCTGGGAATATGAACAATTCAATATAGGTTGTACATCTATAGCTAAACAAAATGTTTCCATAGTAGTTATGTTATGAAAGACTAACCACATTTCCCTGCATCCTATCTCGCCCCCACCCATTCCATTCTCTACCTTGACCCTGTCACATTTCAAAAGTATGTGCTTCTAACTAACCTCTCCCGCAACCTGCCCTCCCCTCCATTTCCCTCCCTATTATCCCCTTCTCCCCACTTTCCTGTAGGGCAAGATACCCAAATGAGCATGTATGTTATTCCCTCCTTGAGCCAAATTCAATGAGAGTAAAGTTGACCCATTTCCTTTCAGCTTCCTGCTCTTCCCCTCCATTGCAATAGTTTTCACTTGCCTCTTTTATATGAGATAATTTGCCCTATTCTATCTCTCCTTTTCTCCTTTCATTATATTTCTCTCTCACCTCTTAATTTTATTTTTTAGATACCATCCCTTCTTATTCTATTGATCCTGTGCCCTCTGTCTATGTAAACATGTACACACATATACACACCCTCATATACGCATTTATACACACATACACACCCTACTATATATACATATATATGTATGCTGCATAAATATACTTATATAATCCGTTCAACTATCCTCATACTGAGAAAAGTCTCATGAGTTACAATTTTAGTTTTTCCATGTAGTAATGTAAATAGTTCAACTTTGATAAGTTTCTTTTTATTTCTTTTTCCTGTTTACTTTCTCAGGCTTCTCTTGTTTCTTGTATAAGAAAGTCAAATTTTATGTTTAGCTTTGTTTTTTTTTTCATCAATAATACTTGAAAGTCCTCTATTTCATCGAATGATCATAATATCCACTGAAGCATTATTCTCGGTTTTGCTGGGTAGGTGATTCTTGGTTTTAATATTAGTTCCTTTAACCTCCAGAATATCATATGTCAAGCCCTTCAATCCCTTAATATTAGAAGCTGCTAGATCTTGTGTTATCCTGATTTTGTTTCCACAATACTCAAATTGTTTCTTTCTGGCAGCTTGTAGTATTTTCTCCTTGACCTGGAAGCTCTGGAATTTGGCTATGATATTCCTATGTATTTTATTTTGTGGATCTTTTTCAAGAAGTGATTGATGAATTCTTTCTATTTTTTTCCTCTGGTTCTAGAATTTAAGGCAATTTTCCTTGAAAATTTCTTGAAGGATGATGTCTAGGCTCTTTTTTTTATCATGACTTTCAGGTAGTCCAGTAATTTTTAAATGACCTTTCCTGGATCTATTTTCCAGTTCAGTGGTTTTTCCAGTGAGATATTTCACATTGCCTTCTACTTTTTTTCACTTGTTTGGATCTCTTTTATAGTATTTTGATTTCTCATAAAGTCATTAGCTTCTCTTTACTCCAAACTAATTTTGAAGGAATTATTCTCTTCAGTGAGTTTTTGAAATTCCTTTTCCATCTGGTAAATTTGGCTTATGAAGGCATTCTTCTCCTCATTGGCTTTTTGGGCCTCTTTTACCATTTGAGTTAGCCTATTTTTTAAGGTGTTATTTTCTTCGGTATTTTTTGGGTCTCCTTTAGCAGGTTGTTGACTTGCTTTTCCTGATTTTCTGGCATCATTCTCATTTCTCTTCCCAATCTTTTCTCCCCTCTTCTTACTTGATTTTCAAAATCCTTCTTAAGCTCCTCCATGGCCAGTAACCAGTTCATATGTTTCTTGGAAGATTTTATTATTATTTTTTTTTGCTTTTTGGAGGGCAATTGGGGTTAAGTAACTTGCCCAAGGTTACACGGCTAGTTTTTTTTTTGTGTGGGTGTTAAGTGTCTGAGGCCAGAACTGAACTGGGGTCCTCCTGACTCTGGGGGCTGGAGCTTTACTCACTGCACCACCTAGCCACCCCCTTCTTGGAAGATTTTGATGCAGAAGTTTTGACTTCATTGACTTCTTTTGGTTCCATGTTTTGATCCTTTTTGTCCCCAAAAAAAGGATTCTATGGTCTGATTGAGCTTCCTCAGTTTGCTTATTTTGCCAGTCAATGAGTTGACTTTTGCGCTCTTTGCCACAGGAGAGCTCTATTTCCAGAGTGGAGTGAGCTATGTCCCAAATTGCTTGAGTTTTTGCAAATGTTATTCAGAGGTGTGAGGAGGCCACCCTCCCTAGAGACTCTCCAAGCTCTGGCACACTGCCACACACTGCAGGGCCACCAGCCAAGAATGTGATCCAGATCGAAACAGGTAAAAGTCAAAGAAATTACCCTTTGAATGATCACTTGATTCCCCTACAATCTGCACTCCAGGAGCTCTGGAGGCAGCCATGCGGCAGCAGCTGCAGTTGCAGGGGCTCTGCCATCTCTTGCTCTGGGGGTTGGGACCAGACTGGGCTCTTCCATCACCGAGTTCCAACAGAGTTCCCTACTGACCCTTTACTTTATCTTTGGTGTTTATGGGTTGAGAAGTCTTTAAACCACCAGAGCTGCTAGTGGTTCACTCTCCTGAAGTCTGCGCTGTCCAATGTGGGCCACAGATTGGGGCCCTCCTGAGTCTTGTAGCAGTTGGTTCACGAGAGACTGAGGTAAGCTCTTGGTGTGAAAGACCTTTTTCATCTGCCTGCCAGGTTGGCCTCAGTGGGAGATTTGTTTTTCTCTGTCACTTTGTGGGTTCTATAGCTATAAAATTTGTTTAGAGTCATATTTTACAGTTATTGAAGGTGTTTGGATTGGGAGCTGCCCGGAATTCCTGTTTTTACTCAGCCATCTTGGCTTTGCCCCCTGTGGAGGAAAATCTTGAGAGCTTGAAATTTTCTGACCTCCTCTGCCATCTTCCCTTAATTCTGTCTTGTGAATTTTCCTCTGACATTTAGCAGTGAACACCAGCATAATAGGAATTAAACAAGACCTAAGCACAGAATGTTTATATCCTATTCAGCATATTTAAAAGATAGACTTTGAAACTATTGAGGTTTAGGGTTTTTAGGGGTGCTTGAGGTCCCAAAATACCAACATCCTGGGTTCTTTCAAATGAATTTGACTCAATCCTCTCAGCCAAAGAAAAGCAAAGTTTATTAAAGATTGGCTACCATGGGTAGACTCTTAAGGAGCCTAAGTATCTATGAAGCTTGTATTGACAATCAGTCTTGAATAATCTGACATGGAGTGAGTCTACCTTAGATTATTCTCAGCCTCTTCATGGAGGAAAGATGGATCTTATATACAGAAAGATTGTGGGAGGGATCTAGGGGTGGTGTAGAGGAGAGATTTGGGAAGGGTGTTGAGGAGGAGTCTAAGGAGGATCTTTGATGGAACTGAGGTCTGACTCCAGGAATGGGATTAAAGGTTGGAAATTGCTGAAGGCTACTTGGAAATGACAGACAATGGAAGGTTAGGCTAGTTTAAGGGTAATAGATTTGGGTACAGATATTTTGATAGGACCAAGGGTGGGAAGTAGCTGAACAGTGGAGGGCTAGGCTAGGTTAAGAGTAACAGAAATTTGGGCCTAACTATAATGAAAGGTTTATGGCCTCAGGCAAAGCCTCATGAAGTGGGAATATTCAATGTTCAAGGGGTTCCCCAGAACCTGTATCAAAAACCTGTATCAAAACCATCAGAAACCTTAAAAATAATAAAGACACCAAATAATGAGGTTTACAAGGTTGCAATATCTGAGGTTTGGTCTCTACCTGTTCCCCTGCCAGTACAGATCTTGGGTCTCATCAACTTCTGGGGATTGCAAGAGTAGATATAATTGATTAACTGGTATTTCTTGTACAGAAAAGCTTCTATCTCTGACATGTATTGATGTCATTGACCAGGTTTTTTTTAGTTCTCAACTTTTCCAGGACAGTGCTTATGACAAGAAAGTCAGCCAATTAGAAAAGATTCAGAATCTTAAGGAAGAAAATTCCTCTTTGAAAATCAGAATTGGGCAAGGTGAAGCCAATGAAATTATGAGACGAAAAAAGAAAAAAATATAAAGAGTGAAAAAAATAGAAGAGAATGTGAAACATCTTCCAAGAAGAGCAACCGATCTGGAGAATAGGTCAAGAAGAGAAAACATAAGAATAATTGGATTGACTGGAAGTTGTGATAAAAATGACTCTTGATACAATAATAAAAGAAATAAAGAAAATTATCCTGAAGCATTGGAACAAGAGGCAGAAATAGAAAAAAATCTACTGATCAGCACCTGAAAGAGATCCTATGAGGAAAACTCATACAGACATTATAGTAAAATTCAGAAATCCCCAGCTCAAGGACAAAATATTATGAACAACAAGATAAAACAATTTGCATTTGATGGTACCACAATAAGAATCATGCAAGACCTAGTGTTGGCGACTCTAAAAGATCACAGGTCTTGGAACACCACATATTGAAGAGCAAAAGAACTGGACCTCTGGCTTAAAATATCATACCCACAAAAATTAGGCATAATTTTGAATGGAAATAAATGGACATTTGATCAACTCTCAGACTTTTGGGACTCCATTAAAAAACAAACAAAACAAAACAATCTCAATAGAATATCTGACATATGGGGGCCAAGAGAAGTATAAGGTACATACCAATAACCAATTACCTTTTATGTATAGAAAATGTAAAACCTATGTCAAAGATTGTTACTAGCAATTAGGGAGCTTATAAGAAAAATTGGGGTAGACCTGAGTATGATATGACTTCAAAAAGTAAAACCATTCAAGAACAGTTAAAAATAATTATCTTGTACAAATGAGGTACAAGAGGAAGAACCAATACAGAGGAATTAGATGGGGGAGTTTTTAGTGCTGTAAAGTCACTTTCATTAGGAATGGGTTTAAGAAGAGAAAATACATATACATTTAGAAATGTATAAAAGTCTTCTAAATTTAAAAAAGAAATAAAACTCTTAAGGAGATTGGGAGAGGAGAGAGGATAAAGGAGGGATCTTTAGAGGAGAGGGTGATGCAATAGATCAAAGGGGTGTACAAAATGGAGTTTAGATTTAGGGGAATGGGAGATAAGGGAGGGATTGTTGGAATGGGGGTAGGTCAAGTAATAGGAAGGCAAGGTAGCAGTTAGAAGTAAATTAGAGGAGTTAGGAGAGATAGAAAAAAGAGATATACACAAATATAAAAACAAGATTAAGAATAGCATCTCTTAGGGAAAATCTATATTTATAGATGCATGTATGAGTATATATATATGTATGTATGAATGTCTGTATATGTGTATCTACATCTATATCTATCTCAATACGTATATATAAATATTTTCATGCTCAATTGTAGCCTTGGAGTGGTGAGTAGGGAAGAGAAAGACGTAAAAAAATATAAATAAAAATATAAATAAAAAAGATAAAAAGTATATAGCAGAGAACAAAAGAAAACCTGTCAGGAAGCAAAGGAAAGATGGGTAGTTTTCATTTTCACACACAGTATTTAATATAAAGGCTTTCTTGAAATGATAAGTTATTGTTATATGTTTTGAATCCTCTCATATGTTCTACAGTGCAAATGGCATGTTTTTTTCTTTTCTTATTTTATATTTGTTTAATATTTCAATTTATAATGTATCTTTTTCTTTTATTATATATTTAAGTTTTATTGTTTTTCTAAAAGAAAAAAGTAAAGAAAATTCACAGAACTTCATAAATTTTTCTTTTTTTATTTTTTCTTCAATCTCTGAATCATAAAAATTATTCAGGTAGTAGAAATAGATATTCATATCCCCCTCATGTCCTAGTATTTCCCAAATCCCATGTAATTTATTAGTGGGAATTTGTTGACAATTCTCTACATGGATATACTTAATGATCAGCCTAGAACCAATGAAGCTGTTATTAAATGGGGAGATAGTTTAATATCATAAGTCCAATATCCAGGTTTCTTTCTTAGAGCTATTAGGAAACACTAGAAGGTCAAAGAACTAGGGACATATAAACATTAGATGCCATGGGATCCTTCTGCATTCATGCTAATATCAGTGCAACACTGGTGGCTTAGGGGAATCCTAGCAAACTAGAATGATAATGTGCTCTGGAGTGAAAGACCCTAAATTTAGATCCTTCTCTTGATGCTCATTTACTTATGTGACCTTGGCCAAGGATCTTAAATTGCTGAGCACCAGTAATGAAGGGACTCTGAAGATGAACTCCTAAAACTCTAGATTTATGATTCTATCATCTTTAGTCCCATAATGGGAGTCAGAGCTGCCAATGTGTGCTGCTGTGAGTCATTGCTGGCTGAGGGTAATAATGTACTACAGTATTTATGGAAGAACAGGATATGAGACCTCGGAAGGACCTTGGGGATTAGTTACTACAGTTTCCTCTTTTTCTCCCTCATTTGACAGATAAAGAACTTGGGGATGAGAGAAGAGGAGTAGCCTGACTAAGAATACAAGACAATAAAACACAATTATAATACAAAGTAACACAATATGATATAGTACATTTATGCAGCCCACTACTTTGACTTTATAATCAACAAATAGATGTACCCAACAAGAAAAGATGGGAAACCATAGCCTAGATAAGGAAATAGTATAATTATTAAATATACAGATTATGAATGGTTAATCAACCAAGTCCTTTTAAAAATTATTAAAAACTTTATTTTGAAGTCAAAACTTAATGAGTTAACTCTTTGAAACAAAAGTCATAATCTTACCCCACCCTCCAGACTATATTGTAGTAAAATTAGATGAAGTGATATATAAATAACAAGGAAAGAAAAGTTCTACTCAAGCTTGCTAGACTTTTTTTTTTTTTACCATATTTGAGCCTGTATTCTTTTCTTTGTTTCCTTTTTTTCTTTTCTTTTATGTAGGTGAAGTTAACGTGTAAGGGCATAACCACTTTGGTTTTGTTGATTTAGCTAGATCTTATCTCATAAATGTTCTTATTTATTTCCTTGTATACTTTAACAACAATTAGTGTGGGAAATTCTATTATATTCGATTATGATAATGTACTTTAATTAGTTTAGAAAAATTTGAAATAATATTTGTATCCAATTTTAGCTTTTCAAAACAATCAATATATTTTAATCAGTGTTTTTTTTTTATTTTTTGTCTACTTTAATGCTTTCCTATCTCCTCTTTTAGTATCTCTCAAACTCTTTTCTTCCACCAATCCAAACTTCCAAATCCTCATTCTAGACTGAAAAGTCCATTCATAGAGCTATTGTGTCAGTTTCACTGAATTCAAATTCATGGTACATAACTTTAGCTGTGAACCTAAATGAAACAGCAGATGGATAGATTGTCAGGCCTGAAATCAGGAAGACATGAGTTCACACTTCTCCTCAATCATTTGCTAGGTATGTGACCTTGAGCAAATCATTTAATCCTGTTTGCCTCAGTTTCCTCATCTGTAAAAAGACCTGCAGAAGGAAATGGTCAACCATCCCAGTATATTTGCCAAGAAAACCCTAAATAGGTCACGAATATTTTTGAACATAACCGAAATGCCAAAACAACATTAACCTTGTATTATTTTATTAAATGTTTTCCAATTTCATTTTAATCTGGTAACCAAGATTTTTAAAACTTCTTGAAGATCACCTATTATTTTGAAACTTCTGATCTACTTGGTTATCTATTTTCATAACACTGATGGTTATATTCAACTCCTTTTTCTCCCTCTTACTTCAGATTCCTTCAGTGTCTGGGAATTCTCTATTCCATCTCTGCAACATAATCCCAAATCCCTTTTATATTCCTTTTGCAGCCACTACCAACACTAGTACAAGCTGTTATTACCACTCATCTAGAGTATTATTGTGAACTCCTGAATGATACCTCCTACTCCACTCTCCCTTCTATTTGGTCCATTAAAAAATTATTTTTTTTTAAAACTATTTTTAACATTCATTTAAAATTTTTGTTTTTTAAATACTTTACCTCTCTCCAGTCTACCCCTGGCCCATTGTAGCAGCAAGCACCCCAGCGTTCCCAGGGTAGCTGCTGGCACAGGTTCTTGGAACTGCTTTGTTAAAGGAAAGTAACTCAAAATGGGTTAACAAGCTTACTTTAATCAGTCAGACATATATCGCTTACCTTGTTCAGGGGAAAAAGGTCAGCACTCCAAACTTCAAAGTATACAGGCAGAATTATCAAGACAGAAACAGATCAAGTAGACAGATTTCCAAACTGTCCAACCATTACATCCATACCCAGTCAACATCTGGGTTTTTCAAAGCCGGGCTCTGGACAACGACTTTTCAGAATACAGATCAAATCACAGAACACTTCTCAAAGTGAGCCCCCAAAACAAAGCCTCACATCAGGGCTTATATAGCCTTTTCCTGGCTCAGAGAATGTAACAACCTTATTGACCCACTGGCCAATCAAAAAGTATCTACTGAAAAACAAGCCTCCCACCCCAGGCTCCACGTGCACTTTAGCCTAGGGGCAGGGAAGATCTTTAAAATTTACATTTTCATTACACCCTTTGAGAAGCAAGTGACATGACATAATTATACAAGTGAAATTATACAACACACATATCCAAAATAAGATGTTAAAAAACATGAAAAATAAAATGAAAAACAATAAGCTTCATTAGTTCTCCTTCTGGTAGTGGAAAGCATTTTTTCATAATGGATGGATCCTTTGGACTTTTCTGGGATCATCTGGTCCATTCTAAATACAATTATCAGAATAATCTTTGTTGTGCATAAATGTGTTAACATTTACATGTCTGCACGAAAGTCCACCCTGGCTCCCTATTCCCACCTAAGTAAAATTTAAAACTACTGTGGGATGTTCAAAACTATCCCTCACATGTTACCAACTTATTTTCGCAGGCTTATTTTCTATTAGTCCCCTGTATGAACTTTGTTCTTTAGACAGACTTGATGACCCTGGCTCCCAAAGGCATTGCCACTCTCATGCCACTGTGGCTGCTCAGGCTATTTTATGATATTGAAATGGCATCTTCCTTTCCTTTTCCTACTGAATGCCTGCTCATTATTTATAGGTCAATGCAAATGTCATATCCTCAAAGAAATTATTCTCCCTTCCCATCATAACACTCAACAACAGCAACAACAAATTCTACTCTTGAAGGTTTTCAAAGTACTTTATACATGTTCTCTTACTGATTCTCACAACAACCCTCTAAGGTGGTTGCTATTCTTTTACTCATTTTGCCAATGAAGAAAATTAATCTGAGAAAGGTTACTGAGTTGCATGGGGTCACAGAGTAGAAAGCGTCTGAGGCAAGATCCTAACTTAAGCATGCAGCAAGTATTTCATAAATATTTTCTGAGTTTTATTTTAGATTCTTGGTTCATTTCTTTATCTCAGACTAGAGTAAACATAAGGCATCAGCGAGATCATGGCCAACAATATAGTTTCCACTTGGAACCTTTGTTTCCAACAGTGTAACTTGGTGATTGATGCAATTTGCTCAATTTGGGGGTGTAGGTTTTCTGATGGCAGACAACTTGCGCTGGCCATTACAGACCCAGAGACTTATCAAATCAGTGATGGTAAAAGAGTACTATTCTGTCTTTACCAATCATGTTGAAAGTGGCAGTGGAAGAGTAATTCTGGCAGCAAAGGAGAGAACTTGCTAAGCATGCTAAGGGTCTCACATTTATTTAGGCCATCTTAACAGACAACAGGCAGATGGACACAGGAGACATAGTCTGGGAAATACCCTCAAACTTCCTTTTCTGATCTTGGCTAGGCATTCCAAGTCATGATCCTGGGGAAAATATCCTATAGAGGAGGTTCTGGCTGTCCTCATCTATTATCAAGCAATGATCTCACATGTGACAGGCCAACCAGAATAATTGAACTGGTTGATGCTATGAGGAAGAGACAGTAGGTGATGTGTGCCAGGTAGGTGAAATTGCCAGCACCACCACCACCACTTCTTGTCACACACTGTGGGGGACAGCATAAAACATGTCACTTACGATTTCTGGAAATAGTAATGCTTTTAGCCTAGTACACCCAGTCATCATTCTGGGAAGCAACCTTTGTAGTAATGCAGCCTGGAAACTGGTTCCTTAGGTTCAATTGACACAGCTTTTAAAGACTCAGAAAGGAAAATTCTTTCCACCGAAGAAGAGTCAGATTATAAACTATAACTATTTAAAAAGAATTATTTTTTTATGGTAGAAAGTGTAATAGATCCCAAGTTGTGGTTCCATCACTTAATACCTGAATGGTCACATCTTTTACCCTTTTCTCCTAGAAATTTCCTTTAGCAGGGATTATGAAGAGTTTTATGACATTCGCTAAAGATGACCAAAGAAAACTCAAGGAAATAAAGCAATGGATATTTGTCAGATTCTAGAAAACTGAGTCTTGGGGAGAGTAAAAAAAAAGCTCCAGTGATTTGTTTCCATTTAAAGTCTAATTAATAGACCCACAAGTTTGAACTTCCGATAAGGGAATATTTGGTTTCTTATCTTTTTTGGCTATATAATGGAGGGAACACAGTCTCTGTAGTTAGAGAACCTGGTCTTCATTCTCATCTCTGATGCCAAGTTACCATTGACATGACACGTTACCATTATGACTGCAGTTTCCTCTTCTTTAAAATGAAATAGATTGACTACATGGCCTTTAATGGATGTATGATTTTTTTTATATTCAAAAAGAGAGAAATGAATTTGTGAAATATTATTATGCTTCCTCTGGCTTGGGAAATCTGTTTTTTTTCCACATGTAGTTGATCATTTGGCATTTAGATGTTTCTCATCATTAACCAATATGGAGGTATGTCAATGAAGAACTTGTGAAAGAAGCAGAGAAAAGCCAGCCTGTAAGTCTGAAAGAGAAAGATTGAGGCAGCAGCTGGAGGGATCTGAGGAGTGTGAAGACACCCTGCTTTCCTAAGTCTCTCTCCTGCCATCTTTCTTCAGAAATGAAAGGACCTATTTTTAGAGTTATTCTGACTTTTTACCTAACAAGGCAAGTGGAAAGGAAAATATGGTGAAATCTTCCCCTCTGAGGCCAAACACCTTGAGAAAGCCATTGACAATTGATGACTCTACTTTTGCTCCTTTTTTCTTTATCTTTTCATATTCTGAACTCTATTATCTGGCTTCTAAATTCATCATTCAACTAAGCCTTTTAAAATTTTTTTTTTTTTACAAAATATCTCCAAAATTGCTAAAATCTTGTTTACATTTATGAAAACTTTTAAAACTCTTTTCTCAACCTCTTGCTTTATACCTTCCAAAAATTGTATTTGAATTTATGCCCAAGTTGTGTTTTCCTTTGAGGCTTTGCTTGTAGGTTTTTTGGAACTATTTCCTTCTGGGTTTGTGTTTTGAGTATTTATATCACCACAACAGCTCTTTATTATGGAATTATTTTTGTCTGTTCATTTTTTTAAACTTCCTCACTTTAGGCTTTTCTTAAGTCCAGGTTTTACTCACTTTTGGAGGGAATATCTGGGTTGGTTCTGTTGCAGTTTTCTTGGGGTATTGGTTGTTTTGTTATTCCAGGCCCCAAAGGGGATCACATGCTGGGACTTACAAGTTTTTGATGCTCTAATTATTCTTATCCAGGGCAAAGTCTGATCACTTCTTTACCCTTTCATGATGCCTGCATCCAAATGGGCACAGGCAGAACCAAAAAGTGTGGAATGGTGGATACAAGCCAGGTGACCATCTGTTATAGCAGGTTCCGATTTATTGATCAGAGGGCGGCATTTATATAATGAATGAAAAGCAATTATCTCTTAGGAATACATGCAAAAATATTTACTATTCTTGTACATTTGGCATATCTGTATGTTTTTATGTCCTTGTTGATTTACATAATTCCATATGTCTTATTATCCTTGCTCCCTTTCATGCATCTAAGTCTGGCTCACAGCTCGATTATCGAGTCCTAAGCTCCTGCAAGTCAGGAAGAGATGGTGAACCAATCTTAAGACATAATATAGCCTTCATGGGGAATTGGCTTAGGAGAAATCCTGAACCAGAGTCTTCCCATGTATGGACCGGGTCAGAGATTGGCCCTTGACATATCCCCCTTTCTATACAAGTAACATAAGAGCATGAACCTCGGTTTCCAGGGCCAGGAAAGACTGGCCGAACATGTGAATCCCCAGAGATGCAACAAGGCACAATATCATCAGCAAGCATGCAACTAGAACAAAGTGAAGCAATAGAAAGTTGATTATTAGATGGATTAATCTTATTTATCCAATGAAATATCTGATTGGCTATATTTTCAGGATAAATTCCTGAAATATGACTTTGTGTTATTTGTTCAGTTACATAGGACAATTAATTTATATCCCTGGTGAAATTATGACTATGCAAAGAGCCATTAAACAATTATTACAATTGTTACAATTATTGTTTTTCATGTAGAAATGTAAATAGTTCAACTTTGATAAGTTCCTTATGATTTCTTTTCCCTGTTTACCTTCTAATACTTCTCTCTTTTTTTTTTTTTTTTTTTGCAGGGCCATTGGGGTTAAGTGACTTGCCCAAAGTCAAAGAGCTAGTAATTGTGTCAAGTATCTGAGTCCAGATTTGAACTCAGATCCTCCTTACTCCAGGGCTGGTGCTCTATTCACCAAACCACCTAGCCACCCCTCTCATCCTTCTCATGCTTCTTGTATCTGAATGTCAAATTGTCTATTCAACTCTGTTTTTTTCATCAAAAATGCTTGAAAGTCCTCTATTCCACTGAATGACCACATTTTCCCCTGAAACATAACATTCAGTTTTTCTGGGTAGGTGATTCTTTGGTTTAATCCCAGCTCCTTTGCCCTCCAGAATATCATATTCCAAGCCCTTCGATCCCTCAGTGTAGAAGCTGCCAGATTCTATGTTATCCTGATTGTGTTTCCACAATATTCAAATTGTTTCTTCCTGGCTGCTTGTAATATTTTCTCCTTGATCTGGGAACTCCAGAACCTGGTTATAATATTCCTAGGAATTTGCTTTTTGAGATCTTTTTCAGGAGGTGATTGGTGGATTCTTTCAACCTTTATTTTGCCCTCTGGTTCTAAAACATCCAGGAAATTTTCCTTGAGATTTTCTTGAAGGATGACTTCTAGGTTCTTTTTTTGATCATGGCTTTCAGGCAGTCCAATAATTTTAAAATTATCTCTCTTGGATCTATTTTCCAGGTCAGTGGGTTTTTTTTCCCAATGAGATATTTCACATTGCCTTCTATTTTTTCATTTGTTTGGATCTGTTTAACAGTATCTTGATTTCTCATAAAGTCACTAGCTTCCATTTGCTCCAATCTAATTCTGAAGGAATGATTCTCTTCAGTGAGCTTTTGAGATTCTTTTTCCATCTGGCAAATTCAGCTTTTTAAGGCGTTCTTCTCCTCATTTCCTTGTTGAGCTTCTTTTGCCATTTGAGTTAGTCTATTATTTAAGGTGGTATTTTTCTCAGTCATGCTGTTGACTCTTATTTCATAATTTTCTTGCATTATTCTCATTTCTCTTCCCAATTTTTCCTCCACTTCTCTTATTTGGTTTTCAAAATCCTTCTTAAGCTCCTCTATGGCCTGTAAACAGCTCATCTTTTTCTAGGAAGCTTTTGGTGCAGGATTTCTGACTTTCTGACTTTGTTGTCTTACTCCTGTTCCATGCTTTGATCCTTCCCCCCCCCCCAATAAGAGTATAATGTTGGATTGCTCTGTTTTCTTTGCTTCCTTTGCTTGTTCTTGTTGCCACTCAATTACTTGACTTTTGAGCCTTTTGTGACAGTAGAACTATGTTTCCAGAGGGGGAGTTTTGTCTCAGTCTATGGGTTTTCCAGCTGCTGGAGCTATTAGTCCAGTGCCCTCTCTGAAGCCTCAACATGCTCTGGCAATCTGGTCACACACCTCAGGACCTCCAGCAATAGAGATCCAAGCAGGTTAAAGCAAGAGAAATTACCCCTCAGATTGGTCACTTGGTCCCCCTGCAATCTGCAGACCAGGAGCTCTGAAGCAGCCATGAGGCAGGTGGCTGCATGGTTGTGAAGCCTCTGCTGCTTCTTGCCCTGGGAGCAAAGGCTGGACTGCATCCCCGAATTCCTAGGGCCCAAAGTCCACACTGTATTGACCTCTCACTTTGTCCTCAGCATCTATGGGTTGATAATTCTGGAATTATCAACACCACAGCTGCTTGTGATCTGAAGTCCCTCTAGCTGGCAGCTGGTCAGGCTACCCTGAGGCTAAAATGTTGGGCTCTAACAGGGCTGGGGTCAGCTCCCAGAGAGCTGTGCTGACCTCTTTCTGCCAGCCTGTAGGGCTCTCCTCAGCAGGAGGTTAGCTTCTCTATGTCATGTTGTGGATTCTGTAGCTCCAAAGTTTGTCTAGAGTCATTTTTTACATGAATTGAAGGAGGTTCGAGCCGAAGCCCTGCAGAAGTCCTGTTTCTACTCTGCCATCTTGCCTCTCTCCCCCCATTCTAATTTTGAAATAATTATTTTCTTGAGTGAAATTTTGGACCTCCTTTTCCGTTTGGCAATTTCCACTTTTTAAGACATTCTCCTAATTGGCTTTTTGGGACTCTGTTGCCATTTGTGTTAGTCTTTTTTTTAAGGTATTATTTTCCTCAGCATTTTGGGGGGTCGTTTTTAGCAAGCCGTTGACTTGTTTTCCTGATTTTCTTGAGTCACTCATTTTTCTACCCCAGTTTTCTTCTACTTCTCTTACTTGCTTTTCAAAATTCTTTTTGCACTCTTCCATGGGCTCAGACCAATTTATATTTTTCTTGGATCCTTTGGATGTTGAAGCTTTGAGGTTTTTATTTTCTTCTGGTTGTATGTTTTGATCTTCCTTGTCACCTAAGTAGGACTTTATAGTCTGCATTTTTCCCCACTGTTTGCTCATTTTTCTATCCAATTACTTGACTTTTTAGTTCTTTGTTAAGGTAGGACCCTCCTTCCAGAGTGCAGAGTGCACTGTCCCTGGCTTCATGGGTTTTGCATAGCTGTTTTCACAGATATTTCTAGGGACCTGTAAATTTTTAGCTCTTCCAATATTGTATGATCAAAGGAGAGGTATTTACTCCTCTCCTGGTCTGTACTCTGGTCTGTGTGTTACCGCAAGCACTCATTTCTGCCTTAGAACTGTGAGGAGGATTCCCTCTCCACCACCACTACAAGCTCTACCATACCAATGTTTCTCTTCACCCCAGGACTGCCACCTATGACTGTGACCCAGATCTAAGGAAAGGCAAAGCAAAAGAATCTTGCCTCACAGTCAGTAAAGAGATTCCTGTGGTCCAAATTTGATGAGCTGCTTAATTGCCCCAGAATCTTTTGGTTGAGAACTCTGGAAGCAGCTGCTGTTGCTGCCACCACTGGCCTGGAGCTAGGGTTTGCTGGGGCTATATCCTGCTCCTTCCTCAGTCATGTCCCACAGATTGTCCTATTGACCTGAGTTATCTTTGCTGTTTGTGATTTGAGAAGTCTGGAAACTTCAACAGCTGCCATCAATCAGTCCCCTGAGGCCTTCTCCTTCCATGTCTGTGCTTTCCATACCCATGCTTGACTGTGCTCTTCCCTCTGACTGGTGCAACAGACCTTTCTGGTTGATCTTCCAGGTTGTCTTGGGCTGGAAATTTGTTTCACTCCATCATTTTGTGGCTTCTGCTCCTCTAGAATTTGTTTAGAGTCATTTTTATAGATATTTTCAGTAGTTTGGGGAAGAATTTAAGGAAGTCCCTGCTTTCATGCTACCATCTTGTCTCCAACCACTTTACCACTTTAATATGCCTTTATTCCTGCATTCTAAGGGCCCATTAAGTTTCTAAATTATGATGTATTAAATAAATACAAATAAAACAATTTTGAGATATTTCACAACTGTCAGATTAGCAAAAATGATTAAAAAAGGATAGTGACACATGTTGAAGGGGGTGTGTAAAAATTGGGACACTAATTCATTGTTGGTGGAATTGTGAACTGATTCAAACATTTTGGAGAAAAAACTGGAATTATGCCCAAAGAGCCATTACAGTGCCAATATACTTTGTCCCAGCAATATCGTTACTAGGTCTATTTCCAAAAATGATTATGAAAAGAGGAAAAGAACTTATATGTTTTAAAATGTTTATGGGAACTTTCTTTGTGGCGACAAAAAACTGGAAATTGTGGGGATGCCCATAAATTGAGAAATGACTGAATAAATTGTGTTGTATGATTGCTATAGAATACTACTATGCTGTGAGAAATGATAAACTATGATATTAGAAAAACATGGAGAGACTTGCGCAAAATAAGGAACAAATAAATTAGCTAAATAAAAAGAAAGCTACAGTCTAACCAATATTATTTCAAGAACAAGTTTGAGTAACTGTAGGGTTAATGGAATAAAGGCTCTTCCCTGGCCTACATGACCACGTGTTCCATGTTTTTCCTTGGAACCGGGGCCATGTTCCCAGGTCTAAAGGTACACATGTATTTCAATCACGTCTTACTGCTTTGAGCTCTGGTCCAGTTCACAGCAGTGACCTAGAGCCCTGGTGCAGAGTCAATCAGGCTCTGGGATGCATTAATTCAATTAAGTATTGAGACACATAGATTTTCTGGGAGGTTTTTATTTTGCTTTGAAACTCACTCATGAGAAAAATGTTTGCCTGAGGTCTTTGTGATTTGGCCAGATGAGACTTTGGATAGCCATTGTTAAAGGGCCTCCTGGCTTTTTGAACCCAGATGCTGGTGCTCCCTGGTCTGATGATTATTTATCTATTACTTTGTTCAGACATTTGGAGCCCTGTCTACTGGATTCTTTCCTAGATATTCACTTCTTTCTACTTCTTTGTTTGCATTGTTTAATTCAAGTAAGATTTTTTAAAGCTTTCCTTCCTGAAGAAAAGGAGATCAAACGTGTGTGCTAGCTGCCCTTCTGTGTACTGGTGTTATTGGTCTTACACCTCCACAGCAGCTGCAAGTATCATTACTGATACAATGATTAAGTAATTTGAACTCTTATAAATATCCACATTAATAATGAAGGCATATGAAGGAAGATAGTATGCACATCCAGAGAAAGAATTGATAAATAGAAGTATTTTTGGAATGATTTTTTATTACCCCCTCACACACACAAACACAATTGTGTCTTATGATAACCATCTCTAGGGTTGGGAGGGGAAGAAAAAAAGAAAAAAATTACATTGTAACTTTACTATATATTTAAAAGATATAGCAAGTTGTACATAAGAGACTAGTACTTTCATGCGCAAGAATCTTTTATAAAAATATGTTATGGAAATGATTTTTTAATTCATAAATTAAAATAAAATTAATGAAAAAATGAAAAAATGAAGACAAGAATGGTAATAATAGTGTGGATAATCTGAAGAAGACAAGAATGTGGAGTCAAAGGTATAGCTGCTAGTACCTTCTCCTGTGTAGCTACTTTTCACTTCTTCTGTATTTGTATTTATCTTCTAGACTTATATGTCTATGTATTTAATTGTGTATCTATATATATATATACACATATGTATGTGTACACATACACACACATATACCCTTCCTACTTGAATATAAAGTTCTGATGGGCAGAGTATGTTTTGTATTTTTCTCTTATCTCTAGTGCCTAAAATAGTGCCTGGCATATAGTAAGCAGTTAGTAAATATAACTTATTAATTGGAAGTGGAGAGTATTCTCATCTTGGGGAGGAAAATGTACCCTTGATTAAAGGAGAGGAACCCAACCTTCTCTAACAGTTTAGAAAAGGGAAGTGACAATCCCAATCAGCAAAGCTATGTGTTTTGTCCCATGAATGTCCAAGCTATAATTCATTCATTCACTCATTCATTTATAAAATGCTTTTTGGACTTCTAGGTAAGTGATGAAAAGAATCAGCATGTTTTTTTTTAAATCTCACCAAATAGATACTACTGACCCTTTTTTACCACTGGACCATATTCCCTGCAATATGAATATAGAGCACAGCTGGCAAATCTGGCTAGACTACATTAAAATGTAATAGTAAAATATGTAATAAAAATAAAAAGCACAATAGAATACAGTTTTTTTTTTGCTTTTTGGAGGGGCAGTTGGTGTTAAGTGATTTGTCCAAGGTCACATGGCTAGTTTTGTGTGTGTGTGTGTGTGTGTGTTAAGTGACTTAGGCCAGATTTGAACTCAGGTCCTCAATTCCAGGGCCGGTGCTCTATTCACTGTGCCATCTAGCCATCCCCAACAGATAAGATTAATATGTGTTTTTCTAATTTCAACATATATCCTGCATGTTTGGAATGGTTTAGTGGCCCTGCTTTCTATTTTGTTTCACACCATGGGTTTAGAGAATCACTTCATGTTTTTACTTGGAGATGAAAGATGTGGAGCCTATCCTGAGTCATTTTTTGCTATCTCTCCTCAGCATCTTTGAGGACTACAGCATGGACGTGATCATCAGCACTTCATTTGGTGTCAATGTTGATTCCTTGAATAACCAGAATGATCCTTTGTCAGAGAAATCAAGAAGTTAATTGGATTTGGTTTTCTGGACGCAGTTACATTTACAATAAGTAAGTTGGTTCTTCTTTACAGAAATGTAAAATTAAAAATTCAGTGTTCCTGACATTCCTGAAAAAGCTCAATAGTTTGGTTCATAGATTTAGAGATGGACAGAGAGAGTGATGCTTCTAGATCCTGGATAGAAGTTAGTCATTTTTGGAAGAATACACAGAGATGACAAGGAGTGGAAACAAGAGAGCAATGAAGACACAGATGGGACTTTCTTAGGTTTCAAGTGCATCTAAAGTAAATTTGACTGAGGTATATTTGTTCTACTATTCCACCCTAGATGTCATGGTTGACCTGGTTTGTTCTAAAAACCACACAGAAGAAGAATTTAGAACTTAGTACTTAGAACAATTTTGTTCTTTTCCCAGAAAGTAGTCATGTATTATGCCCTGGTACAGAGAGGACCTAGACATGGTGATACATGAAAATCTCAGGCTATTTCCTATAGCTCTCAGGATTGAAAGGGTTGCTAAGAGAAATATTGAGATCAATGGCCTCAGGATTCCTAAAGGCACAGTGGTCATGACCCCATCGTTTGTCCTTCATTGCGACCCAGAATATTGGCCAGAGCCAGAGGAGTTTTGACCCGAAAGGTAAACACTTCAAAAAAAATAGGGATGGGGGGGTCAGCTAGGTGGTGCAGTGAGTAAAAACACTGGCTCTGGAATCTGGAGAACCCAGGATTGGTTCTGGCCTCAGATACTTAACACCCACACAAAAAATACTGGCCATGTAACCTTGAGCAAGTTACTTAACCCCAATTGCTTAAAAAAAAAAGTTACTCAACATGATCAACTGAGACAGTTTGTAGAGAACATTGAGTTGGGAGACAGAAACAGGCTTTGAATCCTGCTTCTGTGTCTTGCTTAGATCAATGACTCTGGATCTGTAACTTAAACTTTCCCAACAGCCCTGAAAAAGGCCTACAGTAGCTATTTCAGTAGCTTGGACAGAACCACTTTAGGCATACTTGTCTCTATTTTACAGATGAAGGAATTGAAGCTTATGTACAGAAAGTGACTTGGCATTAGCCCTACGGCTAAGAAGTGTTAGAAATGGGTTTTGAATACTGATCTTTGTTACGGTTTCCAAGCTCTAAAATGAGGGTTTAAACTGTATGTCAACTGAAATCCCTTCCATAATTAAATCCTCTTTTAATTAGTTACTTCATAATTTTCTATTCCATGGTCAATGCAAATGTGTAATTTTGTTTATGAATCACATTTTTGTAGTTTTTTTAAAAGCCTTTAATAGTCACCAAAATATTTAAGGCATATCAAACAAAGGACATCATGCTACATTCATAGTCAAAAAGACCTGAATTCAAAGTTGACCTCTGATACAATTTACCTAACTGGCTAAGGGCACTAATGATCCCATTCTACATAGTGACTCTTCCAAACATTTTCATCCCTCCTTAAACTTCCCATTATTCCCCTCTTGCCACTCTTAGCTGAGAACCTTTCCTAATATTTCTATTAGAAAAAAAGTAAGGCTATTCACAATGAACTTCTTTCCTCCTCTTCCTCACCTTCCATCACTCAAATGTCTTCTGCTACTAGCCCCTCCTTTATACCTGGATCACTTGATGATATAACTTTATTCCTCTATTTGTTCAAGTGAATCCACCTCTTCTAACATATTGCCCCATGTGTCATCCCCACTCATATACTTGTTTTCAATCTGTCCCTGTCTACTGACTCCTTTCCTATTGCCTAAACATGCCCTTGTGTCTTCTATCCCGAGTAAACACCTACTTGATCCTTCCCTCCCTGTTATTTCTCTATATCTCCTCTATCCTTTGTAGCCAACCTCCTCAAAAAATTCACAAGATAATAAAAAGGTACAAAGGTTTCCTTGAATAAGTGCTTCCACTTTCTCTCCTTTTTCTTTCTTCATCTTTGCATCTTAAAAATTAATTTAAAGTCTGTTGTTTTATTGTTATTCAGTTGTGTCTGATTCTTCATCACCCCATTTGGGGTTTTCTTGGCCAAGATGCTGGAGTGATTTGGCGTTTACTTCCCTAGCTCATTTTACAGATGAGAAAATGAAGGAAAACATGGTTAAATAACTTGCCCAGGGTCATAGTAAGCTAGTAAGTTTGTGAGGTCATGTTTTAATTCAAGTCTTTCTGACTCCAGACCTTCCTCTCTTTCTATTCTGCCATCTAGTAACCCCGAAAGTGAGATGCTGTTTTGATAAAAGATCAATAGTGTCATTCCTTACATTTCTTAGCAATTAAAATTTTAGCACTTCTAAAATCTAAATAATATCAATATTAGGGTAGCTTGTTGGGAGTCTCGAAATTTGTGCCTTTCAAGCCTAGTTTGGGAATTTAAAAAATGATCAATAACAAATAGGGCTTGAAAGTAGGAAGGAATTGTTCTGAAGACAGACAAGTAATCCTTTAGATGTTCTTACTATATTCTTGAAGCAGATTTCTTAATGTCTGATTTTGTCTCTTTTTAATTTTTTCCATTGATTTTTAAAATTTTGATTGCCAAATTCTGTCCCTTCTTCTGGCACCTTCCTCAAAAATTGAGAAGTCAAGCAATATGAATCAATTTTCATGTGAAGCATGAAAAACATTTCCATTCTATTTTTGTGGCAAAGAGCAAGAAAAGTAACATGAAAACAATGTGCTACAATCTGCATTCAGAGTTCATAATCTCTCTCTTTTGAGGTGGATAGCATTTTTCATTATCATACTTTGGAATTAATTTGGATTTTTGTATCAAGCTGAAGAGCTATGTCTTTCCAGTTGTTCATTATTACAATTTTATTATTATTGTGGAAATTGTTCTTCATTTTGCATCAGTTCATGTAAATCTTTCCAAGTCTTCACGAAACCATCACTTTATAAATTTCTTGCACCACAAGTATTCTATCACAGCCATAACACTATTTGCCCAACAATTCCTCCTTTGATATGTATCTTATCCATTTGATTTTTTTGCTCCCAGAAAAGTACTGCTATAAGTATTTTTGTGACTTTGGACTTTTCCCTGTTCTTTGATCTCTTTGGGATATGAGTAGTGGTGTTGCTGGGTTAGTGTTTACAGTTTTGTTTACTTTTGGGCATAGTTCCAAATTGTTCTCCAAAATTGTTGGAGCACTTTACAGTTCTGCCTACAGTATTCTAATGTCCTTTATTTTCACATTGTCTTCAGCATTTGTTATTTTTTTTTTCCTGTTTAGATTAGTGAATCTGACAGGAGTGAAATGGTACCCAAGAAATCTTGTAGTTTGAATTTTTGTAATCATTGGTGATCTAGAGTATGTTTTTATATGACTATTGATAGTTTTGATTTCTTCTTCTAGAATTCCCTGTTTATTTCCTTTGATCTTTTGTCAATAAGGTATTACTCTCACTTTTAAAAAATAAATTTGGCTCATTTCTTTACAGATTTTGTTGGTTGATTCTCATGAATTCTCCAAGTACACCATCTAATCATCTTCAAAGAGGGATAGCTTTTCCTCTTCATTGCCTATAACTATTGCTTCAATGTATTTTTCTAGTTTATTGCTATAACTAAAATTTAATACAATACTGAGCAATAATAGTGATAACAGACATTCTTGTGTCACCTGTTATCTCACTCGGAAGACTTCTAGTCTATTCCCAAATAGATGATACTTGTTCTTGGTTTTAGATATTTATTTATCATTTTAAGAAAATCTCCATTTATTACTATGCTTTGTAGTGTTTTTAATAGAAATAGGTGGTATATTTTGTAAAAAACCTTTTCTGGATCTGCTGATCTAACCATACAATTTTTTAGTAATTGACATGATCAGTTATAGCTTTACTAATTTTTTTGTTTTTGCTTTTTGGAGAGCAGTTGGGGTTAAGTGACTTGCCCTAGGTCACATGGCTAGTTTTTGTGTTAAGTGTCTGAGGTCGGATTTGAACTCAGGTCCTCCTGACTCCAAGGTCAGTGTTCTATTCACTGCACCACCTAGCTACACCAGTTTTCCTAATATTTAACTCATCCTACTTTCTTGTTATGGTCATACCTGATAATAACTATCCTTGTGTTATATTACTATAGTCTTCTATTTAGCATTTTAAAATTTTGCATCAATATTCATTAAAGAAATCTGTCAAGGGTTTTCTTTCTCTGTTTTTGCTCTCTCTGGTTTAGATAGCAAGACTTTATCTCTGTCACAGAAAGAATTTGGTAGAACTCATTCTTTAGCTATTTTTTTCAAGAGGTTTATATAATAGGGGAATTAATTGTTCTTTAAATGTTTACTAGAATTCACTTGTAAATCCATGTAGTTATGTGAATTTTATCTTTAAAAGCTCATGTATGGCTTGTTCAATTTCTTTTTTCTAAGTTAAAGGTCATTTAAATATTTTATTTCCTTTCCTGTTAATCTGTGCAATTTATATTTTCTATAAATATTCATCAAATTCCTGTAGATTGTCAATTTCATTGGCATATAATTGGAAAACAAAGTTTCTAGTAATTGTTTTAATTTTGTCTGTATTCATTATTTTCATTTTTAATAGTGGTAATTTGGCTTTCTACTTTCTTTGTAAAAATTAAATTAAGCAAATTTTTGTGTTTTATTATTTTTCTCCCATAAATCAGATCTCCATTTTACTTTTTTAATTAAAGGTTGTTTATTGTACAATTTTTAAATCTCTTTTCATTTTTAGGATTTTGATTTTTTTAGATAAAGATTTTCAATTTGTTCTTTTTCTAGTTTTTTTCCTTCATGTCCAATTCATTGGTCTGCATATTTCCTCTTTTATTGATCTAAGGCTCTAGAGATATAAAATTTCTTCTACATATTGCTTTGACTGCATCCCATCAATTTTGAATGTTGTCTCACTGTTGTCATTATCATTGTTGGAATTTTTTATTGTTTCTAAGATTTGTTTATTAACCCATGCAATCTTCAGGATTAGATTATTTAGTTTTCAATTTTCAATCAATTGTTATAGAAAGCTCTTTATTGAATTGAATTTTTATTTAATTACATTCCAAAACAGTGCATTCAATATGTTACCTTTTCTGTAATTGTTTGTGAAAATATTTTGCCCTAATATATGGTCAATTTTTGTGGTGTCCTGTAGAACTAAGGAAAAGAAAAGATTTTCCTTTATATTCTCATTCAGTTTTCTCCAAAGGTCTGTCATATCTAACTTTTTAAACATGCTATTCATCTATTTATAGCATTCATTCTTTTTCTTTTCTTTTCTTTTTTTTAATTAATTCTTTAATTTATTAATTTGTTATATAATTGTTGTTTGACCCATTCATTCTTTAGTATTAGATTATTTAGTTTCCAATTAGTTTTTAGTCTGTGTTTTCATGGCCATTTATTAATCTAATTTTTATTGTGTCATGATCTGTAAAATATGCATTTAATATTTGTGCCTTTCTTCACTGGGTTGTGAGGTTTTTATGCTCTGGTACATAGTCAAATTTTGTGTACATGCCAAATACCATGGAGAAGAAGGTATATTCCTTTCTATCCCCATTCAGTTTTCTCCAGAGGTCTAAAATATTTGCCTTCTCTAAAATTCTATTCACCTACTTAACTTCTTTCTTGTTTATTTTGAGGTTAAATTTATCAAATTGAGAGAAAGAGAGGTTGAGGTCTCCCACTAGTGAGTTTTGCTATCTATTTCTTCCTTTAGCTCCTCTAACTTCTCCTCTAAGAATTTGGATACTATACCACTTGGTGCATATATGTTTAGTAATGATATTGCTTCCTTGTTAATGGTGCCTTCTAGCAGGATACAGTTTCTTTCCTTATCTCTTTTAATTAAATCAATTTTGATTTTGATTTCTTTGAGATTAGCATTGCTTACTCCTGCTTTTTTTTCTTCAGCAGAAGCATAATATATCCTTCTCCAGCCTTTTACCTTTGCCCTGTGTGTATGCCACTGTTTCAAATGTGTTCCTTGTAAACAACATATTGTAGTATTATGGTTTTCAATCCATTCTGCTATCCTCCTCTGTTTTATGTGAGAGCTCATTACATTCACATTTACAGTTATGATTACTATCTGTGTCTTTCTCTCCATCCTATTCCCTCCCCTATTTATGCTTTTATTTCTCCTTTCTCCCTTTCCCTCCTCATAAGAATTTAGCTTTTGACCACTGCCTCTCTCAATATTCCCTCCCTATCAACTCCCTTCCACTGCCCCCCCCCATTTTTCCTTATTACTTCTTCCCTCCCTTCTGATAACTACTCCCCTTTTCTTTCCCTTTTCCCCTTCTAGTGCCTGTAGGACACATTAGATTCTTATATTTAACAAAGTATGTTATTCCCTCCTTGAACCAAATCTGAAGAAAGTAATTCTTAAGTAATGCTCTTTTCCTGCCCTCTGTTCCCTCTGCTGTAATGTTTTTGTGTCTCTTCATGTTAGATTTCTATACTCAACTGAATATTTTATTTTCTCATTGAATCAAAACCAATGAGAGTAAAGCACATATAATTTTCATCTCTCTTCTTTCCTTCTACTATGCTTTTGTGTCTCTTCATGTAACAATTTATTCTTTTCTCCATTCTCCTTTCCTCTTCTCCAATTACAAACTGTTTACAAGTTTTAATTAGATTTTTTTATCATCACATCAGGTAATTTATACCCACACCTTCTATCTTTATGTATATCTTATAAATGTCATGATAATTACACATTTCTCAAGATTAGCAGATATTATCCTCCCATATAGGGATATAAACAGTTTTCTCTTATTTAAAAACAAGTTTCTGTGTGTTTTCCTTTCCCTGTCTACCTTTTTAAGTATCTCTGGATACATTGACCTCTGACCTTTACATCAGCAAAGTTTGCAAGTCCCTTATTTCATTGAAGGACCATCTCCATGCTTGAAAGATGATACTCAGTTTTTCTCAGTAGTTAATCCTTGGCTCCTTTGCCTTATTATATTTTCCATATTCTGTATACCATCCCTCCAATCTCTTCATGTAGAAGTTGCTAGGTCCTATGTGATCCTGACTGTAGTTCCACAATATTTGAATTGTTTCTTTCTGGCTTCTTGCTCTATTTCCTTCTGTATCTGATAATTCTGGTATTTGGTTATAATGTTTCTTGGAGTTTTCAAATTAGTAACTCTTTCAGGAGGTGTTTGGTGGATTCTATCAATGACTATTTTACCTTTACTCTATGTTCCTAGGGCCTCAGGACAGTTTTCATTGATGATTTCTTGGAAGATATTGTCTAGGCTTTTATTTTCATCATGGCTTTCTGGTTGACCAGTAATTTTTATATTATCTCTCATGGGTCTATTTTCCAGATCAGTTGCTTTTCCAATGAGATATTTTACATTTTATTCTATTTTTTCATTCTTTAGATTTTGTTTACCTGATTCTTGATGCCTCATGGAGTTATTAGTTTCCACTTCTCTAATTCTATTTTTTTTACGAATTGTTTTCCTCCATTTTTGTGCCTCCTTTTCCATTTGGCCAAGTTTTGCTTTTAAGGAATTATTTTCTCCATTTAGGTTTCCTAAATTCTTTTTTCCACTTGGACAATTGTACTTTTTAAGGAGTTGTTTTCTTCAGTGATTTTTTCCCCATTTTTCCAGTTGTATTTTTTAACAGATTTATCAATTTATCTTCTATTTCTGTAACTTGGCTTTTAAAATCCTTTTTGAGCTCTTCCAAGAATGCTTTTTGGGCTTGAGATTAGCTCATATTCCTTTTTGAGGTTTCAGATGTGGGCATAATGCTTTGCTCTTCTAAATTTTGTTCTTCCCACTCACCACAATAACATTCTAAGGACTTTGTTTTTCCAATTTGTTTTTTGCCCATTGTGATTGCTTATTTCCTGGGTTTTAAAGTGAATCTCTGCTTCTGGGGCACAGAGGGCTTTGACCTGTTTTTCTTGTGCTGGTAGCTAGGAATCTGGTTGCTGGCTTTGTGTACTGTAGCCTCTGGTTCTGTCAGAGGCTATAAAGTGCTTACGTGGTGCTGAGCTGGAGCTCACTGAAGAGTGCCAAGACCAAGGCCAAGGTAAGGACTTTCTTTGTTTCCCCTAGGTTACACTGAAGCTCACAATGGGAGGAGTGGGGAAGGGGTGGTCTGACCACTTCAGTTTTACACCTCCCTTCCCCTGGGTTAGAGCTCAGATGGGCTCAGCCACTGATGCCCATTGCCTAGTTTTTGTCTGCTGACTCCTCTGGCTGTGTGAAGACATACCTGGGTTTTTGGAGTTAGTGTTTGCTGCTTCATCCCCCTGGGGTTCAGGATCTCCCCATTGGGATGCCTCCCATCCAGTACTGGTCCCCCTAAAGTCACAACACAGCCACAGTCACCCTCTTCTTGTAGATCTCCCAAGTCTCCTACTGGTACCACTATTTCAGGATTTTACCTTGGAGCACTATTTTCTGGGTTTTTCCAGTTCAACAAGGCGGGGATGAGAGCACCTACAGTTTGCTCTGATGTCTTGGCCCCTGGAAGTTCAGGTAGGTGATTTCTAAACATCTTGATTATGGTCAGATTGCTCCAGGAGTAGCTGATCCCACAGCTGATGCCACAGCCAGTGGCCCTCTGCTTGTTTTTTACCCTGCAGTGGCTAAATCAGTTCACCTGGGCTTGCTCTGGGTCATCTATATTCAGGTCTGTGTCAGCATAGCCTATGCACTGCACTCTGAGCTCCCGCTGGGTGGCACAACAAATCCTATGCATTGATTTTCCCTGTTTTCCTTTACTTTATAGCCTCTGACAGAACCAGAGGCTACAGTACACAAAGCCAGCAACCAGAAGCAATGCCTCCATGGCAGAGCAAAGGAGACATTCCAACTGAAGGCTCCCAAAATTCTTTTCTGAACAACTTTAAAATAACACATCTAATCAAATTCTAAAATGGCATGTTCAAAAAAAAGAAGAATGGAAAGAGTCATTTTTCCAGCACAGAACAATTTAGGCAATCAGAAAGAGAGATCTGTGTCACAAGACTTGGGGGATGGACAAAAGCAGAGCTTGGTAGGGACATCAACTATGGGTCTTGGAGGTGACCATGGAAGCAGCAAAAAGGTAGCTACAAACACATGGTAAGAAAGACTCAGGAGGTCCCCTATTCTAGGACTAAGCATGAGATCAGGCACAATTTAACAACTCTGTTGTTCATTATGCATTTCTACATCTAAGTTGTGGGAGGAGAGGAGTTTTGGTCATAAGAGAGCAAGAATCCTATGAAGTTAAGCACCGTAATGCAAAACAGGAGAGCAGGGATTACATTCATACCTGAATAAAACCAACTTAGAAGCACTAAAAATATATAGGCTTCTAAAGCCAACTGTTAAAACAGAAGGCAAAAAAGCCTCAAACTTGGGACAGTGACTTACCCTTGAAGTGAGCAGAATCAAACTTCAGCAGAAATTTTAAAGTCAAGAAAAGAAGTAAAAATGAGCAAAGAAAAAGTAAACCTGATCATAAAAAGCTATGAGGATTACAGGGAAGTTCAAGTCTCAAAATGAGAAGAAGAAAGTGATATGAAAACTATAAGCAAAACCTCAAAGAAAACTTCATTTTGGGCAAAAGCCCCCAAAGAATTCTCAGATGACCTACACCAAAAAAGAACCTTTTTAAAAAGGGGAAAATTATTTTACAAATTGAATGAAAGAAGGAAAGAAAATATTGGGAAAAATAAGAGCAATTCAAGAGAATTATGGGAAACAAATTAACAGCTTTAACTCAAAATCTAGCGGAAATGAATGATGTATATCAGAAGTTAATAAAGCATTTGAAAAAAAAAGAGACAATAGTTCCCAAAGAGAATACATCATAACCCAACTGGATGTATAACAAGAATGTGGGATAGGATTCATATCAGATAAATTACAAACATAATTGACAATAATGATAATAATAAAACCAATCAAAATTATACAATTAATTATTACTGTTGCTGTCATTTGGTATTAATACTTTTATTTCCCTAGACTTGAAAGCTTATATGTACCAAAATATTGATGGAATAGAATACATTTCAATTCTTTTAAGAGAAAATGAAAGACATTTTCTTAAATATTTTAAGTTCTCAAAATACTATATTCTGGAGACCATAGAATAATTCAAAGTCCATTATTTGTATTTTTGATAGTTACATGTTGTTATCAGATTATTTAAATAAATATAACTGTTTAAAATGCAACCATTCCTGTTTAAAATGTTACAACTTATAAGCATAGATTTTTCCTTAAAAAGATAAGCTGTATGTACTTCAAACAAAGAGCCAGCATCAACTGTCATGAGAATGTGCTAGAAATCTTTCTGATAAGAACAGGAGAGAAGCAAGAACATTCTTTGCTACTATTGCCATTGAATATTATGGTAGACTTGCTAGTTATAGCAATAAGACAAGAAGACAAAAATTAAAAATAAACATAGGCAAAGTGGAAAGGAGTTACCACTTTTTGCAGATGATATGATGGTTTATTTACTGAACCCTGAAGAGTCAACTAAAAATTATCTGAAACCATTAACAATTTAGGTATAGATTAGATAAACAAAAGACAATAACATATAATGTTAATAAACTCACGAGTTATAGAATCAAAGATCCCTGCTATTGGAACAAGATCTCACTATTTGACAGAACTACTGGGAAAACTGGAAAGTAGTCTGGCAGACATTAAACATAGAGCCAAACCTCCTTTTTTTGTATCTAGATAAGCTCAAAATTGTTACACAACTGAGATATAAATGGTAAGATGCTAAGGAAATTATTGAAGCATGGAAAAAATACCTGTTGGATCTATGGGTAAGGGAAGAGAATCCATGATCAAACAAGAGTATAGTGGGAGGTAAAATGAAGGATTTTGAATATATAAAAATAAAAAAGATTTTGCAGAAACAAAACTAATGCTGCTAAAATGAGAAGAAAAGCAGGAAAGTGTGAAAATATCTTTGCACCAAGTTTCTCTGAAAAAGATCTCATTTCTGAAATATATAAAGAACTATGTCGAATGTGTAAGAATAGGAATGAATCTCCAGCTGATAAGAAGTCAAGGGATATAAACAGAAAGTTTTCTGAAGAAGAAATCAAACCTATAAGTAGTAATATGAAAATATTCAAAGCCACAAATAACTGTAGAAATCCAAATTAAGTCCATTCTCATACACTGTACATAGCATCAGGAATATTGTAATGATGATCTGCTGTGTAAGAATTAGCTACTCTAGGGGCAGCGATGTGGTTCAAAGCACCAGCCCTGGACACAGGAGGACCTTAATTCAAATCTGACCTCAGACACTTGACTCCCTAGATCTGCGACATTGGGCAAGTCACTTAACCCTTGCCTTTACCCCTCAAAAAATAAAAGACCAGAAAAAGATTGTTAGCTACTCTAATCAAGACAGTGATACAAGGATTCACTCACACACACACACACACACACACACATACACACACATATGGACTCATCATGAAATTTCAAAGGGCCCATTATGAAAAATGCTCTCTAGTTCCAAAGTGACAATCAATGAACTATGAGTGTAGGTTAAAGAATACTTTTTAAACTTTCATTATAGTTTTTGTTTTTTATTGCTTTCTTTTTGCCACATGACCAATATGGAAATACATTTTGAAAAATTCACATCAATAATTGATATAATGTTTGCCTTTAAAGAGACTTGGCAGGTGAAGGAGGAAAGAGAAATTGGAACTCAAAATTTTAAAAACAAATGGTAAAATTTTATTTAAAACTTAATTGGGAAATATTTACCTAGATAAATAAAATATGTTTTAAAATAACACCATTCTGATGTACCAATTCAGAAGCATAGCTTGGCTGAGATAACCAAAAAAATAGAAAACTTGAAGATGGGGATGTGGTAAAATGACAAACTGTTGATAGAGCTGTGAACTAGCTCAACCGTTCAAGAAAGCAACTTGGAATATACCCCCAAAGGCATTAAACTATGCATTTCCTTTGACCCAGCAATATTGGCACTAGGTATATACCCCAATGAAATAAAAATTCTACTTGAAAATATATTAAACTCTGATAAGTATTATGACTAAGAACATCCAAATAACTCATGAAAATAAGCTACGTAGTTTTTTGCAGATAGCTGATGTACTCAGAGTATAGATTGAAGGATACTTCATTAAACTTTATTTTCCATTTTTGAAATGGAGATATAGCTAATTACTTTGTATCAGTATATATAATTATAATTGGTTTTGTTTTTCTTTCATTCCCAATGGGTAGGGGAGTTAGGAGAGGATGCAGGGAGAGAATTTGGAGTTGAATATAAAATAAAATTGTATTGAAAGAAGAACAGGGTTATTGTACAAGGAAGATGTCAGTTACATTGTCCTCCAGTATAGTCATATTCGATACAGAATACTGTCCACATAATGACCCTAAAAAATAAATGTCTAAAGAAGGACAACCAAGATTGGCAGAGAGCTTTATTCTGTGCCATCTGGAGATCAGCTGAAGAAAGTGAGGATGCTTTTCTTGGGGCAGAGACAGTTTAGGAAGGTGTGCTAGTTGTGTTCAAATGCTTCAAGAGTTGTCACGTTGAAGAGGGATTAGACTTGATTTACGAGAATAGAACTAGGACCAACCATGGGAGGTACAGGAAGATAGATGCTGGCTAGAAGGGAGTGGAAAATTCCTGAGTATTAGAATTACCCGGAATTTGAATTGCGTTGTCTCAGGAAATGGAAGGTTTGCCTCTTTTGGAGGTTTTCAGAAAAAAAGCTAGGTGATGCAGTGGATTAAGTGCTAGTCCTGGAGTAAAGAGAACTTTAATTCAGATCTAGCCTTAGACATTTGTTAGCTGTGTGATCCTGGGCAAGTCCCTTCACCTGTTTCCCTTAAATTCTCATCTATAAAATGAGATGGAGAAGGAAATATAAAAGCCCTCCTTTGCCAAGAAAACCCTAAATGGGGTCACAAAGAGTCACATAGACTGAAATGACTCAAAATGTAACAAGAGAAAGGCTGGATGAACACTTGCTTGGATGGCTACAACCAAGATGTTTCTTCATGTATTTGCTGTAATAAGAGGGCCTTTCAGGTCCCCCTCCATCTTGACAATCATACGATTATGTGACTTAGGGATGAAGATGAACAGATTTTACTTTCCTTTCAGTTGTTGAAAGCTAGCAGTTAACCTGAGGCTTCTTAATGGGATTTGGTCATATTGTGAAGCTTTCATAGAAACTTCCTCCTAGGAATATTTCTCTGTGGATGACTAGATAACATATGGCCATTCCTCCCTTCCCCCCACCATGATACTACCTTATTAAATTGTAGTAATAGCTTACATTTATATAGCATTTAAAGTTTGCAAAAAAAAACTTTGTAGACATTCTTTTGAGTTTCACAGGAAATCTGTCAGGTATGTTTTATAAATGCAATTTTTCAGATTTTCCAGATGATAAAGTTAAGGCACAAAGATAATAAAACTTGAAGAGACCTTTGTCCTCTCTGAGTCTCTTATTATTGAGGAGAAGTGTTAGATCATGTCATGTAAAGCAAATTTCCTGTGCTCATAGAGACTGTTGTTGGCAGACCTTGCATTCAAATTTATGCCTAATGAATCTGAGTTCTCTTTTTTCATGGTTCTATGATTCATGACTTTCCTATACTCATACAGCTATTAATTGTCACAGACAGAGTGTCATCAATTTATTCCAAAGGCTAAGTGTACTATCTGGAACATACAGGCCCTTAATAAATGTTTGTTGTCTGCTTCATTTGTACTTTAGACTTCCATAAAACTTAAATTCCACCCTGCTTAGTCCCCACTATTTCTGATAAGGATTAAAGATGTTTGAGATTACACATTAAGATTACACATTTAAAAGGACAAAAGTTAATCATTGTTTTCTGAACTTAACTCACTACCACAGTATTCCATGAACTTTCCTATCCTACTGTAAGTCAATAAAGACAAACTCTGAGATTTCAGAGGTGAAGATCTGTATAGGATCCAGAAAACCTCCTAGCTAGATCATGGTTTCATTGGTTGTTTCTTTAACTCCATCCTTTGTTTTACAGCCTATATATTCCTTTCAGAATATGTAAGGGAATTACAACAGCACTCAAGTTGTGGTATTAAGAATTAAGACACAAACAGAGATGAGGAAAAAAGAGAAATAAAATGCTGACTTGGGAACATGACAATGACCACCATCCCAAATTTAATTTCCTGGAAACTGGGCACTACTTGCTCTCTTCCTAACTCTTCTGTTTCTATAAGTGACTACCGCCTTCCCCCCCCCCTTATAATTATCAATGGATATAATAGCAAAGAAAGGGTAGTACTTTGCTCCTTGTTTCAGCCAATCAAGTGCCTTTGAACCCCACCTTTGATTTTGTCAAGTCTTTGTCGGAAACAATGTACACTGCATTGCCCTTAATAGGACCAAGAAAGTCTGGACACCTACCCTGCCCTTAATAGGCCTAACATCATCACACAGAGCCCTGGTGGAGGAACTTGCCAAAAGAGAGGAAGAGGAAGGGTAGAACAGGAAGGAGTAGAGCAGATAAAAGCCCTAGCACAAGCTGGGACCAAGCAGAACTGAGAGTGAGAATGCTTGTGATTTTGGCACTCTGTAGCAGTCTTTCTGTTGGTCTGTCAGACAAAAACCTTGTCTGTTGTTTTTAGGTAGGAGCCCTGGAAGAGGACTTTACTGATGTTTACAGAAGTCCTAGGACTTAACCACTGATTTACATTTGATTTCTCAGACAGAAGCTTTGTCTGTTGGCTTGTGTTACTTAGACAGAAAGTGAATCGAGATGATAGTGCTAGCAATGTGTGTGAATATTGTTACTCTGCAAAGTTTAATGTGTATAAATGTTGTCTTGGCTCTGTTAAGCTTTGTCTTCCCAGAAACAGAAACTTTGAAGGGCTTGGAGTGGACCAGGCTTTTCTGACTTCTAATTATCCTTTAGTTGATCATCCTTAAGGGATAATTATCTTTAAGTCAATCATCCTGGAGGGGTAGTGAAAAGTACAAAGGCCATCCACACCTAGGTCACAGTAAGTCATAATCTCATCAGTCAGCAGTAAATTCCCAAATAAAGGTCCTTTCATCTTAACCCCAGGCTGACCTCCAAACTCCATGGCTCCTCTTCCAAGCTCACAGCTCCTGCCTGAATTCACAGTTAGGCAGCTTTTCTGTATAAAAAATATCAGTTGATCAATTGTGTCTAGTGTTGTAGTTCCCACAAGCTGATGAGACTCAAGGTCCATACTGACAGGAGAAAACATAGAGATCCAACCTCAGAAATAGCAACATTCTAAACCTCAGCATTTTCTGTCTATTTTTAAGTCTTCTGATAGCTTCAAGGTCTATTATTTGATTATGCTCTATAGGATACAAACATTTGTGCTTAGATCTGTGTTTTCTGGTATGTTGGTTTGTTTACCACAAAATGAGGCAATAGTTACTGCTCAATGTTAGAGTAAAATTCACAGAAGAAATGAACAAATTTTCATTTTTATTTTTTCCTGCAAACTCTGAATCATACTAATTTAGCCAGGTAGTAGAAATTGATATTCATATGACTTTTGTGCCCTAGCATTTTCACAATCTCCTATAACTGATTAGAGGGAAATTGATGGCAATTCTCCACAGAGATATGAAAAAGTGACCAATTTGAAACAAATTAAGTTGTTATTGAACAAGGAGATAGTTTAATATCATAACCCCAATATCCAGGTTTCGTTCTTAGGGCTGTCAGAAAACACCAGAAAGTCACACAACTGGGAAATATGAACATTAGATACCATGGGATCCTACTGTTGTGGTGAGGGCTCTGGCCACCCAAAAATGGTTGGGGTTTCATGATGTGTCGTGGTGGAACCGTCTCAAAGAATTGAGAGTCAGACCACCTCTAATCTGAGCATAGGCATTGATTGAGATTGACATTTCTCATGAAATGAGTCAAGTTCTGAGAGGAACCAGCAACTTCAGAGAAAACAAGATGGATTTTTATAGGGTAAAGATGTAATTACATAATCAAAATTTACATGGAATAGGAGTATATGATTAATATTTTTAAAGGCAGGATGAATTTGTTAAGGGATTAGGTAATGGATGACAGATCCCATCTGCAGTTCAGTGGTTAAACATTCTGGTCCTGCTGCCTTCCAGTTGTCTAGGTATTGTGGTCATATCTGGTCAAGTTAGATAGTTGGTATTGTGGTCCTTTCTTGGGTTAGATAGATTATGTGATTGTGTTTGAATACACAAGCACACCTGTTTCTGTGGGAATGGGTCTTTGGTCAGTGACTAGGTAGAGGCAGTAACTGGGCTTCCATCACACGGACAGACCTGCTGTTTCTGTGGAAACGAAGAGTTCAGGGACACACCTGTTATTCCAGTAATCAATGAGGCATATATGAAGAAGTTAGGACATTGGCGGGGGGGGGGGGGGGGGGGGGGGGGGGGGGGGGGGGGGGG
>NW_027185764.1:10826952-10838786 GCF_028583685.1 Petaurus breviceps papuanus
GAGGGGGGGAAGGAGGTGTTGGTAGGTACAGCAGGCCTGCTGTTCAGTGGAGCCAGGCCTATAATTAAATTAGAATTTTGGGGTTGGGAGCAGTTTTATTAGGATTCCATCATTCCCCCCTCAAAGAACTGGTACCCAAATTCATTTAGGAAAAAGGACAAAGGTCTCAGCTTCTGTAGCTTCTTCAGGCTGAAAAGGGGAGTAGAGCTGTCCTTATCTCAGTGGGTCCTGAGGAGGAGGTTGACTGGAATTGAGCATATACTGTGGGATTATGGGTGAGTATGGACTGGCATCCACTGTTTTCTACCAACTGTAGGTGAATTGACCTGTAGTCTGAGAGACACAAATCTGACAGGCAAGTTCAATATGCAGGGCCCCAGATATAAGGAGAAAGACAGATAAATCTAGTAAAAAGCAGATGACTAGACCAAGGACCCTTTTACTTAATTAATTAGGCTGTAGAAAGAGATATAATTTTAGGCTGAATAGCTCAGATCTAACACCCATTTTAGTAGCTCAGATGTATCCCAATCTGAGTATATGGGATAATGATTGGCATTATATCTGTTCCTTTGTTTCACAAATTTGTTTTCCCTTTGTCTGATTGCTCCCATGTCATTCAGAAAAAAAATGTTCTATTCCAGGCATTTAACCTTTCACTTGACTATGCAGGCAGGCAGATGACAAGCCTGTGCATTAATTTACACAGTTGTTTGGAATATGGAATGACTACACATTCAGATTGAAAAAAGCAAAACTTTATACACTTGCATTGTATTTTTATCTTTTACTGACCACTTGCTCTAATTAGAGAAATTTTCCATAAAAGGGAAAGAGCAGGAACATGCCAGATATGACAGAATTAAACATCCTTAGCTTGGCTTAAATTCAGATAAGAGTCAGTTTAATTCCATCTTACAGGCAGACTCAGGAATAGTCAGGTGGAAAGCAATCTTTTTCAAAGGAAGACAATGGGGGAACTGAGCCAGGAGGATTCCATCTCAACTTTTTCCAGAAGCAATTCACCTGTAGAATTCCTTCACCTGTAGGAAGATTCCCTCCAAGTAGATTATGACATTTCTCTCACATACTGATTTAATGAAGACAACTACATCTAAAGTCAAACTCAAAATAAGACTAGTTGCAGTCCCAACATCTTTTACCTCAAATGACAAATCTCACTAACCACAGCTTAGGGCTAGATACAATTATTTTTACTCTTATGGAATTATAATAAAGAATAAAAAGAACTGCAGATCTTGGACAAAAGAACTGGGGTTCTGGCCAAAAATATCATACCCTGCAAAGTTAAGTGTCATCCTGAATGAAAAAAAAATGAACATTTGATAAACTCTCAGACTCTCAAGATGTTGCTAAAAAATTCCTGAACTTAATAGAAGATTCAACATACAAAAACCAAGAGAAATATAAAGCACATACCAAAGACTGACTAAAAGGGATTCATAAAGACAGACTGTTTACTTTTTTATATATGTAAAATGCATGTCTAAGATTCTTATTAATAATTAGGTAGCTCATAAGAAAAATTGGGGTAAAGCTGAGTATGATGTGAATTCAAAAAGTAAAACCATTTAGGAACAGCAAAAAAGAGTATTTATTGTACGCAAATGAGGTACAAGAGGAAGAATCGATACAGAGGAATTAGATGGGGGAGGTTGATTGGTAGTTCTGGTAACCTGCTTTCATTGGGAATGGGTTTAAGAGGGAACAACACACACAGACACACACATAAGAGTATAAAAGTCTTCTAAATTCAGATGAAATAAAATGGTAGGGGCACAGTGAGGGGGATAGGGTACAAGGGAGGGATCTTTAGAGGGGAGGTGGTAAATAGGTAAAATGGGGGAATAGACAGGTGTTTAGATGAATGGGAATGGGAGGATAGGGGACCGATCCTTGGAGGGGGGTAAGCAAATCATAAGAGGGCAAGGTAAAGTAGACAGGAGGGATAGGAAACAAGAGATATGCACAAAAATGAAAACAAATATCAGTAGAAAAATATGTTTGGGGAACTATGTGTCTACATGTATGTATACATGTGTATGTATATATTTATAGAGACAGAGAAACAATCTAAACTTTATTATAGCCTTCTGTAGAGGGTTTGGGGGAAGGGATAAAAGAGCAAAGTAAAAAAGTGCACAGCAGAGAACAAAAGAAAACCTTACAAGGAAGCAAAGAAAAGATGGCCAATTCTCAGAACAATGTGTATTATTTGTCATACGGGCAATCTTGAAATGAAAACTTATTGTTACATATTTTGAATCCTCTCTTATGTTCGATGATGAATATGACATGCTTTTCCTTTCCTTGTATTTAAGTTTGAACATTTAAGTTTATGATGTGTTTTTGTTTCTTTTCTCTATTCTGTATTTGTGTTCTGGCCCTTCAGTCTAAAATTTAAAAAACAAATTATTTTAAATTTTGATTGGTGTATGGACCTCCACAATTTCAGTTGATCCACCAGATGGATATTAATCATTTGTTTTTTAGAGGCGTTTTTATTTGTGTTAGGTACCGAGAATGTAGATTCACAGCAATAAGTGGTTGAAAAGCAAGAAGGGATTTTTGGGGCATGTTGCCAAAATCATGTATATTCTACTTCATTTTTCCATATTTCAACTGGATCTTTCTTACCATCAAACAATGACTTCAGAATGCCCTCTATTGAGGACTCAATCAACTCTATCTGTCGTTCTTTAGATGCTTTGGTTATATCAACTAGGTGCAACTGAAATGCTAATTTGAGTGATGTCATAATTCTCAAAGGCAGTGAACTTTTCATTGAATTCTCCAATTAATAGGCCTATAACACATCGTATTTTTCAGATGATTTGCATGTATCATCCAGCTCATCAATAACCTTTGCTAACTGGGGAAAATGTGCATGAGAAATTTCCTGTTGTAGAAGTGTTATGAAAAAATATACATACTTTTGTTAATGTTTGGATTTTTTGTCACATATCATACGAAGATCTACTTTTACCTTGCAAAGAAATATGAAAGTAGTTTTGATTTGACATTTCACATAGAAATGTAGCATTTCTTTAGAAATCTTTCAATAGTTCAAATTGTTGATTCTGCTCTTCAAAAAATTTAACTAACTTCTCACAGAGATAAAATTTTGGCTAACTTCTCTCCCTGTGATAGCCAAGGCACTTTTGAATGATGCAGCACATCCATACTGAATAGCTCCTCATTCAACTTTAGCATGCTATGAAACTGACAATACTGTGTTGCATTTCCACGAATATACTTAACAATACTTAATAACTTGTTGCAAAGTGTCACTTTAAATAGTAGCTTTAGCACAGAGATTTTGTTGATGCAAGATACAATGAAAAGAAATGAGACCATCTGGATTTGTTAAAAGTTTTTTTTTTCCAGTAAAATAAACACTTTGTATTTTCTTGTCATATAATTGGGGAAAGGTAATAAAATAAAAATGACATAGGTAATATTAATCTGTGGTTTTCTAATTTCAATACTTCACCCGCTGGTATGCTTTGGAATGGTTTAGTGAGCCCAGATTTGATTGAGTTTCACACCACAGGTTTAGAGGCTCACATTTATGTCCTTACTTGGAGAGGAAAGAAGAGATGCTTGTTCTGAGTCTTCTTTGTGTGTTTTCTTTTCTCCTTATTTTTGAGGACTATAGCATGGATATGATCACCAGCACTTCATTTGTTGTCAGTATTGATTTCTTGAATAACCAGGACCTTCCCTTTATCAGAGAAATCAAGAAGTTAATTAGATTCAGTTTTCTGAATCTGGTGACACTCACAATTAGTAAGTTGGTTCTTTTTTACAGAAATGAATAATGAAAAATAGAGTGATCTTGACATTCCTGAAGATAACTCAATAGATTGGTTCATAGATTTAGAGATGGCACATAAATTTAGAAGTCATCAGGACTAACCACTTAATTTAACAGAAGATTAAACTGATAGTGATTACAACACAATATCAGGAATCTTGGGGACTCAATTCTTTAATTTCTATATGTTAGGGAGAGAAGACTTTCAGAGAGCAACTGACCAAAATCCTCAAGGGAAGTATTTGCTGATTGGTAAATCGTAAGTAGCATTGCAATTAATCTAGAAGACCAGGGTGGGCATAGAACACCTGATTTTGGAGAGGTTCCCTTCCAATAGTGTGCTTTTCATTGATCTTCATCAGCTTACAGACAATTGGAGGCCTCAAAAAGGAAACAAGTCAGCAATATTATAATTTGCACCTCAGGTACCATCTCCCCATCTACGTTGCAAATAAAGGTAGTAGCATCTCTCATAACATTCTACAGTTTCATAAGGATTTCTTTTGTTCTTGCTTGCTTTCTTCAGCATTCTTTCCACTCATTGTTCCTTTGTTTAAAAAATGGACATGACTGTATTTGCAGAAGAAGTAACAGATTTCTTAGCAAAATCGATTTAAAAAAATAAAGGAAAAATAAAAGAAAAATTCACAGAAGCCAAGTAAGTCTCTCCAATGTTCAGAATAAGAATGTGTATGCATTATAAATAGTCATATTCTTTATCTTCAAATAATAAAAATTTGTATTACATTTTACTTGATTTTCATCTTTGTTCATTATAATTTTTAGTCAACCCCATCTGTCAGATTTTTTTGAAGACTTACTGTAACCCAAAGAAATGTCACTTTGTGATCTCTAAGCTCATTTCCAACTCTAACTCTATTCTATTATTTAATACTTGTCAGATTTAGTGATCTGTGTTTGTGGGTGTACAAAGAGAAAAAAGACAATGTATTGGCTCTCAATTATTTTACCAATATACAGGTGGGATAAGACATACCCAATATTACATTGCAAATTTATATGTGATGTGTGTGGTAGGAACCCAAGTAAGAAGAAAGTACCTTTCTTCTTTATTTATACACTCTCAAAATAGACTTTGCTAACAATACCAAAAACCATATGAGAATGGGCACAAATTGCAATTGTGCTAGTAATGTTGTATTCAAATTCCCCATGTGGGCTCTTGCCTCAAATTAGGAACATTTTTCATTTTCCCACAAAGCTCCTACTCTGAATCCTTTTCCTGAAACAGCTATGACCTTTAATGCCTTGAAGGTCAGGAAAGAAAAGTATAACCTATTATTCAATCTAGCTGAATTTGAAGAGGTTATCTGTTGGTTGACCACAGTGAGATCAGTTTCTTTGCCTGTAGTGATCCTATAAAATCAGTCATGAAGTTATTGTAAGATTTTGATCAGTCATGTCCTCATCAATGATATTATAAATCATTGCAGCATTATCTTTCTGTCCTTTTTGTTAGACTTGGGAGAATTCATTTCCTGAAAAACTTAATATTTTCTTTTTTGGTTTTTCAAGGTCAGCTTCCTTTACATAAACCTGGACTTGTGATTGGGACAGAATCTTTTAAAGTTTTGGAATATGATTTAAAACCCTTATTTCATTCACTTAAGACTCAGACTCTTTGACCACCCAGGGTGCTTGGTGGAAGTACCCTGGGTAGAATTCGATTTCTATCACTGAGCTAAAACCACAATGTCTCTAATCATTCAAATCTTCACTTGTCTATCCTGAAGGGAAGATATTAATTTGTTGTATTCATAGCTAATTTCTGTGTACTCAAGTGTTTTCTCAGTATTAGTGGTTTCCATCACTTTTCCAGCAGCCAGGTAGATTTTCTTCAGGTTATGATGGATTCTCCGGCTTCTAACATTTCAGAGATACACTCTCACAAACATAACTTGGACAGGAGAGTAGTCACAGAATGGAATCTTGAAGCCATTATCTGTGGAAATATGAAAAAATTTCCTATGTGCTTGAATGTTATAGTAAAAAAAAACAATAATAATGACAATGATGATGATGACATTCCTAGGTTTTAAGATTTGCAAAGTACTTTACATATATTTCTTTGTTTTATCTTATAGCAACTCATTCTACTTGGTATCATTCTTATATTTATTTTAGAAATGAAGACTCTAAAGCTGAGGGAATTTAAACAACAGGATTACAAACCTTTGAAGTAGAATTTGAACTCAGATCTGACTTACTTCTAAGTCTAATACTCTATGATTTCACCTAACCATCTCAGAAAGATCCTTGATAGCTGAAGGATGAGATAAATGGAGACAATTTTCAAAAGTATATTTGAATTTGTGGTGAAGTTAGCCTAAAGCTTGGATGATGACACAAGAGTACCTTTGTCATCTGTACCTTGGAAAATAATGAGGTATAATGGCATTGGAAAAAAGGCCAATTTTTTAAGGAGAGAAAATCTATGCTTTTATTCGAACTGTTCTATTACTGAATTCAAATCTGGCCTCAGACACTATCTGTGTGACCCTGGACCAGTCACTTAACCATGTTTTCCTCAGTTTTATCATCTGTAAAATGAACTAGAGAAGGAAATCCCAAACCATTCCAGTATCTTTGCAAAGAAACCCCAACTGGGGGTGCAAAGAGTCATGCATGACTTAAACAATTCAATAACAGCAACATAGAAATGAAAAAAGAGAATACAAGTTTATCTTGATATATAAAACTTGAGGTCAAACTTCTAATATCATGTTTTAATTAGCACTGTTTGCATTTAACCATAAATAGAATATTGACTCTCCTATGCTTTGCCAAAGCATTCTTACCAGAACTCAACCTGATTGAGGCAGCATATTTTAAGGGAAGGGAGAACTGGAGTTGGGAGTCAGAAGGTTAGATTTTAGTCTCAGCTTTAGCCATTTACTAGCTCAGTGACTTTGAAACAGTCATCTTACTGCTTTGATTTTCTGCAATTGCCTTTTCTGAAGAAAGTAGAGGAGCATTTTTACACTAGCAATTTCATGGGTTTATTATGGTGGTCGAAAGAAATAATCTAGCTAAAATATAAACACTAGGCACTCCGTATGTCATGTAAACAATGATCATTGTTATGTTCTGGACATATTTCCTTTATAGCGTCCATCAGAGAGAGTATATAGTGGGATATTCTGGGGAAAGCATGGTCTCTGAAGTCTCAGAGTTCCAATCCTCAATCTCTCACCTATGAGACTTTGAGAAAGTCACTTAAATTCTTCAGGCCTCAGCTTACTGAACTGAAAGTTAGTATGCTGGACTACGTGCCTTTTGAGATCCCTTGCAGCTCTACATCTGTGATGTCCCTTCAAACAACACTCCTCCCTATTTGCTGCACTCTATACACAATCACCTTCCACAGGTGCTTATTCCCTCTCCTCGGGACTATTGCTAGAAATTTCCAATGTGTTTGTCCTATAACACATTTTCATAAAAAGAAGAGAGAATTGACCTGGAGATCGAATTCCGGGCTCAGACACTCAGCACCACACCCAGAAATAACTGTCCCTGTAACCTTGAGCAAGTTACTTAACCCCGATTGCTTAGGGGCGGCCAGGTGGCTCAGGGGGTAAGAGCACCGGCTCCAGTGTTGGAACGACCTGGAGATCGAATCCCGGGCTCGGACACTCAGCACCACACCCAGAAAACTGGCCGTGTAGCCTTGAGCAGGTTACTTAGCCCTGATTGCTTAAAAAAAAAAAAAGTGGGGTAAAATGGGAGTCTACCAGTACCAGATTGTAAACTATGCTACAGAATAGTGAGCATTAAAAAAGAAGAGAGAATTCCCTGAAATGAAATGTCACTTTCATCATGTTTAGAAACAACTGAGGATAAAGAACGAGAGTGGAAACAATAGAAATTAGGGTGAGCTGCCCTAGTTAACTTTATCTCTTTTCTTGTGATGACAGATTTGGGTGGAAATACCTGGCCCAATCCATTAACTTTATTTTTGGCGGCTATGAAACCCCCAGTTCAGGCCTTTCCTTCCTCTTTCACAGCCCTGAGATCCAACAGAAACTTTAGCAGGAGACAGATGCAGTTTTGCCCAGCAAGGTAAGAGGATGAGAAGAACAGATAGTCTCTTCTCAGGTTTCAAGATTTTCTGAAGTAAACTTTACTGAAGTAAATTTTGTCTACTATTCCACCCTAGATGTCAGGGTTGGCCTGGTTTGTTCCAAGAGACAACCCAGAAGAATAGAAGAAAAACATTCATCTTAGCACAACTTCCTTCTACTGAGGTTCAAGAGTTTTGTTACAGACCCCGAAGGGTTTCTTTTTTGAAAACATGTATATGGATGCGAATCTCACACTGACAGATCTCAAAATTTTTTAGTCACTTCATTAGCACGTTGAAAACTACAGTGACTCTCAACATTCTATAAGTTCAGTAATACAAAGAGCTTTCCTCCAGAAGGTATGACTGTAATATGTGTTTACCGGATATACAATGGAGTTAGTATAGACTAATTCTAAGGCCAAGTGAGTGACGTAGCTATGATATGTCATGTTAGGACTTAGAACTTAGTACTTAGAACAATTTGTTCCCTTCCCAGTAAGCAATAACATATGATGCCCTGGTACAGATGGAATACCTAGATATGATGATAAATGAAAATCTCAGGCTTTTCCCCATAGCTCTCAGGATTGAAAGTTGCTAAGAAAACTGATGAGATTAACTGAGGATTCCTAAAGGCACAGTGGTGATGGTCCCACCCTTTGTCCTTCATAGTGACCCAGAATCTGGCCAGAGTCAGAGAAGTTCTTTCCTGAAAGGTAAACACTTTTTTTTTCATAAGGGAAAAGGTTTCTCAACATGTTCAGATGACACAATTTGGTGTAAACATTGAATTGGGAGAGAGCCCGAGGTTTTTAATCCTATATTTGTGTCTTGCTTAGATCAATGACTGAGTCTGTAAATTAAACTCTCACAACATCTTTGTATAATGCCTATAGTGGCTATTTCAGTAGCTTAGGCATACACACTTTAAGCATTATTGTTTCTATTTTATATATGAAGGAATTGAAACTTATATTCATTAAGTGACTTGTCATTATCCCTATAGCTAAAACATGTTAGAAGTGGGTTTTGAATCATGGTTTTAGTTAAAATTTCCAAGTTAAGAAATGAGGGTTTAAACTGTATTCCAACTGAGATCCCTTCCAGCTTTAAATCTGATAAAGTTTGCCTCAATTAATTTGTTATTCCATAGGCTATTTTTCCAGGGTCAATAACAACATGTGTAATTATTTTCATGAATATCTGCAGATGTTTTTAAGCCCTTATCAGTGACTAAATTTTTAGGGCATTTCAGACACAGGACATGGTGCTACATTCAAAGTCAGGAAGACCTGAATTCAAAGTCCACCTCTGACACCACTTAGCTATAATGGCTAAGGACACTAATGATCCCATTCTACACAGTGAAACTTCCTAACATTTTCATCCCTCTTCAAAGTTCCCATTGCTTCCACTCTTTTAGATCTCTCAGCTGAGAATCTTCCCTTATAATAGTATCTCATCACAATCATATCAGAGTTCATTCAGTCATTCCCCATTTTGTAGATATCTTTTCCATCTGAAATTTTTGCCACCACAAAATCTCTGTTATAAATATTTCTGTACATATGAGTTTTTCCTGTTCATCGATCTCTTTGGGATATAAATAGTGATATAGCTGGGTGAAAGGGTTTATAGTTTTATTGCCCTTAGGGCATATGTAACAGCAAGCACCCTAGCATACCCAAGATGACTACTAACACAGGTTCTTTGATTTGCTTTTCTAAAGGAAAGCAACTCACAGAGGGTTAACAATCTTACTTTAATCAAACATATATATATATCATTTACTTAGTTCAGGAGGAAAAGCAAGCACCCTGGACTTCAGAAAACACAAACAGAAATTACAAGCTGGCAAAAAATACAGACAGAAAATAACACAATTCTACAGACCAATAGACAGAGCTTCTAGCTCTTTGACCATTACATACATACAGTATTTGTTATCAGAGAGAGAAGCATGAACATCTGAGTTTTCAAAGCTGGGGGTTTCAATGGCTTCCCAGAGTCTTATCTTGCCAAATCTTACAACTTTTCTCATAAGTGGGCCTAAACAAAACCTCACTCTAGTGTGTGTGTGTGTGTGTGACTGTGCTTACAGAAGGAAGTGGAGTCTATCTGCACTGTGACAGGGTAACTGTTGTGAAGATGGCCAGAAAGTAAAGCAAAGCATGAATGTAACTGACCTGAATATAGTGGGCCATGTAATTCATTCACCAACTAGTACAGTAAGGCTTCAGGGCAGATGTTTTGTAGTTTAAAAGAGTTAAGTCTTATGTGGCATGATCCCAGGTCCTAACTCCAAGGAATCTGGCACCACCATCCCCATTTCCCCGAAGTGAAAAAATTGTATTTAATATATGGGCATCTGGAGGGCTTGGAGGGACATGTGTGTGGGGATATTCTGACTTTTATACATAAAGGAATTAGGGCAGTAGCCCCATTTCCTTAGGCTTGAGGTACCTATAGTCAGCAAGTAAAAGGAGCAGGGAAAGTTTTTATTGCTGATATCTATTGATGGTGACCCTAAGAATACTTGACAGAATTTGAAGAGGTCTAGGAGACAAGTGGAACCTCATTCCAAGGAGTGGCTAGGTGGCACAGTGAATAGAGCACCAGCCCTGGAGTCAGGAGGACTTGAGTTCAAATGTGGCCTCAAACACTTAATATTTACTAACCGTGGCAAGTCACTTAACCCCAATTGCTCTGCCTTCCCCTCTGCAAAAAAAAAAAAAAAAGTTAAAAAAAAAGAACCTCATTCCAGCAAAGCAGTATGGCTATGGGTCTGCAGTGCCCTCTAGTATTTTTTTTCCCTTTTTACCTGTCTGTGTCATCTCATGCTGAGTTGTCTTATGTATCACCTATACAGTTAAGTTGCCTTTAGTCTAGTGCAAAGAGAACATCTGTGGGACACAGCCGTGACAAATTTGGGTCTGCCCACTGAAGCCTCTGTTCCTGGAAGAACTTTTTGAACTCTCCCTTTGCCCTTAGGGAATGTAAGGTGTCAGAGTTTAGGACACCTGATATCCTGCCCCTACCCAGACAGAATCGTCCTTGAATTTCTGTAGTCTCATAAGGTCACAACAAAGATTCTTTCTTTTTTACTTATTGAGCTGATGATGACTGAGACCTTTTGATCATTTTTTTAAGTACAGAGGATTTGTAGGCCTGTGTTGCCAATCCATTGCTCCCAAGGGCTGGGAGTTACTGTTTTTAGTTTTATGATTTAGCAATGTGAATGCTTTGTCCCCACAGTGGACTTTATTTGTATATGCTTTTGTTCTTTCTTCCTTAGTCCCTGGGAAATCTGAAGAACTGTTTTCCTGGAGCAATTTGAGAAATCTGCAGGTGCAAAAGATCCAATTCAATAAGCATTTATTAAGAGCAGGCATTGTGCTAATATCTAGGGGAACAAAGACAAAAAGCAAGTGTTATTTGATCTCAAGGAACATTGTTATTTCTCCTACTTATGGGGTTGGGGGGATGTTCAATCAGTGGGTTAAGTAATGACATGATAGATTTCCTTTGTTTAGATAGGAGAGCTCCAAGTGTAGAGGTAGTATTCCTCATTCAAGCATGGCGAAAAGACCAAATGTCAGTAGAGCAGGAAAAGTAGAGTGAGGCAGGAAGTATGGGTGCAGTTAGGGAAGCTCTCACAAGGTCTGTTAGTCACTCACAAAGCACTTATTAAGTGCCTACTTTGTCCCAAGAACTGTGCAAGATGCTAGAATAACAAAACAACAATGAAACATTTCTGTTCTGATCAACTCAGAGGAAACTACATGTACATATGCATAGCAGGCTTTGATTTCACTCTTCCAAACTACAGGTTGGATTCCTAAAAGGGGCCAGTTACCTTTCCCCTCATGGTTTTAAAGATAACCTGAGGAATGTGTGTGTGTGTGTGTGTGT
>NW_027185764.1:10839186-10869260 GCF_028583685.1 Petaurus breviceps papuanus
TTGATATCATTTATGTAGACAGATTTAATTAGCGTTTAGAAAACTTATTTAACAAAATGATATGGTAAGAACAGGTGGCACAAACATTTTTTCCAAAAATTCTGGAACACTTATCCACAAGTACATAAACAGGCCAGGTGAATGTGAGTTTAAACTTAGAGAGCTCTTAGTACATCCCTTATAAAGTTTCAGTAAGTATAGCATAGTTCTTTGTAGAGTCCAAAACTTGTCTTAAACCTATGAATGTAATTTGTCCTTGGGTCCTGGTGCAGATATAACAAACTCTTATGACTATCCTTGGATCACTTTATAAAAAATCAATGAATAGTCCTAAATAATCTGCTCTTAAAAAAAGACTTCTATTAAACATATTGTCACATTAGTCATATTGTAAAGAAGAATTAGAAGCAATGCAAGGAACCATGAGAAAGAAGAAACAAAACAAAACAACAAAAAAAAGAGAGCAAATAATATGCTTCCATCTGCATTCAGCCTCCACAGCTCTTTCTCTGGAAATGGATGGCATTTTCCATCATGAGTCTTTTGCAGTTGCCTTAGATCCTTGCTTTGCTGAGAAGTAGGTCTATCAAAGTTAGTCATAGTACAATGTTGCTATTATTGTGTATAATGTTCTCCTGGTTCTGCTCACTTCACTCAGCATCAATTCATATAAGTCTTTCTAGGCTTTCCTAAAGTCTGCCTATTCATCATTTCTTATATCACAGTGGTATTTCATAACATTCAAACACCACAACTTGTTCAGGCATTACCCAATTGATGGGCATCCCTCCAATTTCAATTCTTTGCTGCCACATACAGAAGTGCTATAAATATTTTTTCTACATGTGGGTCCTTTTCCCATTGTAATGATCCCTTTGAGATACAGACCTACAGTTTTACAGCTCTTTGGGCATAGTACCAAGTTGTTTTCCAGAAGGGTTGGACCAGTTCACAATTCCACTAACAATGTTCTAGTTCTATTTTTTTCACATGGTCTCTAGAATTTGTCATTTTCCTTTTCAGTCATGTTAGCCAATCTGATAGGAGTGAGGTGGTACTTCAGATTTGCTATAATTTAACATTCTTTAATCAATAGTGATATAGAGTAGGTTTTTGTGTGACTTGGTAGCTTTGGTTTCTTCTGAAAACTACCTGTTCATATCATTTGACCCTTTATCAAAAGGGTATTGCTCTTGGGTTTTGTTCTGTTTTCTATAAATTTGACTCTGTTCCCTACATATTTGAAAAGTGAGACCTTTTTCAGATGAACTTGCTATAAAAATCTTTCACATACCCAGTTTTCTTTCTTCAAATATTCCCTGAATTAATTTTGTTTGTACAAAAATTTTGAAATTGTATATAACCTAAATCAAACATTTTAATTCTTTCAATCACCTCTATCTCTTGTTTGGTGATAAAACCCCTTAATCTATAGATCTTAAAAGCAATTTTTTCTATGCTTTAATTATTTGATTATGACATCACCGTTTGTGCCTAAAGCATACACACATTTTTTTTTCTTTGATTATAAATTGTGAGATGTTATCACATGCTTAGTTTCTGCCAGGCAGTTTTTGTAGAATAGTGAGTTCTTGCCTCCAAAGGTTGGATCTTTAGGTTTTTCAGACACTGGATTACTGTGATCATTTACTTATGTATATTGTGTCTATTTCATTATTCAGCCATGCTTTTTATTATCCAGTAACTGATTTGTAATATAGTTTGAAAATTACTACCAGTATGCTTACTTTCTTCACTTCCCCCCCCCCCACAATTCCTTTGACATTCTTGAACTTTTTTTTTTTTGCATGTATATTTTCTCCCCCCCCCCCCCCCCCTGTGCTATAACACATTTCTTTAACACTTTGATTGATATGGCACTAAATAATTAAATTAATTCTGCTAGAATTGTCTTTTTTATTGTATTGGTATGCACTACCCACAAAGAACTAATGTTCCTCCATTTGTTTAGAGCTACCTTTATTTGTGTGGAAAGTCTTTTGTATTAAACTAGTCATATATTCCTGGTATAAGTCCTACGTCTTCATTGTAATCTTTGTGGTCTCCATGCTACTATTTAAATATTTATTTTCTTAAAAAATTCATCAATATCAATGAAGGAACTTTGTCAAGAGTTTTTTCCTCTCTTTTTTGCTCTCTTTGGTTCAGAGATAAAGATCATATTAGTGCTGGTTTAGCTTAGTTTATTTTAGGCATCAAGATTGCATTAGTGTGACACAATTTCATAGAATTCCTTCATCTGATTTTTTAAATAGTTTATAAAGTTCTGATACAAATTTTTCTTTAAATGTTTGCTTGAATTCACCCATAAGTATAGCCTTAGGGATTTTTCTTAGAGAGTTCATTTAAGTATTTTATTTCTTCTGTTGATTTATGTTATTTTTGTAAATATTCATCCAGTTCACATAGATTGTTAGGATTTTTTAGCATATAATGGAAAAAATAGTTCCAAATAATGGCTTTTAATTCCACCTTAATCCCTAGTGCTTTCATGCTTTTCATTTTGAATTTAATTTCTTCTTTTTCTACCATCAAATTAACCAAGAGTTTATCTATTGTTACTGTTTATATTTTGTTGCTTAAAAAACCTTTTGTAATTATATTTGTATAGTTCCTCTGTTTTTCTTGGTAGTTAGAATCTCAAGTATTTTGAATTTTTCTGCAGACTTTTTTTTTCAAAATGAAAGTTCTCTTTCTATTTCTTCCTGTTGGGTTTTGTTGGTAAAATATAGAATGCCGATGATTTACTTGGATTTATTTTATATGCTGACACTTTCCTGAAGTTACTGAATATCTTGACTACATTATGCTAGTTGATTGTCTAGAGTTCTCTAAGTATACTCTTAAATCATCTTCCAAGTACAAAAGTTCCCCCCTCCCTGGTGCTTATTCATATTTCTTTAATGCCCATTTTGTGTCTATTGTTATAGTTAACTTTTGTGTACAATACTAAGTAATAAAGGCTATAATGGACAACCTTGTTTCACCTGTGATCTTATTGGGAAGGATTCAAATTTATTCCCATTACATATCATGGTTATTCTTGGCTTTAGATAGATACTAATTATCATTTAAATAAAAGCTCCATTTATTCCCATGCTTTTTGATAGGAAGAAGTGGCACATTTTGAAAAGCCTTTTCTGAATCTACTTATATTTTTTGTAATTGATTTGGTCAGTTGTACTTATAATTAAAAAAAATATTCATCTTTTCAACTCATTTATTATGAGTTAAACTTTTTATCTCATTTATTTTATGAAATAGATTTATCTAGTTCCGGGAGGTGTAAATTGGGCATCCCTAATATTAGAATTTCACTATTGCCTCTTCATTTAACTTTTCCTGCAAGAATTTGAATGTGTTTCCATTTGGTGCATCTATGTTTAATATTACTGTTATTTCATAGTCTATGGTACCTTTTAGTGAAAGAGAATTTACCTGATGATTTCTTTTAATTTGGCTTATTTTTAGTTTACCTTTGTCTAATAACATGTTTGCAATGCTCCCTATTCAATTTCAGAAGAAGTATGAAGATTCCATTACAGCCCTTTATTTTAAGTTCATGTGTGTGTGTTTTGGTTTCAAATGTGTTTCTTGTAAACAACAGGTTTTTGGTTCTGATTTCTGATGCATTCTCCAAACCATTCTCATTACTGTGTAACTTCATCTCTTTCTTATTCACAGTTATGATTGCTAACTGTATATTTCCCTCATTCCTTTCTTCATCATTGTCATCATCATCATCTCTTCTTCTCCCTCTTCTTTTTTCTCAGCCTACTCCTTTTCTCCTTTTTGTCCTTATTTATGTTTTCTTCCTTCTTTTATTCTTCCTGCTCTAATGCCTCCTCTTTTCTGCTTTTTTCTCTCCCTTTTTCCTTGACCATCCTCGAAAGACTTTTTTTGGCAGCTGTGTATAGCCTCTTTTAATCTACCTTCATTTTTATCATATTCCACTGTTTTCTCTTACTCATTTCTCCTCTCACTTCCCTGTTTGGTAAGAAGGATTTCTATATCCATCTGAGTTTGCCTGTAGACTCTTCATTCTTCATATCAGTACAAATGAGTGAGATTCATTTACCCTTTCCTTCATCTCATTTTCTCTTTTATTGAAAAAAAAAACCTCTTCCTTGTGAATATCTTTTAAGTGTGATGTTACCCATTTTTCTTAGCCCCTCTCTCTTACCTCAGTACATCCATTCCTCAGATTCCTATTTTTGTCTTGATATCATTTCAACATAATCAGCTCATACCCATGCCCTCTGTTTAAGTAGACTACTTCTAACTATGCTAGAATGATAATACAATTCTTGCTGGTTACAGTATCATCTCTTCCCAATTTTTCCTCTACTTCTCTTACTTCATTTTCAAAATCCTTTTTGAATTCTCCCATGGTATGCGGCCAATTCATATTTTCTTGGAGGCTTTTGATGTAGGAGCTTTGACTTTGGTGTATTCTTCTGCTTCTATGTTTTGATCTTCTTTGTTACTGAAGTAAACTATAGTCTGATTTTTCCCACACTTTTTGCTCATCCTCCTAGCCAAATACTTGACTTTCTCGCTCTTTGTCAGGGTAGAACTCTGCTTCCTGTGAGGGTGGAGGTGGGGGTGGGTATGGGTGTACTGTCCCAGGCTTCCAGGATTTTGTGTCAGCTTCTTGATCTCCCTCCATCTGTGGGTCCAGAGCTCCAGAAGCAGCCGATGTCACCATCTCCCACAGAGTTTTCCCACTGACCTATCCTTTCTTTAGCATTTGTGGGTTGGGAAGCCTGGAAACCACCACAGCTGCAGTGATTCAGTCCCAGATTTTCTTTACAGGAGTTACTGCTTTCAGGAATTTTTTGTGCTTCTTTTACCATGCTCTTCTCTTTTCATAATTGTCTTGAATGTTCTCTCTTACCCCACACTTTTCATCTGTTGTTCTTGTTTAATTTGTACAATATTTTTTTCCTTTTAAATCTGGGAATTTTGGAGGACTTTTGTCTAAAATGGAGTTTTCTTTCAGGTATTACTTGTAGATGTTTTCATTTCATTTTCTTCTTCTGAGTTTGGGTCATAAACTTCCTTTTCATCCTCATAGTTTTTTATGGTTAGTTGGATTTTTTGCTCATTTTTTCAGCTGTTTTATTGACTTTAGGCATTATATTAAAGTGGGATTCTGCTCACTTCATGTCAGGGATGAGAATTCATCACCTCAAGCTTCAGATATGTTTGTTTTCATTTTTTAACAGTAAATTCTGGGGGCCTGTAAGTTTTCAGTGTTTCCAAGTTGGTGTGATTCAGGGAGAGGTGTGATCACTGCTAACCTGTTCAGCACTCTGGTGCTTGCCATAGTAAGATTCTTATTCTCTCATGACTAATACTCCTCTCCTCCCTGAAATTTGGACCCAGAAATGCACAATGGATACTGGAGCTGTTAAATGGTGCCTGATCCTGTGGCTCATCTTAGCACACGGGTCTTTTGAAATCTCTCTCTGATCATGCATTCAATCCTCTTATTATCTATCAGGAGTAAGAATTCCTGGTATTGCTGCTGCCATGGCCATCTAGAGGTGTCACTATCATGTTTTGCTTTTGTCCACCCCCACTCCTCTGACACAGAACTCACCTTCTGACCTCCTCAGTTGTCCTGGGCTGGAAAAATGCCTTAGCATGTTTTCTTTTTTTTCTTTTAAGCAATTGGGGTTAAGTAACTTGCTCAAGGTTACACGGCCAGTTATTTCTGGGTGTGGTGCTGAGTATCTGAGCCCAGATTTGATCCCCAGGTCATCCCAACACTGGAGCTTGTGCTCTTACTCGCTGAGCCACCTGGCTGCCCCTTTAGCATGTTTTCACAAAATCCTTTTTTGAATATGCCACTTTAATATTTGATCTAGCATATGAAAGTAGTTTAGAGGATAATGTTGGGAGAATTCAGGTGGAATACTCCATTTGCTCTGCCATCTGGACAATGACTTTACCTTCCCTTCTTTTAATGTCTTATAATTCTGCTTCTGACTTTAACATTCCACTGAACCTGCTCTCTCTAAAATTTCTAAGGACCTCTTAGTTTCCAGGTACAAAAGCCTTTTCTCAGTCCTCATTCTCCCCAGCCTCTTTGTGGCTTTTGATAGAATTGACAATTCTCCTCCTTGATACTCTCTTCTCTCTAGGTTTTTGGCACACCACTTTCTTCTGATTGTCTTCCTACCTATCTGACCACTCCTTTTTTGTCTCTTTTAGTGGATCTTCTTCCTGATTGCACCATATGTAAGGTCTGGAATTCCCCTGGTTGGGAAACCCTTTACCTATCATATATTCATGGGGTGTTCTTTTGATACCAATGGAAAAGGCCAAGTATCTCCAGATTGATTATATGTAGTAGCTTAACCAATCATTACGAATAATTATAACAGGGTCAATCTTCAGTCTAGGACAGGGGCCAGACAGTTCAGCCTATCCTCTGTAAAAGAACCCCCCAAATCCCCATGGTAATTGCAGAAAACAAAGTGAGGAGGATCTAGAGAATAAATCACTACTGACTGGTGGATATTTTTTGGTTTTTTGCTTAGTAATGATTTTGGGCATTAAGTCAATGTTATGCCCAAATATATAAATTTGTTTATTGACATTGTTCTGGTCATATATGGGCCACAACATTCTTGTTTTACTTTCATGAATCACAGTATTTTAAGTTGTGACTCGGTGTCTTAAGTTTTTCTAAAAGGTCACCATGTCCAGGCTTCAACCTTTTCCAGCGTTTAAGTTTTTATAGTTTTAAACTTATTTCTACATTTTATGGTTTTTCCATAATAAGTACCCCACACCCTGTTTGGTTGTGGTTTGTCCTTCATTCTCAAAGAGAATAACATCAGGAAGATGATAACATGAATTTTAAATAAATTGGATTTGAGTAAGGGAGGGCTATTTAAAGTCAACAGCCTCACTTTCTGCTCCAGAGTTAACTGGGTCCAGTAGCCAGATATAGATCAGGATGAGTGGAGATGGCCCAGGATGCAATGAGACATTTGGATATTTTTTGAGTAAAGGTCTTTACAAGTTCTCACTTTGAGTAAGGCAAAGTCCATTCAATGAATGGGTCTTTTTAAGAAGTAATTCAAGGGATAGCCACTTTAATTTAAAAAAAAAAAAGAATCAAAGTTGAAGGGAAAGACTCTCAGGAATGCTGACCAAAAGAGAAACAATTGCTATTTACTCTCATTCTAAGCCAGGAGGGCCCCAAAATAACCACTGAGTGGTGCTTGAGCAGGGACCTATTGTTGTCCAATCAATGAGAGCAGCTGAATTGAGCTTAAGGCATGTCCTTTAAGAAAGAAATCTTACAGGTAAAACCCAAGATAACATGGTAGATTTCATCCAACAAAATTTACCTTCCTTTAAGGAGATCACTACCAGGTAAGGGCATGGTACTCAAGGTGGAGAGAGGAGAGAACAGGACAGGACAGGATAGGAGAGAACAGGATAGTAATTCCTAGGTTTACATCAGGGTTCTGAATTGGACCCTCTTCTGTTCTTGTGCTATATACTACTTCACTTGGTGAAGTCATTAATTCCCATTGATTTAATTACCATCTTTATGCCAATGATTTTCAAATCTATCTATCCTGCCCCAACTATCCATTTATCTCCAACTGCCTTTCAGACATTTTAAACTGGATGTCCAATAGACACTTTAACTTTAATATGATCAAAACAATTCATTATCATTCCCTAAAAAAAGCCTCCCCAAATGTGCTATTTCTGGCAATATCATAGTCCCAGTCCCTCAGATTCACAATCTTGGAATTATGCTTGACATCTCACTATCTATTACCCCTAATATCCATTTTGTTGTGAAGGGCTACGAATTTTACCTTTACACCATTTTTAAAAAATGTTCTCTTGATTTCCCTGATGCTGTTCCCACTTGAGTGTAGAAACTCATTACCTTTCATCTAGATTATTAGAAGAGCTGGCTGGTGGGTAAACCTGCCTCAAGTCTCTCCCCACATCAATACATTCTCCATTTAACCATAAAAAATGAAGTCCCTAAAGTACAAACATGATCATGTAACCCCTTTTTCAGGAAATTCTGGTAGCTCCCTAGTACCTGCAGGAGCAAAGACAAAATGCTCTATTTGGCATTCATATACCTTCATACAACAATTCTCTAATACCTTTCCCATCTTTTTTCCTTCTTACTCCCTGTCACTTATGCTTTGATCCAGTTTCACTGGTCTTACGGAAGTTCCACAAACAAGGCACTCTATTTCAACTCCAAGCATCTTCGCTGGCTATTTCCCATGACTGGAATGTTCATCCTTTTCCACTCTGACTAGACTTCTCTCTCTTTCCTTAAGTGCCAATTCAAAACTCATCCTCTACATAAGACCTCCTCAAGACATTCAACTCCTCTTAATTCCAGTTCCTTCACTGTTAATTATTTCCTACTTGCCCTGTATACAGCATGAACAGTATAGATTTCTTTGCATATTGACTTTCCTGTTAGACTGTAAGGCCCATGAAGGTGAGGAATATCTTTTGTTCTTTATGCAACCACTGCTCTTAGTATAGTGCCTGGCACCTAGTAGTCACTAAATAAATGTTTATTGATTGATGCATCTCTTCCAAAGTCACATTTATTATTCTAACTGGTCTTCTTTTATTCACTTACCTCTTTTTCAATTTTGAAAAACCAGGTTGAGCAAGGAAAACAAGGAGAACATCAGTCCCTATGTGTACATGCCCTTTGGTGCTGGTCCCCGAAACTCTTATTAGGATGGGATTTTGCCCTTATGAGTATGAAAGTTGTAACATAAAATTCCTGCAGGAATTTTCCTTAAGAACATGTAAAGAGATACAGGTGAAAATCACATTCTTTTTAAAATATTTTTTTATCAAGATGATTTATTTTCAAAGTAGAGTTTACCTATTTATTGTGAACAGACTACTAAAATTATCTTAGAATTATTAAGATAGGAATATACAGAAGGTAAAGAGAGAAAAAATTAAAATGTTGTTGGGTACATAATTAATTTGATTTAGGCATAATAACAATAGCATAAAATTCTTGGTGGCAGACAATATCATTTTTGAAGACCAATGTATAGCAGACCCTTTAATTCCTTTGTTTTATGAGAGCAAAATATTCAGTATTAAAAGTCATGGGAATGAATAAAATTTCTTGTTTTCAGTAAGATTCTTTATTCTATCTTTTAACAGACTAGTCTTAATAAAACCTGAGTATCTCTTTATTATATATTTATCATATTTTGTGACAGTCTCTGATGTCTACTTGGCATTACAATACACTAATCTACTTTGTGTCTTTTACTTTCATATCATCCTAATACTCCTTTGCAGGATGTTCTGGCTAATTTGTCTTCATTTGCACTTCTTTCATTTTTTTTAAGCAATTGGGATTAAGTAATTTGCTGAAGGGTGTGGTGCTGAGTATCTGAGCCCGGATTTGATGCAGGTCATCCCGACACTGGAGCCGGTGCTCTTATTCTCTGTGCTACCTGGCCGCCCCTTCCATTTGTATTTTTTTTCCATGTCATTAACATTTGTTACTTTTTTTTTTCTCTTTCTCTCTATTGTTTGGTACTGCTTGCTCATTGAACTCTAAATGTTTTTCTTAATTGTTGCAGGTTCCTCTGAATCTGAACAGACACTCCTTTCATCAGCTGTACCTGTTGTCCTGTAGGCTGTACCAAGATGCAAGAAGTCTAATCAACACTAGGCATTCTTCTTGTTTTAGTCTCCTCTGTGTACAATCATGCCCAGATGTCCCTTTATGTTCTAAAGACGCTGAATCCTGAGATTTCAAAAGTACAACTTAATTTACCTTATGAACCAAACAAAGAAAAAGGAAAGACATTGTGTTCTTGTTTTTCTTTTTAGCACAGGAGATCAGTATTTAGTTTTTTCAGGTGACCTTATGGAGATCTCCATGTCTGAGCACTACTGGATGATGTTCAAGATTGTCAAATGTTACATGCAGTGATTCAGGTGGTCATATTCCAAAAGAAATTATATCTAATGGATTAGCACAACTAGATATTAGTAGACTGTAGTGATTCAGTGAAAGTACATGGGAAATGATGAAATGAATGTCTGTTTATTATTTTTTCAATAATTGTCCTTGATAATTGTTAGTGACAATGGATAATGAATATAGTAATATTGTGGGGAGCATATTCCTTATTTTTTTTCTATTTTGCATTCATCTAAGCAAAATATTTTTTACTTCCTGTGTTTTTATTCCTTTTTTTTCTTTGTGTCTGTCTTCTTTCACAACATGACTAGTATGACAGTATATTTTGTGTGATTGAACATATATTAACTATATCTAATTGCTTCTTGTCTTTAGGAGGGGGAAGGTAGGGAGAAAGAGAGAGAAAATTTGGAATTTAAGAATTTTTTAGATGAATATTAAAAATTGTCTTTATACGTAACTGGAGAAAATAAATAATAAATAAAATATAATTTCTTAAATATCCTGTATTGGACAACTATGCTGTTACAAACCAAAAAAAGACATTTCTAGAAACTTCTTGTTTGATGTTTCATATCCCTAAGTCAAATTATTATCATTTAGTTGGATACATAATTTGTTGGTTTCAATTATGTTATTTATTTATTGCCGATTAACTGATCAGAATGTTCATACAGAAGTCCAGTTTTACATTGATAGCTGTGGTAAGGTGACAGATAAGGCATTTGGTTCATTTTCTTTTTCCATTCCTTCCACAATTATTTGAGGGTAAATGCTAACAAAATCATGGTCTTACTTGAATCAAATTCAGTCTTAGGGATTCCTTAAATGTCAAAGTTTTTTGGTTGTGTCACAATTCATGGTTTCACCCAAGAACATCAGAATTTGTCTTTTGTTTTCTCTTTGAAAATGGTCAAAGAAATTCCATTTCCGCCAAAATATGTATGCTAACAATTTATTAAATACAAAATAGGCTTTCATTCAGATGAGAAAAATTGTAAACAAAAAGCATTTATATTTAAGTTTTTAAACCATCAAAACAACTCTCCTTGCATATCTGGTTGGCTTCTATTTCATGCAAAGAAACCATGTGGTTAAGGTACAATCAAAACAGAAAAAAAAAATTGAAGCCACTAGAAAACCAACTCCTATCAAAGTTTGTTCCTCCTTATACAATCAGTCCTTACAAGGTATGGTAAATGGAATTCTGTTATTTTAAATCCCTCCCATCCCCAATAAATTCCAGTCCTTTGTCCATTTAAGGAGCAATCTCAAATGTTTGAAAAAAAAGTGAATGTTGGACTTTTAAAAAGTTCTGGTGGAAAGACTCCATTTTCTTCCAGCTGTAAGATGTTTGATTCTTTTTTTCACCATCTCCAATCAGCAATTTTTCTTTTATAATGTTTCTAGTATTTCTTTAGCCATTGCCATTCAATTTGACCACTCTAGTGTTAATCTACATTATCTCATCCCTATATTACTGAAGTACCAGAATAAGTTTGTAACTGATGTCCCTCCCCTGAATTTCTCCCTACATTAGTCCATATTCTGGATCTGCAAGTTATTCTTCCTAAAATGTTACTTGGAAAATGCCATGCTCCTAGTCAAATTTTCAATTTCTTTCATTGTTTACAGGTTAAAAACAAACTTCTGGTATCTCCTGTACTGTAAAGCCAATCACAAGTAGCTTTCCAGAAGTCTGCTGCTGTGAACAGCTTCAAGGTTCTGATAAAACAGTATAGTGAACTCTCTATTTATTCCACAGCAAATTAAGGCAAAACATTCACAGAAATCAAAGTACAGCATTCACAATGTTATGACATAACAACTTATCACTAAAATGGCCATGTAGTTTTAAAAAAAAGTACAATCATTTAGTAATTCAATAATTTAGTAACTCAATCACTTAGTAAGTCCTTAATTCAGTCATCCTTGCCTCCTTAAGGGACACAAAGTACAAAAGTCAAAGTTATCCACCCCTGGGTCACAGTAAATCATAATCTTCTCAGTCAGTATCAGGTACCCAAGAAGAGATCTTTTCATCTTGGCATGAGGCTGCCTGTGTAGATTCCTGTCTGAATCTACACAACTGTCACCTGGGTTCAAAGGCAGACAGCTCCCAGTTCCATGTCCAGCTCCTTGTCCAGTCCCTTGTCTAGTTCCTCTTCCATATTGAAGTTTGCAGTGTCCAGTCCACCTCAAGTCCTTCACAGTTTCTGTTTGGGAAGAAAAAGCTTAACAGAGCCAAAACAACATTCATGCACATTGCTGGTACCATCATCAATTCACTATCTGTCTGTGAAATTAACACAGACCCACCAACAAGGTCTGAGTACTCAACACAAATCATCAGTATGGAAATAAACACAGACCCACAAACGAGGTCCAAGAGGTCAACACAAATCATCAGTAAAGTCCCAAGACATCCACAACCCTCTTCCAGGATTTCTGTAAACAGACAACCAGAAAATCATCTTTCAGTGCTTCCAGGAAGGTCCCAGAGCTTCTGTAGAAAGTATCACAAACAAACATCGACACAGACAGGACAGATAAACAGAGTGCCAGGATACAACAAGATTTCTCCTTCTTGACTCTGGCACCACAAGAGTCTCTCTCAATTCTGCTTTCTCCAGCCTGGGCATCTCCTTATATATGGTCATTAGCTCCTCCCCAGGAGTTCACAAGTTCTAGGGTTCGCAAGTTGTGGGATTCACATATTCTGGATCTTAATACTTGATACAATCATGAAAAAGGTGGTAACTACTTCTGTGTTAACTAAATACCTGAAACAAGGTATTAACTACTTTTTTCCTTGCCATTACATTTACACTTCTATCATTAAAAATAACCAAAACCATTTTTTTCGAAGTAAGTTTTAATGTGGTAAATTTAATCAACTTCACTGTTAGGTAAAATTTCAACTTTTTAGCTGAATTTCAACTTTAGGCAAAATCATATTGAGCAGCTGGGTGATGTAGGTGCCTGAGTACTTGGCTTGGAATACAGAATACTATTCTTCATGACTTCAGATCTGTCCTCAGATAGTTCCTAGCTATGTGACTCTGGGTAAGTCCCTGAATGCTGTTTGCCTCAGTTCAGAATCTGTCAAATAGACTTTGAAGGAAATGGTAAACTGTTCCTGTACCCTCACCAAGAAAACCCCAAATGGGATCATGAAGAGTTGGATGCAAATATAAGAGCTCAACAACTATGATAAGGGTAAAATCAATACTGTTGTCAAATATATGAATGCATATTATTTGTGACCATTGGCAAATCATTTAACTACTCTTGCCTCCATTTTGTCTTCTATAAAATAGAGAGAATAGTTGCTTTATTCTAACTCTTAAGGTTATTATAAGGAAGGGGAGGCAGGAAACGTGACCAGAACTAGGTTGGTTTACAAATAAATTTGACCAAAAATTTTAAGAACAAATTTTTTTTTTTATAAATAAAACTCATCCGTCCTAGCAAAGGATGAATAGGAAAAAAAGAATAGTTATTCCATATATTGCATGCAATGTGGAAAAATAATAAAGAGATCTTACCAAGTTGCTTCTTTGAAGCAATATAATCTTGAGACTTTCACCAGAGATAGTCAAAGTAGGAAAAGTATAGACTAATTCTGCTAAGGAATATTAGTGGAATTTTATTTAAAAGAAAATATTATCAAAGAGATAATATATCCTGAAGATGATACATTATAACCCAATTGGTCTTATATCAGGAATGCAGGTTAGGTGCCATATTAGAAAAAAAAATTGTAAAAATAATTAACAAAAGCAACAGTATACCCAACCAAAATTATATAATAATTATTCTTGTTGTTGTTTATTGTTACCTTTTATATATTCCTAGACCTGAAAGTTTATGTGTGAAAAAATTTAATTGAATAGAGTGAAAATCAAATCTTTTAAGCACATAACAATTAATTTTATAAGAATTTTAAGGTCTCAAAATAGGAGTAATTCAAATTCTGTTATTCAGCTTTTTGATAGCAACATACTGTTATCAGATTATTTAAATAAATACAGAAACTGTTTACAAAATGTAATCATTCCTGTTAAAATGAGAAATCATAAGGATAAATAGATCTTTTCTTAAAAAGATAAGCTATATATATATGTAAAACAAAGAGCAAGCATCATCTGTCATGGGTATCAACTAGAAATCTTTCTGATATGATCAGGAGCAAAGCAAATGCCCTCATTTCCATTCCTTTTTTTTTTTACTAGAATTGCTAGCTATAACCATAAGACAAGAGAGAAATTAAAGAAATAAGCATAGGCAAAGGGGAAACAAATTATTACTTTTTTTGATGGGAAGTTGGGGTTAAGTGACTTGCTCAATGTCACAAGGCTAGTAAATGTTAAGTGTCTGAGGTTGGATTTGAACTCAGGTCCTCCTGACTCCAGGGCCAGTACTCTATTCACTTCATCACCTAGCCACCCCCCAAGTTATTACTTTTTTTCTGATGATATGTTTACTTACAGAGCCCTAGAGAGTCAACTAAAAATTAATTGAAACCATCAACAGTTTTTGTGCAGATTATACAATAGCAAAAGATGACAATAACCTCATGTGCTATAAAGTAAAAAATTCCAACTATTGGGACAAGATATTAGTATTAAACTGGATAGTAGTCTGGCAATACACATGGACCCAAACCTACTATCAATCGAAGTAAGCTCAAAATTGGTATGTGACTTAGATATTGTAAAGAGGATTATGATTTTTTATAAAAATCAATATTATATGTGTAATGAATATACTAATAGATTTGATTTTTCAGAATTTCCTGTCATGAGAAGTGCAGCTTAAAATAACCAGTCAAACATTTGACAAGGCTCACAGTCACTGCCTGTTTACCTGAAGCAAAGCTAGTAAAACACTGTGGAAATGCTTCCCATCATAGAACTCGGGTCCTATGACTTATCAAATAACAGCTCCCAAGGACTTGAGCATATTGCTCCTATAAGACTCCAGAACTGTTGTATTGTCTTCCATTTTTGGTTTTGTCCTGGAAAACTACTCAAGCCAGGGATAACATTATTTAGAATCAACTTTCCCTTTTCCCTTCACATTTGTGATTTGTGTATATAATCTTTGTCCTCACTTCAGCAAGGCAAAATTATGAACAGGAGAATTCCTGATTTACACATTTGTTTCTCATAATGAAACTAATTAATTAAACAGCTACCTGATTACTGGCACTTTGTGGTTTACTGTTTCTTCATTTTCAGGTTAGAGACTGACTCAGTCATAAGGTAATGGTAATATCCTAAGGAAATTATTGGGGCATGGAAAAATTACCTGTCAGATCTATGGGTATGGGAAGAGTCATGACCAAATAAGTGACAGAAAGTTTCATGGGAGATAAAATGAATAATTTTGAGTATAAAAGATTAAAAAAAGATTTTATAGGGCTGCAAACTACCAGGGCAAAGCACCTGTGGAACTTTCTCAAGAAGAACAGTCAGTGTTGTATGAAGGTTCAAATTCAGCTGTTAGCATGGAAGTTTCAGAACCTGTTGTAGAAAATGGAGAGACAGAAATGTCCCTAGAAGAATCATGGGAGCATAAAGAAGAACCTAGGGAAGCAGAGCTGGGGGGCCTTCAGAGGAGAGTGTCCCAGAAACGATGATGGAGGAGGAAGAAGAATTACCAAAACCGAAATCTGTGGTCGCACCACCAGGTGCACCTAAAAAGGAACATGTAAATGTAATATCCATTGGTCATTTAGATGCTGGTAAATCAACTATTGGAGGACAAATAATGTATTTGACTGGGATGGTTGACAAAAGAACACTTGAAAAATATGAACGAGAAGCTAAAGAAAAAAACAGAGAAACTTGGTACTTGTCATGGGCCTTACACACAAATCAGGAAGAACGAGACAAAGGTAAAACTGTACACGTGGGCTGAGCCTACTTTGAGACAGAAAAGAAGCACTTCACCATCCTAGAAGCCCCCGGGCACAAGAGCTTTGTCCCCAACATGATTGGTGGTGCTTCCCAAGCTGATCTGGCTGTGCTGGTCATCTCTGCCCGGAAAGGAGAGTTTGAAACTGGGTTTGAAAAAGGAGGACAGACAAGAGATCATGCCATGTTGGCAAAAACAGCAGGTGTGAAACACTTAATAGTGCTCATTAATAAGATGAACGACCCAACAGTGAACTGGAGCAATGAAAGATATGAAGAATGTAAAGAAAAGTTGGTGCCATTTTTGAAGAAAGTTGGCTTCAATCCCAAAAAGGATATACACTTCATGCCCTGCTCAGGACTGACTGGTGCAAACCTTAAGGAGCAGTCAGACTTCTGCCCTTGGTATATTGGGTTACCATTTATTCCCTATCTGGATAATTTGCCAACCTTCAATAGATCAGTTGATGGACTGATCAGGCTGCCAATTGTGGATAAATACAAGGATATGGGCACTGTGGCCTGGGAAAGCTGGAATCGGGCTCTATTTGTAAAGGACAGCAGCTTGTGATGATGCCAAACAAGCACAACGTGGAAGTTCTTGGAATCCTTTCTGATGATGTAGAAACTGATTCTGTAGAGCCAGGTGAAAACCTCAAGATTAGACTGAAGGGAATTGAAGAAGAAATTCTTCCAGGATTCATACTTTGTGATCCTAATAATCTTTGTCATTCTGGACGCACGTTTGATGCCCAGATAGTGATTATTGAGCACAAATCCATCATCTGCCCAGGTTATAATGCAGTGCTGCACATTCATACCTGTATCGAAGAAGTCGAGATAACAGCCTTAATCTGCTTGGTAGACAAAAAAATCAGGAGAAAAAAGTAAGACATGACCACGTTTTGTCAAACAAGATCAAGTATGCATTGCCCGTTTAAGGACAGCAGGAACCATCTGCCTTGAGACCTTCAAAGATTTCCCTCAGATGGGTCGTTTTACCTTAAGAGACGAGGGGAAGACCATTGCAATTGGAAAAGTTCTGAAACTGGTTCCAGAGAAGGACTAAGCATTTTTCTTGATGAACCTGCACAATACTGTGAGGAAAATTGACTCTGCAAAAGCCTACTTCACACCACCTTCTCTTATTTTCTGCCCATCGATAAACTCCCCATATTTTGCAAAGACAAATTTCACAGCAAAAGTCCATGTTATGTCAGCTTTCTCATATTGAGAGCTCTGCTATGCCACTGTTGAATTTCCCTCAAAGTTTTTTTTCTCCCCCCAAATTCTGCTTCCTTGGACAGATGTGGCAATAACTTTGTAAGTGATGTGGACGTAATTGCCTACAATAATGAAAATCTAAAGGAGTTTTTTATTTTTAATTTTCCCCTTCTCCACATTTAGACATCTTTTTTTCCAGGCAGATCATTCAGAGTGTGCGAGTGTGTGTGCACATGTTACAAAGACAACTACCATGTTAATAAAGTATTCAATTTGAAAAAAAAAGATTTTATAGAAACAAAAGTAATTCAATATATGAATTGGTCACAGACCATGGGAGAGCTCAAAAGGGACTTTGAAAATCAAGTAAGAGGAGTAGAAGAAAAATTTGGAAGAGTAATAAGCATGATGCAAAAAAAAAATCATGAAAAATAAGTCAACAGCTTGCTAAAGGAGACCCAAAAAGATACTGAAGAAAATAACACCTTAAAAATAGACTAACCCAAATGGCAAAAGAAGCACAAAAATCCAATGAGTAGAAGAATGTTTTAAAAAGCAGAACTGGTCAAATGGAAATAAAAGGTCCAAAATTTCACTGAAGAAAGTAAGTCTTTCAAAATTAAAATGGAGCAAATGGAAACTAATGACTTTATGAGAAACCAAGAACTTATAAAACCAAACCAAAAGAAGAAAAAAAATAGAAGAATGTGAAAAATCTCATTGGAAAAACCACTGACCTTGAAAAGAGATCCAGCAGAGATAATTTAAAAATTATTGGACTATGTGAAATCCATGATAAAAAAGGTGCCTTGAAATCATCTTTCAAGAAATTATCAAGGAAAACTGTCCTGACATACTACAACCAGAGGGAAAAATAGAAATTTTAAGAATTAACCAATCATCTCTTGAAAGAGATCCCAAAAGGAAAAATCCTAGGACTATTGTAGCCAAATTCCATAGTTTGGGTCAAGGAGAAAATATTTTAAGCAACTAGAAAGAAACAATTAGAATAGTGTGGAAATACAATCAGGATAACACAAGAAGTAGCAGCTTCTCCATTAAGGGATAGAAGGGCTTGGAATATGATATTCTGGAAGTCAAAGGAACTAGGAATAAGACCAAAAATTACCTGACCAACAAAACTGAGTATAATATTTTGGGGGAAAATGGACATTCAATGAAATAGAGAACTTTCAAGCATTCTTGCTAAAAATACTAGAGCTGAACAGAATATTTGACTTTAAAATACAAGACTCAAGAGAAACATGAAAAGGTAATCAGGAAAGAAAAATCATTGAGCACATGATAAAGTTAAACTATTTGCATTCTTACATAGAAAGATGATGTTTGTAACTCATCAGACCTTTTTAAGTATTAGGATCATTGGAGGAAATATAGATAGATAGATAGATAGATAGATAGATAGATAGATAGATAGATAGATAGATAGATAGATAAATAGATAGATAGATAGATTAGATAGATGGCACAGGGCGAGTTGAATACGAAGACATGATATCTAAAAGATAAAATTAAGGGGTGAAAAAGGAATATATTGGGAGAAGGAGAAGGGGAAAGATAGAATGGAGTAAATTATCTTACCTAAAAGTGGCAAGAAAAAAGTTTCATAATGGAGAGGAATAGCAGAAAGGGAATGAGCAAACCTTGCTCTCATTGGATTTGGCTTAAGGAGGGAATAACACACACACTCAATTGGATATCTTACCCTTCAGGAAAGTGAGGTGGAAAGGAATAAGATGGGGGAATAATAAAAGGAAGGGAAGATTCAGGGAGGAGGTAGTCAGAAACAAACACTTTTGAAAAGGGACAGGGTCAAAAAGAGAAAAGAGAACAAATGGAAGGCAGGATAGGATGAAGGAAAATATAATCTTTCATAACATGATTATTGTGGAAGTGTTTTTCATAACTACACATGTATAACCTATAATGAATCTCTTACCTTCTCAATGGGGGGAGGAGAAGGGAACTCAAAGTTTTAAAAACAAATGTAAAAAATTGTTTTTACATGCAACTGGGAAATAAGACACATAGGCAATGCGGCAGAGAAATCTATTTGCCCTACAATAAAATAAGGAGAAAGGGGATAAGGGGGAGTTTATGATAAAAAGGAGGACAGACTTGGGTAAGGAGTAATCAGAATGCATGCCATCTTGGGGTGGGAGGAGGGGAGAAGTGGGGAGAAAATTTGGAATTCAAAATCTTGTGGAAATGAATGTTGAAAACTAAAAATTAATTAATGAAGTTTAATTCAATTTAATTTGATAAACATTAATTAAAAACCTACTTTGTGTTATGAATTAAGTTAAGTTCAATAGATATAAATAAAGTCTCTTCCTCCAAAGAACTCACAATCTAATTGAAGAAGACAATAAGTAAAAAGGAGATATCTGAGGTTTTTGGAAGTGGAAGAGAATGTATGCAGAATAGAAGTATGAGAATGGTGGGATAAGGAATAGGAGGTCAAGAATATTCTAGCAATCAGTGAAAAGAATTGAAAGGAAAGGAACTTAGCCTGATTTTAAACTATACTAATACAAAACCATATTTGTTAAAACACACACACACACAAACCAGAACACATGCAAAATAACTTGCTATTTGCTAACAAAAAGAGAAGTTGAGTAGTGGAAAAATTAGGGATACAATACAGAAAGAAATCATATCCAGTTATTGTTAAAAATGAAGATCCTAGATTTTGGAGCAAGAACTCAGTATTCAACAAAAACTGTTGGAAAAATAATCTAGAAGAAACCAGGTATACACCAATACCTAACATAATATATCAGGGTAAGTTCAAAATGAATACACAAGTAAGAGACAAAGAATATTAGAGGAGTAAGGAAAATTACTTGTTAGAGCTACAGATTGGGGAAGAGTTCATGGGCAAATAAAAGATGTAGAAGTTCACAGGAGTTAAAATAAACAATTTTGGTTACATAAGGTTAAAAGTGCATAAATAAATCTACTGCAGCTAAAATTAGAAGAAACTGGGAAAACATGCTTGTAGGAAATATCTCTGACAAAGGTTTCATTCTTTTATAATTATGTTAAAATGAAATAGTAAAACTTAAATACACAATAGAAAAGAAAAAGAAACATTATAAACTCAAATACTAAAACATATATACAAAATAAGGAAACAAAAAAAGTATTTCTCTTGGATATTTATTTCAAAATTTCAATTAAGTACAGTTTTTTGGCAACAAAATCCTGAAAGTCTGGCAATTTACTCAATGTTTATTTCTTTTTCGTTCAGAATTACTTTTAATATTGCTGGGTATAATATATTCTTCTGCAAACCCAGTTATTTTGATCTTTGATATATCTCCTTCCAAGATCTGCAATCTTTTAGTATCTTTTCTGCTAAGTCTTATGTGTCTCTAACTGTGGTTTTGTGACTCTTGTCCTTTGACTGGGAGTTTCAGAAATTGACTATGATATTCCTGTAGTTGTCCCTCACAGGATCTCTTTCAAGTGGTAATCAATAGATTTATTATATTTCTTATTTATCCTCTTGATTTAATTCATCAGAAAAATTTTCTTCAATTATTTTTTGTATTATTATATGAAGATTCCTTTTTTGATCATAGCTACCCAGTAGTACATTTATTACATTTTCTCTTCTTTATCTGCTCTCCTGATCAGTTTTTTTTCTTATGAGATGCTTTACATTCTATTTTATTTTGTTCATTCTTTATCTTTTGTTTTATATTCTCTTCATCTTTTAAGGCTTCACTTGCTTCCTCTTGCCCAATTCTGATTTTCAAGTAGTCATTTTCTTCCTTAAATTCTCAGAGATGAAGTGAAGATTGTGGATTAAAAGCAGGCCTTTGTTTGAGCTCTCCCTCAAACCCTTCTAAATACCTGTTTTAAAAAATGACTCTGGGGCAGCTAGGTGGTGCAGTGAATAGAGCACCTTCCCAGGAGTTGGGAGGACCTGAGTTCAAATCCAGGCTCAGACATTTAACACTTACTAGCCATGTGACCTTGGACAAGTCTTAACCCCAAATGCCCATCCAAAAAGAAAAAAAAAAGACTCTAAACAAATTCTATAGCAGCAGAAACCACAAAATGACAGAATGAAACTAATTTCCAGTCCAAGACAACCTGGAAATTTGACAGGAATGTTCTGTTGTACCAGTCTGAAAGAAGAGCTCAGTCCAGCATGGGTCACACTGACGAAGACTTGTGTATGTGTGATGTGTGTGTGTATGCATACACATATGTCTGGGGGCACAGGGTGAGTTGAATATGTAGGGACGAAATAAAAAAAATCAAATTATGGGGTGAGAGAGGAATGTACTAGCAGAGGGAGAAAGGAAGAGAGAAAATGCAGTAAATTATCTCGCATAAAAGAGACAAGAAAAAAACTATTACAGTGGAGGGGAAGAGGGGAAAGGTGAGAGGGAATGAGTGAACCTTACTCTCATCAGATTTGGCTTAAGGAGGGAATAACACAAACTCTCAATTGGGTATGGAAATCTATATATAAATTACACACACACACACATATGAGAGAGGGAGATGGAAGGGAGGGAAATGGGAGGAGGGGATTATCAGAAGAAAGCACTTTTGAGAAGGGACAGGGTCAAAGGAGAGAATAGAATAAGTGGGGGGTAATAGGGTGGAGGGAAATGTAGTTAGTCTTTTACATCATGACTATTATGGAAGTGTTTTGTGTGACTACACATATATAATCTATATTGAATTGCTTGCCTTTTCCATGAGGGTGGGAGAAGAGTGAGGAAAGAATAGAATTTGGAACTCAAAGTTTTAAAAATGAATGTTAAAAATGTTTTTGTATGCAACTTGGAAATAAGATATACAGGCAATGGGGTATAGAAATCTATCTTGCCCTACAGGAAAGTGGAAAGGAAGGGGAGAAGAAAAAAGGGTGGAATGGGTGAAAGAAAAGAGGGTTGATTGAGAGAACATGTAATCAGAATGCATGCTAAGTTGATGTTGGGGGAGAGGAGAGATGGGGAGAAAATTTAGAACTCAAAATTTTGTGGAACTAAATATTGAAAATGAAAAAATAATAAATTCTAAAAAGCTTATTTCCTTTTCTAATAGGTCAACATTTTTATACTTTTGATTTTCTTGGATTCTTCATTTTCTTTAGTTTTTCCTCTAATTTCTCTAATTTTATTTTTAATTATTTTTTAAGTTCTTCTTGGGCAGGGCACCATCTGACATTAGTTATTTTTTCAGGTAGAAGAGGATTTCTTTGCTTCACTATCTTCCTCTGAAAATGAACTCTGTTTTCTTTTCCCACAGTAACTTTCTATGGTAGGATACCTTCTCATTTGGTTGCTTATTTTTTAAAATTTATAGCAGCTTATTTTTTTAATCATCTCTAGTCCTGGGGTGTGGGAGATGGCACCTCTGCTTCAAGTCCTTCAGTTCACCCTTCTGGCATAGAACAGAAACCAAGACATCCAGCCTGCTGTAATTGGCTACAGTTAGCAGCATTCCCACCTTGGTGGTTCCTTCTCATCCAGAGTCACATCTTGGCAACACAACTGGGCTTGGCATTCCTTTTCAACAGAGGTTCCCTCAGTCTTCCCTTCCTTAGAAGCCTCCCTCCCCACACAGTCTAGGAGGTGGAGATTTTTGTGGTTGGGGCTGAGTATCTGTCTCAACCGAAGGAGCCCTAGGGCTAGCCTCTTGCTGTTACAGTGAAACTAGCCTGTAGGTGTTTAGACTTCAAAGGGCCCAAACCTCAGTCCAGGGAATTTTCTTCATATCTTCTTTGGTTGACCCAGGGGGACCACTGTTCTGTCCCATCTCTTGTAAGTTATTTTTTAACAGCTCTAAGTTCATCCTGAGGCACTATTTAGTCTTGTTTGTGGGAGAAAACTAGAGTGCTTGGAATTTTCTGACCTACTCCACCATATTCCTAGAATTCTTCTCAAAGGTCTCATTTCTAAGATATTTAGGGAATTTAGGTAAAATTTAAAGAACAAAACCATTAGCAAATTGATAAATTGCCATGTGAATAATCAGTTTTCTGTTGAATAACACCATGCTATAACTAGTCATATGAAAAATGCTCTAAGTCACTAATAATTAGGGAAATTCAAATTAAAACAACTCTGAGATATCATTTCACACTCATTAGATAGGCTATGTCAACAAAAGAGAGAATGATCAATGCTGGAGAAGCTGTGGGAAGCAGGTACATTAATGCACTATTGGTGGAACGGTGATCTGGTCTAACTATTTAATAAAGTGATTTGAAAGTGTGATCAAAATCTATGAATCTCACTATACATTTATAATTCTTCAATACTAGTTCTAGATTTACAACCTAAAGAAGTTAAAGAATGAGAAAAATGACACACATTTACATAAACATTTATAGTAGCTCTATTTGTTATAGCAAATAATTGAAAACTGAGTAGATATTTATCAATTGGGGAATGACTGAACAGGTTCTGGTATGGTGGAATAAATATTGTGTTGTAAGAAAAGATGAAGGGCAAGTTTTCAGAAAAACCTGTAAACCCTTGTTTGAACTGATACAAAGTGGAGTGAGCAGAACCAGGAGAGCAGTTCTTACAACCACAATATTATAGAAAACAGTCAACTTTAAAGTCTATGGAATGCTGTTAAGCACTATGACTAATGACATCAAAAGGACTAAGGATGAAATATGCTATCCAGCTTCAGGGCAGAGAGCTGATGCACTCAGAGGGCAGACTAAAGATTTTTTTTCAAACTTTCTTTTCTATTTTCGGAATATAGATGTGACTAGGATGGGAATTGGTTTTGAATCAACAAACATAATTGTAAGTGGTTTTGGGTTTTCTTGCATACATGATGGATAGGGGTGGGAAGAGAGGATACAGGGAGAGAATTTGGAGCTGAAAATAAAAGAAAAATTGAATTGAAAACAAAAAAATGGTATCATGTATTGCATGAAGATATCAGTTACACTATCCTCTACCATAGTCACATCCAATATAAAATACTGTGCCAGTAAGGGCCACCATATTTGAGAAATGACCCTTTAAAAAAAAGAAAGTATCTAAAGAAAGACAATCAAGATTGGCCGTGAACTTTAATCTATGCCATCTGAAGATCAAAGGAAGGAAGTGAGGATGCTTTACTTGGGGCAAAGGCAATTTAGGAATGTGTTCTAGCTGTCTTCAAAGGCTTTAAGGGTTGCCACATTGATGAGGGGTTAGATTTGATTTACATGGCAGCAGAGAATAGAACCAGGACCATCCATAGAAGTTACAGGGAGATAGATGCTGGCTTTATTGGAGTGAAAAATTCCTGAGGATTAGAACTATCCCAGATTGGAATTAGTTTGCCTCAGGAAGGAGGTTTGCCATCTTTGGAAGTCTTCAGAGAAAGGCTAGGTGATGCAGTGGATAGAATGCCAGCCCTGGAGTAAAGAGGATCTCAGTACAAATGCAGCTTTAGAAACTTATTAGCTGTGTAACCCTATATCCCTTAATTCCTCACCTATAAAATGAGATGGAGAAGGAAATAGCAAACTATTCCAGTATCTTTGCCAAGAAAGCCCTAACCACACTCACAAAGAGTCAGACACAACTGAAATAACTCAATAACTAACAAGAGAAAGACTGAATGAACACTTGCTTGGCCTGATGCAGACAAGATATTTCTTCATGTATTTGCTATAGTAAGATGGTGTTTCAGGTCCCTTTTAACTCTGGAATAATATGATTATGTGATTTAGGGAAGAAGATTAACAGAATTTATTTTCCTCTTCATAGTTGGAAGCAGGCAGTTAATTCATACCTAAGGCATTTTATTTGCTTTGGGATGATGTCTCTAACCCTGGTCAGCATGTGGGGTTTGATCACATTGTGAAGTTTCCATAGAGACTTCCCCCCAGGTATGTTTTTTTTCTGTGAGAGACTAAAGAATGGAAGACAGCCATTTCCTCCTCCTCACATTTCTGGGGTTTGCATATTATAGCTATAGTATGATCCCCCCCATTAGCATAGACCAATCTTAGTACTAGCTGACCATAGGTGCCAGATCTTGCATTCAAATGTATGCCTAATGAATCTGAGATCACCTCTTTTCTTCATGGTTCTATGACTCATGGCTTGCCTATGCTCATACAGCTATTAATTGTCACAGGCAGAATTTTCATTTTTGTATCCCAAGGACTAAGTGAAGCCCCGGGCACATATAATAAACAAATGCTTGTTTACTACTTCATTTGTACTTTAGACCCCCACAGAACTTTCGCTCCACTTTTGTTTTGTCAGCACTGTTTCTGATAAGGACCAAAGACATTTGTATCATTACCATTACGTATTTAAAATGGCTAAGGTTAATTATTGTTTTCTGAATTTAACTGACCCTCACAGGATTCATGTGCTTCTTTCCTACAATATGTCAATAAAGATAAACTCTGAGACTTCAGAGACGATGATTTGTATAGGATCCATAAAACCTCCTGACTGCATCGCAGTTTCATTTAACTCCACCCCTTGTTTTACAGTCTATATATTCCTTTCAAAATTTGTCAGGGTATTACAACAGCACTCCAAGTCGGAGTATTAAGAACTAAGGAACAAAGAGAGACAAGGAAAAGCGACAGAAATTAAAAAAAAAAACCGACTAGAGAGCGTGACAATGAACTTCATCCCAAGCTTAAGTGCTGGAACCTGGGCACTGCTTGTTGTCTTCCTGACTCTCCTGTTTCTGTAAGTGACAACCTCCTTCTCCCCCCTCCTGCCCCCCCTTACAATTTACCAAGGGATTAAACTCAGCTCCTTTGTGACTATCATAGGATTTTTCACAATGACTGGTTTCTAGTTCCTTCTAGTTTTTGCACCATGTACCTAAGGACATATTTGTTATTTTGGATTTCTGTAACTGATAAAGTTGACTTTCTTTGTTTACACAAATAAGTTTGACATAGTTTTTGAGAAGAAATACCAAGGGAAAGCTTTAAACTCTTTGATTAAAGGCTCTATTTTTCCTAAAAGAAGAGAACATGAGGATATTCCTGTGACTTTAGTCAAGTAATTTAAAAGCAAAGAAGAATCCTTAAAGAAACCTAAGTTCTTGTCAATTTTCTGTTTTTCTTTTCACCTTTGTGATTTTCTCCCTGTTATTTTAATGTTTACATTTTAAAAGGTATTTCCTTCTATCCAAAAATATACAGGTTATTCCCTAATGCTCATCTTGACAAAAACACTACTTTTTTCTATCGGCCAGTTTCTAGGTCTTCTGTTTGACTTGTTTCTACATTGTCTTTTTCAAATATTTTGGGGTGGGTTTGTCACCAAAAGTTGAGTGTTGTTCTGCTCCATTTGTCTCTTTTAACAAACACTGTCCTAGAAAGGTAGCAAACTAGAAAATTGCTTAATGTGATGGATACAAATCAGAGATGGAAACCTTTCTGTACAAAAAAATTCAAGTTGCTCAATTATATCTAGTGTTGCGATCCCCACAAGCTGATGAGACCCAAGGTCCTTACTGGCAGGAGAACAGGTAGAGACTCAGCAGCAAATATTGCAGCTTGAAAAACCTCAATATTTGCTTTCTTTGTTTTTTTAGGTTTCTGATGGCTTTAAGGATTGTTTTAAAATTATGTTCTACAGGATATAAATGTTTTGTGCTTAGGACTTTGTTTATTCCCTAGAATGTTGGTTTATTTACCATAAAATGTGGAAGCAGTCATTGCTAAATGTTAGAGGAAAATTCACAGGAGAACTTTCTACTTTTTCCTTTTTATTTTTCCTGCAAGTTCTAAATCATACTAATTAATTCAGGTAGCAGAAGTTGATATTCATATGTCTCTTGTATGCTGGGATTTTCAAAATTCCCTATAAGTGCATAGAGGGAACTAGGTGGTAATTCTCCATATGGACATAAAAAAATGACCAGCTTGGAATAAATGAAGTTGTTATTGAACAGGGAGATGGAATAATACCATAATACCAATATCCAGGTTTCTTTCTTAGAACTATTAGGAAACACTATAAGGTCACAAAACTGGCAAAATATGAACCTTAGATGCTGTGGAATCCTTCTACATTCATGCCAAAATCACAGTAACACTGATGGCTTAGGAGGTTCTTAGCACATTTATAAAAGATGATGCTCCTTGCTTAGCTAGGTTGCACAGTGAATAGAGCACCAGCCCTGGAGTCAGGAGCACCTGAGTTCAAATCTGGCTTCAGACATTTAACACAAAAAACTAATGGTGTGACCTTGGGCAAGTCACTGAACCCCACTTTCCCTACCTTGCCCCCCTCCAAATACCAAAAAAAAAAAAAAAGATAATGCTCTCAGGAGTGAAAAGGCTTAAATTCAGAACTTTCTCTTGATGCTCACTTATCTATGTGATCTTGACCAAGGATCTTAAATTGCTGAGCCTCAGTTTCCTCATTCATATAATTAGAGGATTCTGAAGATGGACATAGAAGTTTCCTAATACTCCAGATTTATTATTCTATTATCTGAAGTCCCATAATGGAAGTCAGAACACTCAGTGTGTGCGACTTTGTGCCATTGCTGACTGATGGTAATGATCTACTACAGTATTTACAGAAGCATAGGATATGAGAGCTAGAAAAGACCTAGGTGATTATCCTCTATAACTCCCTCATTTGACAGATGAGGACCTTGAGGGTAAAGCAAGAAAAGAAGCCTGCCTAAGAATACAACACAACTTAACACAGACATAATAAAGTAGCATGATATGATATAGTCTATTCATGAAGCCAAACTACTTTGAGGTCATAATCACCAAATAGATAAGCTAAGCAAAAAATTAGGGAAACTATATCCTAGATGAGGAAATAATGTCAATACTAAATATGCAGAAGATGAATGGTTGCTTTAAAGAACCAAGGTTATTTTTAAAAAATTATTTGAAACTCTATTGTGAGGCAAAAACTTAATGAGTTGAGCCTTTGAAACAAATATCACAGTCTTGTCCCACACTGCAACCTATATCAAAATAGAATCATGTGAAGTAGTAAATAAAAATAGGAAGGTAAATAAAAAGGAAGAAAGTAACATAGTTCCCATCCAGACTTTTTAGAATTTTTTTTATCATATTTGAACCAATATTCCTTTGCTCGTTTCTTTTTTCTTCTCATTTTTTCTTCTCTTTTATGTAAGAGAAGACATAATATAAAGGTGTAATCATTCTAGTTTTGCTGAATTTGCTATATCTTATCTCACAATTGACCTTCCCTATTTCCTTGTATAGATTAAACATAATTATTGTGGGAGTTGCTGTTGTATTTTATGATGATTACATGCCATAATTAGGTTAGCCAACTTTGAACATAATAATTGTGTCCAAGTTTAGGTTTTTCAAAATAAAGAACATATGAATATATTTTACATGCATGAGTAATTTTAAAATTTTATATTTGTTTCTGTGATACAATACAGGTAGAGGACTCTCTTGATTAAAAGTCATATTCTGTTTTGTGACTCTTACAATGTATGGGGACATTGCTCTCCAAAAGATATTTTTGATTCTGAAGTCCTACCAACAATGTATGAGAATATCTGATTCCTCTTAATCCACCAAAAGTGGATATGACCATTGCAGATATAGTTACAAAGGTCTTCAATATATTCTGGTTTAGGATAATGAATTCAAAGGCATCTGCAAATGGAAATATAAAGGAGCTCACCACCTACCTTCTTGACTTGAACTCTATTACTGAACATTGTCCCTATCAATGTAAACACCTTCAGCAAGCCTGTCTTATTTTTCAATACAAAAGTCTTTGAGGAAATAAAGCTGTGGGTCTCCAAAAGCATATTGGATAGGTACATGATGAACTTGAATAAGTAGTGTCATGTAATGAAGGAAGGAAGAAAGGACATTAGGAAGGAAAGTGAAAAGGAAATATGGGTGTAAGAAAGAAAGACTTTTCCAAGCATGTGCTATATTCCAGGTACTGTGGCACACACTTCAACAATATACTCATTTGTTTCTCCAACAATCCTGAAAGGCAGATGCCATTATTATCCCTATTTTGCAACTGAGAAATCTGAGGCAAATAGAAGTTAACTAACTTGCCAAGGATCACACACGTACTTAGTTGTAGCCATATTAGCTGTATTTGAACCTAGGGTTCCTTACTCTAAATCCATTGTTCTAGATGCCAGGTCACTTGGATTTGAATAAGTAGTGGCACAACAATATGCTGAAAGACGTGTTTTACATCTACCCCCGCTCCCCCCCCCCGACACAATTACTGATTTTTTGTAATTAAATGTGAGCATGTTCAATCTATTAAAGAGAAAGTTTTCTAGAGGAAAGGGTGGTCAATAATAACAAATGGAAAATGAAAAATGACAAAAGAACTTTGAAAATTGAAGAAAATTCATTGAACTTAATTAATTTCATGATTAAGAGCTTGCTACTGCCATTGGAGGAAGCAATTTCAGTTGAATAATGAGATCATAAATCAAAATGCAAGCTAAGGTAGGATAGCCTAGAGTGAATCACACCTTCATCCCCCAGACTAGGGCAGAGCTTGGAGGGAAGTCTGAGATCTGTGCTCAAAACTCTGAAAAAAGTCTGCAGCACATGGACACCTAGAGATGATCATGAACTCAGCTCAACACCAAGGAGCAGCTTAGGGCTTGGGAAAACCTGCTTACCCGTCACTCAGTGCCCAAAGCCCCCAGGTGGACTTAATGTCCTACTGAGGAAAACAGTATGGGAAACTCCAGAGGGTCTATCATTAGAGACTCAACTCCAAAAGTTCTCTAAGCTAGGTCTGCAATGCCAGGTTGCCTAGACCCAATGAGTGAAGGAATGACTAAACAAACAAATAAAAAAGATAATAATTACTAAGAGACAAAAGTTACCCAAGCAGCAAGTCAGGAAGAAGACAATATCTATCTATCTATCTATCTATCTATCTATCTATCTATCTATCTAT
>NW_027185764.1:10869270-10943582 GCF_028583685.1 Petaurus breviceps papuanus
TATCTATCTATCTATCTATCTATCTATCTATCTATCTATCTATCTATCTATCTATCTATCTATCATCTATCTACCTACCTATCTATCTATATTTATTTATATATAAATAATGCCTTGAAGAAAACCAAAGCTTGAACCAAAAAAAAAAAAAAAAAAATAAAACCCCTAAAAAAAAAAAAACTTTAAAAAAAAAAAAAAAAAAACAAATTAGAATCCCTAGAAGAAACAAAGTGATCTAAAAAATTAAATGAAAATGGTATTGTAAATTAATTAAGCCTGACAGAGAAAATACTGGAAAAGAAATGAGAGGTAGCAGGACATTCTTGGAAAGAGAATCAACTGTTTGTCATAAAGGGAACAAAATCTTACCAAAGTAACTGCTTTCTTGAAAATTCAAATGGACAAAAGAGAAGATAATCATTCTACGAGACAAGAATAAATATTAAAACTAAGCTAAAAAGATTAAAAAATAGAAGATGATATGAGTGTCTCATAAAAAATGATCTGGGAGATTGGAGCTAAGATAGCAGAGTAAAAGCAGGAACTTGCTTGAGATGTCCTAACCCCTCCAAATACTTGTAAAAAAGATGCTAAACAAATTCCAGAGCAGCAGAATCCACAAAATGACAAAGCAAAACAAATTTCTACCCCAAGAAAGCATATATGGAAGGTATATAGGAAAAGTCTATTGCACTGGTTTGGGAAAGGAGTACAGTCCAGTGCAAAATGCACCAGCACAGACCAGGCCCCAGCAAATCTGGAGCAGGCCTAAAGGGACTGAATCACTGGCAGCTGTGATGGTTTCCAGACTTCTCAACCCACAAAATCCAAAGACAATTTAGAAGGTCTGTAGGATCTGGGTGAGAGAGGAGCATGGTCCCACCCCAGGCAGAGTTGGTTCAAGTGGTGGTAGCAGCACCAGCAGTTGCTTCTGGAGCTCTCAGCCCACAGATAGTGAGGGGATTTAGTGGCTTATCAGAAATGAATTGCAAGTATCTCTTTTCTGGCACCGAGGCAGTATTTTTTGCATTACCCATTCTTAGATCTAGGTCACAGTCCTGGGTGGTGGTCCTAGGGTGATAAGAAACACTGAAGTGGTGGAGTTTGTGGTACCAGTGGAGTGGGAATGCTCCTTACATTTCCAAGGCAGAAAAGAGTGCTTGTGGTCACTCACAGACCAGAGCACAGACCAGTAGAGGAATAAACACCGCTTTTTTGATCATATCACCTTGGAGAAAGTGAAAATTTGCTGGTCCCTAGAAATATCTCTGAAAAGAGATGCACAAAACCCCTGAAGCTTGGGACAGAATCTTACCTTAACAAAGAGTTAATAAGTCAAGTAATTGGCTGGGAAAATGAGTAAAGAGCAGGCAAAAAACTCAGACTATATTATCTTTCTTTGGTGACAAAAAAGATCAAAACATCCAACCAGAAGACAACAAAGCCAAAACTTCTACATCAAAAGCCTCCAATAAAAATAGTATGAATTGGTCTCAGGCCATGGAAGAACTCAAAAGGGATTTTGAAAATTAAGTAACAGAAATAAAGGTAAAATTGGAAAGTGAAATGAGTCAAACAAGAATGTCATGAAAACAAGTCAACAGCTTGCTAAAGGAGACCCAATCAAAATGCTGAAGAAAATAACACCTTAAAAAATAGACTAACCCATTTGGCAAAAGAGTTTGAAAAAGCCAATGAAGAAAAGAATTACTTAAAAAGAAGAATTGCTGAAAGGGAAAAAGAGGTCCAAAAACTCACTGAAGAAAATAATTTCTTAAAAATTAGAATGGAGCAAATGAAAGCTAAGGACTCTATGAGAAATCAAGAAATTATAAAAACAAAACTAAAAGAATGACAACATAGAAGATAATGAGAAATATCTCAATAGAAAAACAACTGAGCTGGATAATAGGTCCAGGAGAGATAGTTTAAACATTTTTGGACTATCTGAAAGCCATGATAAAAAAAAGAGCCTAGAAATCATCTTTCAAGAAATTATCAAGGAAAACTGCCCTGATATTCTAGGATCAGAGGGTAAAATAGAAATTGAAAGAATTCACTGATCATCTCCCAAAAGAAATCACCAAGAGAATACTCCTAGGAATACTGTAGCCAAATTCCAGGTTTTCCAGTTTGAAGAGAAAATATTGCAAGCAGCCAGAAAGAAACAATTCAAGTATTCTGGAAACACAATCAGGACAATGCAAGATTTAGCAGCTTAGGATGGCTTGGTATATGATATTCCAGAGATCAAAGAAGCTAGGATTAAAAGCAAGAACCACCTACCCAGTAAAACTGAGTATAATCCTTCAAGGGGGAAAATGGATATTCAATGAAATAGAGGACTTTCAAGCATTCTTGATGAAAAGATCAGAGCTATGTAGAAAATTTGACTTTCAAATACAAGACCTAAGAAGACCATAAAAAGGTAAACAGGAAAGAGAAATCTTAAGGGACTTATTAAAGGTGAACTGTTTAGGGGTAGCTAGGTGGCACAGTGGATAGAGCACTGACCCTGGAATCAGGAGGACTTGAGTTGATATGCAGCCATAGACAGCTGACATTTACTGGCTATTTTACCCTGGATAAGTCACTTAACCCTGACTGCCTCCCCCCACCCCACAAAAAAACCAAAGTTGAACTATTTACATTACTACATGGAAAGATGATATCTGTAACTCATGAGGCCTTTCTCAGTGTTACAGTAATTGGAGTGAATATACACACAATCCATATATGCACCTATACCTACATATATATACACATACACATATACATATATATATCTATATGTACATACATACACAAACACAAATACAGAAGGCACAGAGTAAGTTGAATACGAAGGGATGATATCTAAAAAATAAAGTTAAGGGGTAAGAGAGGAATGTACTGGGAGAGGGAGAATGTGGTAAATTATCTCACATAAAAGGAGCAAGAAAAAGCTTTTGCAGTGGAGGGGAAGAACAGGGAAGTGAGAGGGAATGAGTGAACCTTATTTTCATTAGATTTGACTTAAGGAGGGAATAACATATATTCTAAATTGGGTATGAAAGTCTCTCTTTTCCTACAGGAAAGTAGGGGGAAGAGAATAAGAAATGTGGAGGAGGATGATAGGAGGAAGGACAGATTTGGGAGAGGGTAATCAGATGCAAACACTTTTGAGAAAGAACAAGATTAAAAGAGACAATAGAATAAATGGGGAGGACAGGCAAGGTAGGATGAAGGGAAATATAGTTAGCCTTTCATAACATGACTATTATGGAAATAGTTTGCATGACTACACATGCATAAATATCAAATTCTTTGCCTTCTCAATGAAGGTGGTGGGGAGGGAAGAAGGGATGAAATGTGGGACTCAAAGTTTTAAAAATGAATGTTAAAAATTGTTTCATATGCAACTGGGAAATAAGATATGCAGGCAATAGGGTATAGACATCTGCCTTGCCCTACAGGAAAATAGAAGGGGAAGGAGATAAGATAAGGGGGGTTGATAGAAGGGAGGACAAATTGGAGGAAGGGCTAATCAGAATGCATGCTGTTTTGGGGTGGAGGGAGGGGAGTAACTGGGAGAAAATTTGGAACTCAAAATCTTATGGAAGTGAATGTTGAAAACTAAAAATAAACAAATTTTTAAAAAACCTGACCTGGATAATAGATCAAGGAAAGATGATTTAAGAATTAATGATCTTCCTGAAAGCCACAACCAGCAAAAAGACCCCAGAAATCAGATTTTAGGAAATCAGTTGAAAAAGCTTCAACTAAAGGGCAAGATAGAAACTAAAAACATTTTCAGGCAGCTCTAGAAGGAGATGTCCAAATGAAAACCCCTAGGAATGTCAGGATCAATATCCAAAGGTTCCAAACCAAAGCAAAGCACTTCAAATACTAAGTAGGAAACAATTTAAGTTATGAGTAGCCAGCTCAGGCAGGACCTTGTAAGATTGAGAAATTTACATTAAAGAGTAGAGAATGTGCTGTTCCTTGAAGAAAATGACACACACTTAAAACTAAGTTGAGTTTAATTATACTGGAGGAAAAGGGACTGGTGATAAAATAGACAAATTCCAAGAATTCTTGAAGAAAAGACCATATTAAAACAGAAATCTTAAACTTCAAATGAGAATGAAGTATATAAAAAGGTGAACAAGTGGAAAAGACTAGTCTTTTAGGGATGAAGCATTTGCATTCCAATTGGGTGAGAGATAGGAGAGAATATCTGATGAGAACTATAGTGTCAGATAAGGTCATTGAAGAGCCAAATAATATTGAGGCCTTGGAAGTGATTTTTGTAATGTTTGAGTGATCTTAAAAGAGAACGTAAAGGGAGGAGGGAAAGAATATACAGGGGAAAATAAAGAAGAGTAATGGATGAGACATAGCCCATAATTGGAATAGAATCAAAAGTAGAAATTCAAGTACAATTGAAGCAAAAATTAAACCAATGAGGAAGGACAGGGGAAGAGTATGCCTTGAATCTCACTTTGAGCTGAATGTTAAGAAAAGTGAGCAGAACCAGAAGAATTAATATTTTAATATTTTTAAAAATTATCAATTTTTAAAATTCTAAGAACTCTGATCCTCATAATGATTAACTATGAGCCCAAAGGATTGATAATTTAGAATGCTGTCCATCTCCTAAGAGAGGTCGTGGACTAGCAATGCAGATGGAAACATCCATTTTCAGGTATGAACAATGTGGTGATGTGTTTTGCATGACTGTATTTGTTATAGAGGTTTTGTTTTCCTTTTTCTTTTTCCCAGTGTGTGTGTGTGTGTGTGTGTGTGTGTGTGTGTGTGGTGTAAGGGATGAAGACAGAGGGAGTGTGAACCAATGCTTACTAAGATAAATTTTTTTTTTATAAAAAAAATTAAGCCAGTGTCTAGGAGGGTGCTGAATGGTGGTGGTTTGGGAAAGAAAAAATAAGATGTGGAGAGTAAAGAAATTAAATGATGTGGTCAGACAAAGCAATTTTAGAATTCTTGCCCATAAAAGTGAAATATTTGAGGTGATAATGAAAGCCAGATTATTATTATTATTCCTGTATATGACTGATGGAAGATGAAGACATAGGACATGAGAGCTGAGATTAAAGAATAGGGAGGCCAGGTCTTTTGCGGGATTACTGATTATTGATGTTATCTGGTATAAAGGCAGGGTTAGATTGCAGAGGGAAGAGTGAGCCAGCATCTGAAGTGTTATAGAAAAAAGAGTTGTAATGCAGTGCATAATTGCTTCCAGAATTGAATTCTGTAAGACACATTTGGAAAGTATGAAACTCAGAGGACAAGTTGTTTGGTAATGACAGAATTAGGATCTGGGAGTGGTACTAACGAGCAGGGAAGGAGTATGCTGAGTCCTGAACCAGGATTAGTACGTCTGAGGGCATGAGAACCCAGGAGATGAAGGGAAATGTGTTGACAGTAGAATACAGGTGCAAAGGGCACAATTGGAGAGTGGGCAGAGCTGGATTGCTACCTAAGCAAAGTAAGTTTTCTGAAAAGGCTAGGACTATGATGTATAGGCTAAGAGGATGAGAAACATAGGCCAGGGAAGTGAATGATTTTTGATTAGTCATCAGAGAACTGTATATCAAATGGAAGAATAAGGATTAGTAGTCTTGTCATAGCAAACAGCCACTTCTCTTTCCAGTATCAAGGAGGGAGGGACATTAGGAAAGGTGCAAATACATTAAGGTCCTAGCAGTAAGAGGTGTGGTATCTGAGTCTTTGTTATTGGGGTGGGTCATGAAGTTGAGTGAAAAATATTGGAAGCTGTGATTGTGGTGTCTGGTATTCTGGTTCTAAAGAGGTTTCTGAGGCACCACAATTGGGTTGGGTCCTAAAGAAGAGGGTTTCATGTCTGAGGTTCGTGTCCTAAACTTTCTTAGTTGCATGTGAGATGCATTGATCATGCACTGGGTTCTGTCAAGCAACAGAGACTCGGTACTAGTCACAGCACAATACAGGTGTGTTATATTTCAGCAGCCATGATGTTAATGGTTTTCTCAAGGCTTGCCAAACTTGACTATACCTAATGTACTGTCTCAAGCCTTACTGAGTGTTACTGAGACTTTGAGTAATCTCAGCCGGGTTGTAATATATCAACATGTTTGTGGGATCCATAAAGTATCTCTGGAAGTGCCTACTTGGCGCCTGGATCTGAGTGAAGTAAGCCTTACCTCAGAGTTATCTTTATAGCTCCTCCCCTTGTGGTTATTGACAAGTTGACTGCACCATTTATGTCTTTGGTTTTGCCTTGGCTCTAAGGTCTTTGTACTTTTCCCTTCACTTTACAGATATGGGACCTGGACACACAAGCTCTTTAAGGACCTGGGCATTCCAGGACCCACACCTCTTCCTTTCTTTGGCACTGTTCTTTCTTATCGCAAGGTGAGTTTCTTTTAATTCTCCTTTACTCTCTTTGTCCAGTGGAAAGAGCATTTGCTCATGATTCAGGAAACTTTGGTACGAATGCCAGCTCTAATGCTTATTTACTTATGTTATTTTGAAGAAATCAATTTTTCGTTACAGTCCTTAGTTTTTTCATCTGTAAAAAGAGAGGCTTGGACTTTCAGCTCAAATCTAGGATCTTCTGATTTTTGTACAACCTCAGATTTCTTTTTTTATATTTCTTTTTTTTGTGTGTTTTTTAGTTTACAACATTCAGTTCCATGAGCTTTTGAGTTTTAAAATTTCTCCCCTGCCCTGCCATATTCCCTCCATAAGACATCATTCAATCTGATATAGACTCCACATATACATATAATATTTTCACATTAATCATGTTGTAAAGAAGAATTATAATCAATGGAATGAACCATGAGAAAAAGTAACTAAACAAAGCAAAACTGAGAGAGAGAGAGCAAAAAGTATTCTTTGATCTACATTCAGACTCCACAACTCTTTTTCTGGATGTAGATAGCATTTTCCATCATGAGTCTTTTGGAGTTTTCTTAGAATCTTTAATTGTTGAAAAGAACCAAGTCTATCAAAGTTAGTCATTACACAATGGGACTGTAACTGTGTACAATAGTCTCCTGGTTCTGTTTCTCTCACTCCCCATTAGTTCATATAAGTCTTTCTAGGTTTTTCTGCTCATCATTTCTTATAACACTAATATTCCATTATATTCATGTACCACCACTTGTTTAGCCATTTCCCAATTGATGGGCATCCTTTCAATTTCCATTTCTTGGTCACCACAAAAAGAGGCGTTATAAATATTTTTGTATATGTATGTCCTTTTCCCATTTGTATGATATCTTTGGGATACAGCCCTAGAAGTGATATTACTGGGTCAAAGGGTCAATTTCAGATTTCTTAAAAATAAATTATACTTTTCTTGTCCCTAAATGTTATAGGATGGAGTGTGTAGTAGTACTCAGACCCTCTTTTCATTGTATAAAGGACTTCATTAACAAAATCTTAGATATAAAATGTTTTCTACTAAATTCTGCCTGAGTGGTTTTCAGTGTTATTATACTCTCTGGCAGATTTAACCCTTGATTCAAAGGGAATTTTTTTTGAGGCCTGTGTCCCCAGTGCTTCAGAGGATAATGACTAGACCTATAATTTGACTGCCACAAGAATTTCCAGTTGAGGAGATAACAACTTTTAGTCTTAGAGAATTACTTACATTATTGATTAATTACCTTGCCCAGGGTCACCCAACTAGCATGTGTGAGAGGTAGAACTTGAACCCAGGAATTCTTGGTTTTGAGGCCAATTTTGAAAAATTTCTTTAACTTTCCACTGGCTACTGAGCACTTTCCACTGAACATTTATTTCCAGATGTTGCTACATAGATAAGAGTGACTCTATGTGAAGCTTTAGGTCATAAGACTGTCACATATTGGAAAGAACTGGAATCCAAACACTCAGACAGATGGGTCAGTAGTTTACTTATCGCCTAATCAGGTTCTTGTGAGACTTAAATGAGACACATTGACTCATGAAATGACTATGAAATAACTTCAGAAAGTTGTAAGATACTATTGATTGTAAAATGGATTTGCCAAAGGACTTCATCATCATAATTATGTGAACAACAATATTTTAATGGGATGGAGCCAAGATGTCATACAAAAGCCAAAAAATGGCCTGAGCTCTGCTGATTATCCTTCAGAAACAGTGTTAAATCAATCCTCTATATGGATTCTGTAGCAACAGAACTTAGAAAACAACAGAGTGAAACAACTTTCTAGTTTATGATAACTTTGAGAGACTTCAGGAATAGTCACTTGGTTAGAAGGATAGGGCAACCTAGCACAGACAGTGTCCAGGCAAGCCAGTGGGAGGCACTTAGCACAACATAGATCAGCAAATAAAATTGATTGGTTTTGACTCAGTAGCCTAGCTGTGAGGCCTTCAGCCCTGGCACATAAGGTAAATTGTTGTCCCCATAGCCAGTGGCACAACAGGTGTGACTAGGTTAGGTCACCTCAGTGCAGCTGGGAGAATTTTTAATAACTGAGGTGCCAGGGCAGAAAACCAGTGACCAGGCCTCTGGCCCCCAGCACAAAAAGCATGGAACAGTACCCCATGTGCTCCGGGAGCAGAGCTCAAATTTAAAAGTTACAAAATAGGCTAAAAATGAGCAAGAAACAGAAAAGAACCCTGACCATAGAGAACTACTATGGTGACTAGGAAGATAAAAGCACAAACTTAGAAGAAGACAACAATGTCAAAATGCCTATGTATAAAACCTCAGAACCAGAATGTGAATTGATCTCAAGCTCAAAAAACCTAGGAAGGGTTCAAGAAGGAAAAAATGGGGGAAAAAATGAGAGAAATGCAACAGAGAGTCAACGGCTTGGAAAAGGAAGGACAAAAATTGACTGAAGAAGACAATCCCTTAAAAAAATACAATTTGCTAAGTGGTTAAAAATAAATCCATGAAAGAAAACAACTCACTAAAAAGTAAAATTGGTCAAATAGAAAATGAGATAGAAAAACTAATTGAAGAAATTAATTCCTTAAAAATTGCAATTTGGAAATTGAAAGCTAATGACAGTATGAGACATCTAGAATCAGTCAAACAAAATCGAAAGAATGAAAAAAAGAAGAGAATATAAAGTACCTGTTAGAAAAACAAATGGCCTGGAAAATAGATACAGGAGAGATAATTTATTAATTATTGTATTATCTGAAAACCATAGCCAAAGAAGAGCCTGGAAAGCATCTTTCAAGAAATTACCAAGGAAATCTACCCTGATATCCTAGAACCAGGTGGTAAAATAGTCCTTGAAATAATCCACTGATCACCTCCTCAAAGAGATCTCAAAATGAAAACTTCAAGGAATAGTATAGCTGAATTCCAGAATTATTGGGTCCAGGAGAAAATACTGTAAGCAGACTAAAAAAAAAACCAGTTCAAATATCAAGGAGCAATGGTTAGGATTAGACAGGACTTAGTAGCTTCTATATGAAAGGTTAAGAGGTCTTGGAATATGATATTCTGCAGGACAAAGGAACTTGGATTAAAACCAAAAATCAATTGTCTGCTAAAATTGAGCATAAACTTTCAGGGGAAAAGATGGACTTTCAGTGAAATAGGGGATTTTCAAACTTTCCTGATGAAAATTCCAGAGCTGAACAGAAAATTGGATCTTTGAATACAAGGCTCAGAAGAAGCAATAAAATGTAAACAAGAAAAAAGTAAGAAACAACATATTATTCAATATGGTTAAACTGTTTTTATCCCTACATGTGATGATGATACTTGAGAACTGTTGAGAAGTGTATCTCTATTTGGGTAGTTAGAAAGGTTATACATAGATAGAAAGTGTGGGTATAAGTTGACTTCTATGTGAAGATATAAAAAATATTAAGGGGTAGAAAAGGATTGTGCTGGGAGAAGAGGAAAGAACAAGGTAGAATAGGGTAAATTACATCATATGAAGAGGCACAAAAGATCTATTACAGTAGAAGGAAAGAAAGGGCAGTTTTAGCATTGTTAGAACCTTACTCTCATTAGATTTTGCTTAAAGGAATAGCATACACACTCACTTGAGTATTGAAATTTATCTTACCCTATAAGGAAGTAGAAGGAGAAAGGGGAAAGAAAAGAGAAAGTGGTAGATAAAAGGGAGAGCAGAAGTAGGAGGGGGAAGGGAAAAGAAAAAGGAGAGGAACTGATAGAAGAAAGGGGAGATTGAGGAAGGCATTGCTCAGAAGAACAATTGTGAGGAGGGACAGAGTGAAGGGTGAGAGAAAACTGTAAGAAAGGGGAAAATGGGATGGAGGGAAATACACAGTAATCATAACTGTGAACGTGAATTGAATTACCTTTCCCACAAAATGGAAGTGAATAGCACAGTGGATTAAAAATCATAATCCTACAATATGTTGTTTACAAAAAACACATTTGAATTATTGAGGTAAATACAGAGTAGAAGTAAAAGCCTGAAGTAGAATATATTATGTTCTAGCTTAGGGAAAAAAAAAAAAAAACAAGGGTAGCGATCCTGAACTCAGACAAAGCAAAATCAAAATTCTTATTAAATGAGATATGGAAGGAAACTACATCTTGCTAAAATGTAGTATAGACAATGAAGCTAATATGAAAACTAAACATATATGCACCAAAAGGCATAGCATCCATATTCTTAGAAGAGAAGTCAAGTGAGTTACAGGAAGAAATAAAAAGCAAAACTATAATAGTGAGAGACTTCAATACCCCCCTCTCAGAAACAGATAAATCTAACCACAAAATAAACAAGAAAGCAGTTAAGGAGGTGAATATAATTTTTTTAATTAGATGCTCTAGACCTCTGGAGAAAATTGAATAAGGAGATAGGAAACAATGGACTTTTTTCTCAGTGGTACATAGCAGCTAAACAAAAATTGGTAATGTATTAGTGCGCAAAAATCTCACAATCAAATGAAGAAAGGCAGAAACATTAAAATGAATCCTTTTCAGATCACAATGCAATAAAAATAAGTGTAATAAAAGGCCATGGAAAGATAGATTGAAAATAAATAGGAAACCAAATAATTTAATCCTAAAGAATGAGAGGGCCAAACAACAAATCATTTAAAAAATCAATACCTTAATCTAAGAGAATGACAATAATGAGACAACATAACAAAGTTTATGGAATACAGACAAAGCAGCACATCAGGAAAATTTTCTATCTCTGAATGCGTACAAGCATAAAATAGAGAAATAGGAGATTAATGAAGTAAGCATGAAGCTAAAAAGTTAATAAAAGAAAAAAAATCAAAAATTCTCAGTTAAATACCAAAAGAGAAATTCTGAAAATCAAAGGAGAGATTACTATAAATGAATGTAAGAAAACTATTGACCTAGTAAATAAAACTAAGAGCTGGTTTTATATAAAAAAGCAACAACAGAAAAAATAGACACATTTTTGGTTAATTTGATTTTTAAAAAAGTAAATAGAAAACCATCTCACCAGTATCAACAATGAAAAGGGTGAATTCATCCAAAATGAAGAGGAAATTAAAACAATAATTAAGGGCTATTTTGCCTAAATGTATGCCAGTAAATCTGACAATCTAAATGAAATAGATAAATAATTAGAAAAACATATTAATTGTCCAGATTAACAGAAGAGGAAATAAAATACATATATAACCCAATTTTAGAAGAAAAAATCGAACAAGCCATCAATGAACTCCCTTAGGACAAAACAAAACAAAAAACCCAGAAAATTCCAGGGTTAATAAGATGGATTTACAAATGAATTCTACCAAACACCAAAAAAAAATTAACTCTCTGCCTTTCAGATTAGTTAATATGACAAAAAAGGAAAATGATAAATATTAAAGAGGATGTGGGAAAATCGGGACACTTGTGCATTGTTTATTGAGTTATGGACTGATCCAATCATTCTGGCAAGTGATTTGGAACTATACATAAATGGCAGCCAAATTGTTCATTTCCCTTCCCCAGTAATACCACTGTTAGGTCTGTACCCCAAAGGGATCATAAAAAAATATAAAAATGTCCTACATGTGCACAAATACTCATAACATCCATTTTCAAGTGGTAAAATATGGGAAATTGAGAGGATGTATATCAATTGGGGAATGGCTGAACAAGGAGTGAGAAATGAATAAAATAGAATATTGCTCTGGGATAAGAAATGAACAGTCAGATTTGAGAAAAACCAGGAGAGACTTTACAAACTGCTGTAAAGTCTACACAGTATTAGCAACATTGTGTGATGACCACCTCGAATTTTCTCAGAAACACAATAATCCCAGAAAAATACAAAAGACTTAGGAAGAAAAGTCTATCCATATCCCGGCAAAGAATCTATGGACTCTGAATGCAGATAGAAGCATATCTTTTTCTCTCAGTTTATTTTTTCTCATGGTTTTGATTTGCTTCTTCTTTTACAACTATTATTAATTAATATGGAAATAATTTTACATGAGAGCACATGTATAAATTACATTAATCTACCTATCACTTTCAGAAGAGGGGAGGGAGGGAAAATAATTTGGAACTCAAAATCTTATAAAATGAATGATAAAATTTTTCTTGACATGTAATTAAGGAAAAAATAAAATACCATTAATTTTTAAATGAAGCAAAACAAAAGAACAGCTAATTGCTATTCCATAAGACCATTTGGGAAAAAAAATAGGCAAAAAAGCATCCTACCAAATTCTTTTTATGACTGAAATATTGTGCTGATACCTAAAAAAGGAGGAGCCAAAACAAAGAAAATTATAGATCAATTTCCCCATTGAATATTGATGCATATTTTAAAATGAAAAATTTGCAGAGATTACAGCAATTTAACATGAGGATAATATATTATGACCAGTTGTGGTTTATACTAGGAATGCAGGAGTGGTTCAGTATTAGGAAAACAAGCATCAAAACTTAACCACATCAATAACAAAAATCATATGATTATCTCAATAGATGCAGAAAAAAGATTTTGATAAAATACAGCACCCATTCCTATTAAAACACTAGAGAACATAGAAGCAAAGGGAGCCCTCCTAAAATAAGTAGTATCTATCTAAAAGCATCAGCAAGCACTTTATGTAATGGGAATAAAATAGAAGCTTTCCCAGTAAGATTAGGGATGAAACAAGGATGTCCATTATCTTTGTTATTTGTCAATATTGTACCACAAATGTTAGCTTTAGCAATGAGAGAAGAAAAAGAAATTGAAGGAATTAGTAAAAGAAATGAGGAAACAAAATTCTCACTCTTTGTAGATAATATACTTAAAGAATCCTAGAGAAGCAACAAAAACACTACTTGGAATAATAAACAACTTTAACAAAGTTACAGGATATAAAATAAATTCACAAAATCATCAACATTTCTTTATATTACTAACAAATCCCAGCATCAAAAGACAGAAAGAGAAATGTTATTTAAAATAATGGTAGAAAATGTAAAATAATTAGTAATCTATCTGTCAAAATGAACTCAGGAACTATGTGAACACAATTACAAAACACTTTTCATGCAAATAAAGTCAGATATGAACAGTTGGAAAAATATCAATAGATCATGGGCAGTCTGACCAAATCTAAGAAAAATAGCAATTCTACTTAAATTAGTTTACTTATTGAGTGCCATAGCAAGGCACCAAAAAATATTTTATAGAGCTAGAAAAAATAGCAAAATTCATCTGGAAGAACAAAAGGTTCAGAATATTGAGGGAATTAATAAAAGAAAAGGTGATCTAGCTGTACCAGAACTAAAACTATATAATAAAGTGGCAACCATCAAAACTACTGGGTACTGGCTAAGCAATAGAATGGTGGATCAGTGAAATATGTTAGGCACACAACACAGTAATAATTGATTACAGTAATCTGCTGTTCGATAAACCCAAATAATTCCAGTTCAGAGATAAGAACCCACTATTTCACAAAAACTGTTGGGAAGACTAGAAAATAACACAAAGGAAATAAGGTATAGACCAACATGTCACAGAATATGCTAAGATAAGATGAAAATAGTTACATGATTTAGAAATAAAGAGTGATACTATAAGCAAAGTAGGAGAACAAGCAATAGTTTACCTGTCATTCCTACAGAGAAGGAAAGAATTTGTGACCAAACAAAAGGAAGAGAACCTTATGAAATACAAAATGGATAATTTTGATTACATTAAATTAAAAATATCTCATACAGTCAATTCAACCAAGATTAGAAGGAAAGTAAAAACCTGAGAAATGATTTTTACAGCAAGGGTTTCTTATAAAGTCCTCATTCCTCAAATATATAGAGGACTGAGTAAAGTTTATAAGAATATAAGTCATTTCCCAATTGATCAATAGTCAAAGGATATGAAAATAAACTTTTCAGATGAAGAAATCAAAGATATCTATAATCATATGGAAAAGTACTCTAAATCACTATTGATTAGAGAAATGCAAATCAAAACTCTTAGGTACCACATCACACCTATCAAATTGGCTAACATGGCAAAACAGGAAAATGATAAATATTGGAGATGAGGGAAAGTGGGAATGCTAATTGTTGGTGGAGTTATGAGCTGATCCAACCATTCTGGAGAGAAATTTGGGATTATGCACAAAGGGCTACAAAGTATGCATACCCATTGAGCCAGCAATACTACTATTATACATGTATCCCAAAGAGATCATAGAAAAGGAAGAGGTTCCACATGTACAAAAATATTTATAACAGCTCTTTTCATGTTGGCAAAGATTTGAAAATCAAGAGGATGCCCATCAATTGGGAAATGGCTTAACAAGTTGTGGTATACGAATGTAATGGTATACTATTATGCTATAAGAAAACATGAGCAGGCCTGATTTCACAAAAAACCTGGAAAGGTTTAGACAAATTTTTGCTGAGTGAAGTGAGCAGATCCAAAAGAACGTTGAACACAGTAAGTAACAGCAACACTGTGTGACAACCATCTAAGATAGATGTGGATCTTCTCAGCAATACAATGATCCAATACAATTCCAAAAGACCTATATCAGAAAATGTTATCCACATATAGGGAAAGAATCTTGGAGTCTGAACACAGATTAAAACATACTGTCTTCACCCTTTTTTTTCTCTTTCTCATAGTTTCTCCCTTTAGTTCTGATCCTTCTTTCACTACATGACTGACATGGAATTATGTTTAATATGATTGTATATGCATAATTTATATCAGATTCTTTGCTGTCTGGCAAGGGAGTGGAGAGAATGGAAGGGAGGGAGAAAAATTTTCAAAATCAAAAATCTTTTAAAAGTGAATGTTGAAGACTGTTTTTACTTTGAGTGATACAATGTACTAGGAAATAAATCCAATATTCTTAACATAGGAAATATGAAGGTTTGGTATAACTATTTTTAGAAAAATTGTTTCTTTTGTGATGTTATGTGTTTTATGCGTTTTAAAAAATCATTTCAAAAAGTGGTCCCTAAGCTTTTCTAGACCACTATAAAAATGATGCTTAAACAGTTAAGAATCCTTCATGTAGTGGAAAAAAAAAGATTAAAAATGCAGGGACCTCAAGGAGACTATTATCCAGTAGAATATGAGGAAATTGTAAATTAAATGAGAATATTGTGAGAGCATAAGTTTATAGAGTGTACAAATCTACCAATCATAAAGTTTTTATTAAATGCCTGTAATTTTCTAGGTTCCAGGTTGCAAACAAAGTCAAAAGCAAAAGCCCTATATCAAATAGATTTTCATAGCAACGGAAAAAGGCATTAGAGTTAAAATCAAGAGACCAAGGATCCTGAAGAAATATCTTTTTGCTGGAGAGATCAGGAAAAAATTTATGGAATGGACCCCATCTGAACTGGTTCAGATGTCAACAAGTAGAGATGGGGGTGGGCAAGAACTTCCAGGCAAACTGAAGAGCATAACAACAATAGTTAAAAAATGCTCTTATTTTATATTTAACTTCCTAATATAGTGCATTTTTAGCATCATTTATCATTAAGAATTCATGCCAGGGGCGGCCAGGTAGCACAGCGAGTAAGAGCACCGGCTCCAGTGTCAGGATGAACTGGGGATCAAATCCTGGCTCAGCCACTTAGCACCACTCCCAGAAACAACTGGCCATGTAACCTTGAGCAAGTTACTTAACCCCAATTGCTTAAAAAAAAAGAATTCATGCCATTATCTGATTTTAAAATTCTTTTTGCAGGGTTTTGCACATTTTGACATGACTTGTTTTAAAAAATATGGGAAAATCTGGGGGTGAGTATTCTACATTATCTTTCCAGTAGACATACAGATTTCAAAGGTCAGTCACACATAGCTTTCCACTCAACTCAATTGCATTTGTGAAAATAGAGGTATTATAGATCTGTTTAATGCCACAGAATTCTAGTTCAGGCCAATAGCATTATAATGGATGCTTTTGTATGATATTACCTTGGGTCATGGATTTTGTATATATTTCCTTTAGTTCAGTGCTATGAGAATGTGAATGTTGATGAAATAAAGAAACATTGTATAAAGTGGCTACCATGTCAAGACTTGCTGAGTAATGCAGATACAAAGACAGAACTAAAAATAGTTCCCTCCCTGAACAAGCTTCCATTCTTTTGTCCAATTCAACATGTAAAAAAGAATAGTAATGAAAAACTATGCTGAGAAGTAATAACATATAGTGCCATGAAAGCAAAGAATTTTTCTTTGAGAATTAATTATACTTCAAAAGACTATTCTTCCACTTTCTTTAATTTATTATGTAAAAATCTTGTTAATTCTTGAGACTTGTATACCCTGTAATTCTGGACCCTCCTATTAACTCCCTCAGATTCTAGAAATTTTGGAAGAGGGCCAGAAAGAATCCTCTTTAAATCTTAGCTCTTGAGCATTAAAACAAGTGTTTTACTTTTACTAGTCAACCAGAGGGCACATGCTCCATAACAGGGAATATAACTAAATAGCAATGAAAATTAATCAGCAGCAGAACACGGTCTCTATAAACTTTGAACTCACTCTCCCACAAGCACACTAAAATTCAATGAGAAGAAGAAGTCTTTGTTGGAAATTTGCCCGGACAACTACACATTGGTACACATGTGGGGAAGTATATAGGGAGCACATGTGAAAAAGACAGATAATAATAGGGTCACCTCATGTTGGCAAAGCTGTCAATGGCCTTGGCTGATGTAATTGTTCTACTCTATTAGACTTATTTCCTGCCAATCATCTTCCTCCACATCTTTCCTCTTTGTATTACATATTAGTTGCTTTGGAACACCAGAATTCTAAATTCTACCTTAAACTCTCAGGAGGGTAATATATTGACTGATTCTGTGAAATTATGCCATGCTAACACACTTCTTAAATTGTCTTCATAACCATAGTCATCCATTATCATCACTTCAGGTGCAAGTATCCACAATGCTTCATTCTGAATACTTTTCCTTATTCTAATCACTCCAATTATTTCTCAGGCCCACTCCAACCCAATTTTCCATCATCTATTGCTTTTGTTCTTCAAAGAACCCTCATTCTATCATCTGCCAACTTTCCTACACAACTGTAAGTTTTCAGCTTGATTTCCAATTTCCTGATTTAATCTGACACTCTTCTGAAAATACTATATCCCTTAAAAATGCTTTCTTATTTGTCTGTTAATCTCTCCACCACCTACTCATAGTGTTAGAAGATGGGGAAGGCATATTCTTTAATTATCACTGTTTTTTTCCAGATCATTCTTCTTCCACTATCCCTCAAATACCTTTCCCTTTGTTATCTGCTCACCCCTAAGTAATTTTCCCAAGTTTTTCAATGACCTTGCTGCTAGTTCTCCATCTTCTTCTCCCTTACATCCCCTGCTTTTGGATACAAAATAATATTCCAGTAGATAGTCTGACCATGCCAGTCTTTGAACTCTACAATTCCAAAGAGTTCCTTTCCCACCTTCAAGAAGCATATTCATAACTTTGAACTAACAACCTCTCCTATACCAAAATGTAGAATTGCAATTCCAAAATTTAACTACCAAATTATTTCCTTTTACCTGTCCTATTCATTCTCTGTAAACCTAGTAAGACTCACTCTTATTGTACACGACAGTCCTTGACCATTTTTCCTATTCTGCTTGCTCCCCTTGGGTTTTATTTGTCTCAGTGCTTGGCTTTGACCATAGTGTTTGCTACTTTAATGCTTTCCTACCTGTTAATATCCCTTAAATTCTTTTATTATGCTGATCCTAGGGGTGGCCAGATGGCTCAGGGAGTAAGAGCACTGGCCCTAGTGTCAGGATGACCTGGGGATCGAATCTGGGCTCAGATACTTAGCACCACACCCAGAAATAACTGGTCGTGTAACCTTGCGCAAGTTACTTAACCCCAATTGCTTAAAAAAAATAAAAAGCAAAAAAAAAATTTACTTGGGGTGGCCATGTAGCACAGCAAGTAAGAACACCGGCTCCAGTGTCGGACTGACCGGGCTCAGACACTTAGCACCCACCCAGAAACACCTGGCCGTGTAACCTTGAGCAAGTTACTTAACCCCAATTTCTTAGGGGCGGCCATGTGGCTCAGCGAGTAAGAGCACCGGCTCTAGTGTCGGGATGACCTGGATCAAATCTGGGCTCAGATACTCAGCAAAACACCCAGAAATAACTGGCCATGTAACCTTGAGCAAGTTACTTAACCCTGATTGCTTAAAATATATATATTATGTTGATCCTAACTTCTGCTCATCAAGAGTATTGTTATGGCCTCCTGACAGAATTCTTCTTGCTTCCACTCTCTTTTCTAATTGGTTCACTTAAAAAATTACTTATTTTAAAAAAGTGCTTATTTACTTCTAACATTCTTTTAAAAGAATTTTGAATTCATAATATTTACCCTCTCTCCAATCTCTACCTGACCCAGTAAAAAGGCACGTGATATGATATCAATTATATATGTGAAATCTTGAAAACATATTCCCATATTAGCCTTTCAAAAAAAACAATTAAAATAAAGAAAATGAAAAACATTAACTTCATCAGTTCTCCCTCTGGGTATGGTGGCTTCATTCATTATGAATTGCTTCTTTGTAATCTTAATACAATTACCAGAATAATCTTTCTTGTTTCCTGTTTATGTTTTAAATTTTGCACAAAAGTCCTCCCTGGCTCCCTATTGCCTCCTAAGTAAAATCCAAAAACTGTTTCCTGGTATTCAAGGCTCTTCCTAGCATGTTACCATCTCACCTTCCCAGGTTTATTTCCTATTAGTCCCCTCTATTCACTTTGTTCTTTATCCAAACTGGATGGCTCTTTGACTCCCAGACCCACTTGCTACTCTCATGCCACTGAGACTGCTGAAGGTGTTTGCTTTCATTGAAATGACCTCCTCCCTTCCTTTCCCTGCTGAGGGTCTGACTATTCTTTAAAGCTGAATTCAAACATTACCTCCTCAATGAAGCTATTCCCTTTCCCCATCATACCTCACAACATCATCGGCAACAACAACAACAATAAAATCTAATCTTTAAGGTTTTCAAAGTACTTTTTACATGTTGTCTTACTGATCCTCACACCACCTCTAAGGTTGATACTATTATTTTCCTTGTTTTGCTGAGGAAGAAACTGAGACTGAAAGAGGTTACTGACTTGCATGGGGCCACAGAGCTGCGAAGTGTCTGAGGCAGAATTCTAACTTAAGCATGCACTAATTATTTCATAAATATGCTCTGATGAATTTTATTTTAGATTCCTGGCTCACTCCCATATCTCAGATCAGACCAAAAATAAGGCAGAAGCAAGCTCGTGGCTATCAGTTTATAGTTTCCATTTGCAAACTCTGTTTCCAACTATGTAACATGTTGCCTGATGTAATTTGTTCCATTTGGGGGTATAGGTTTTTTGATGGCAGACAACCTGTATTATCCATCATGGACCCAGAGACTATCAAATCAGTGCTGGTAAAAGAGTGCTATTCTGTCTTCACCAATCGTCGGGTAAGTAACAGTGGAAGACTAAAGCTGGCAGCAATCAGGAAAGCACACTGAGCATGTTTAGGATCACACAGTTTTTAGACTATATATAAACATTAACTTCAATATTAACATTCTTGCAGAACACAGGGCAGGCAAGATAACCTAGCTGAGGACAATGTAGCTTGAACTGGAGACCAAAGACAGTTTTTGCTGGGTGACTTAAGCCCCATTCACATCTCTTGTGCCCCCCAAATTTGGGAGTGGCAATGCCTCCACAACAACTAGACTTACTTATAATGCAACCCCCAGGGCCTTTATTAAGGGGAGAGATCACTGTGGAAAATGGGCCTGCTCTCTTCATCTCCATAGGAAATAAATGTTGACCAGCTGTCTCCAAAGGACAGATGGGCAAAGAAGACAGTTTGGGAAGTTTCCCCCAAGCCTCCTTTTCTGCTTTTGGCTAGGCATTCACAGTCATGATCCTGGGGAAAAATTCTCTGGAAGAGGTACTGGCCATACCCACCAATCGTCAAACAATTATCTCATGTGTTACAGGCCACCCAGAATAACTATGAAGGAGAGATAGGTGATGTGTCTCAGGAAGGTCAAATTATCACTACCAGCATCACTACCACCTCAACCATCAATTCATCTCAGACACTGTGGGAGGCAGCCTAGGGCATAGTACCCAAGACCCCAGGGAATACTAATTCATTTAGCTTAGTACAACCAGCTATCATCCTGGGAAATACCCTCTGTAGTGATACAACCTGGAAACTGCTCCTATAGGTACAACAATCATTTCAGTATCCAGTAAAGAAAATCATTGCCACAAAAGTCCATGGGCTCTAAAAGGTCACATAACAAACTATAGATAATTAGAAAGAATTAGCTTTTATACTGGAAAGTGTAATAGATCTCTACTTCTGGTTCTACCACTTGAAACAAGAATGGTCTTACCTCTTACCTTTGTCTCCTAGAATTTTGGTCCAGCAGGGATTTTGGATAGTGCTATCTCAATTGCTGAAGATGACCAATGGAAGAGGATTCGAAATGTGTTGTCTCCAACATTTACAAGTGGAAAACTCAAGGAGGTAAAACAATGGACATTGGTTAGATTCTAGAAAACTGAGTCTAGGGAAGAGTAAAATTAAGTTCCACTAATTTTCTCTAGTTCAAGCGTAATTAATGGGTGCACAAATTTGAGCTTCCTAAAAGGGAATATTTTCTATCCTAGTTGGTTGGGGGTATATACAATAGAGACAGCACAGTCTCTGGAGTTAGAGAATGTGATCTGCAATCTCACCTCTGATGTTTATTACCTAAGTGACCATTGGCAAGTCACTTAACCACCTTGGTTGTAGGTTCCTCATCTTTAAAATGAAGTAGTGAGACCATGGCCTATGTGAGGGATGATTTCTCAAAAGTGAAGCCTACTCAAAAGGGTTAATAGTTTTTGTATTATTGAAACACAGTTTTCTCCATTATAGAATAATATCTGTATTTAGCTGACCTTGTAAAACCATGCTTTGCAACACAACCTAAATTGTGCACTCTTACAAATTCTTGCAAAACTTCCTGCCACTGGGCAAACTTGTGTAACTGCCTTTGTTCTTTGTTTCTGGGGAAGATTGGTGTGAATAGATTTGCCCCGTGAAGACCGGTCAATGGGATAAGGGAAAGTGGGTTGGGGGGGGGGTGTGGTGGAGGGAATGGCATTAGGGTATAAAAGGACATTGCTTTCTGGAATCAATTTGTACTTCCCTTGCTGGTGCCATTGGAGCAATGAGGGGGCAGTACCCTTTCTCATGAGAAAGCAATAAATTCATTTCTGCTTTCAGGTATTGAAGTCTTTGTATTGATTTTTTTGGTAGTGGTCTCTGTCCCACATACCTAGAAGGACTGTTCTTTCTATAGATACATGATTCTTTGAATTTTAAAAGAGAAGTGATTTTATGAAATATTGTGCTGCTTCAAACTTGGGCAACTGGGTCTGTTTTAGAACTAGGTTTTCCACGCACATGTAATTATTGTCATTTGGCATTTAGATGTTTCCCATCATTAATGAATATGGAGATATGTTAGTGAAGAACATGCGGACGGAGGCAGAGAAAAGCAAGCCTGTAACTCTGAAAGAGTAAGTATGGGGCAGCAGCTGGAGGAAACTGAGGAACAGCAGGGGACCTTATTTGCTTCTTTCTGTTATCTTTCCTCAGAAAATGGAGCATTCACTTTTAAAATTATTCTGTTAACTTTTCAATGAACAAAATAGGCGCAAAGGACAACATGGTGAGATCTTCCCCTCTTAACCTAACCACCTTGACTAAGCTCTACTTTCTCTCCTTTTCTTCTTTATCTTTTTATATTCTGAACTCTATGTAGTCTGACTTCCAAATTTATCATTCCACTCAGGCTATTATAAAAGTTTTTTAAATGTCTCCAAAATTACCAATAATCTTTTTTTTTTTGCATTTTCAACTCATTTTTTAACCTCTTGCTTTATTTCTTCCTGAAATTACATTTGCATGGGTATCCAAGTTGTTATTTTTTCCTTTGAAACTTTCCTTGTAGATTTTCTGGAGCTATTTTCTTCTGAGTTTGTGTTTTGAGTGTCTCTCTTACTACAAAAGCTTTTTTTTATGAGATTCTTTTTGTTTGTCTGTTTATTCTTTTTTTTTTCAATTTCCTTCCTTTAGACTTTATGTTAGGTCCAGGTTCAGATTCAGGTTCTGTACACTTTTCAAAGAAATATCTGGGTTGGTTCTGTAGTGGGATTTTGGGATTATTGGTTATTTAGTTATTCCAGGCTCCAAAGTCCAACTCATGCTAGGAACTCACAAGCTTGTCTTTTGTAGGGCAAAGTGTGACCAGTTCCTCTGTATTTCCCCTTTCACCAGGGAGGTCTGAGCTTTGCAGGTTCCTGACCTGCATTTGGATCTGAGTAGCAATAGACTGCTGCTAGACTCTGGCACTATCATCCAGGTAGAAATTGGTTTTCCTTTGGTCCGAGTTTCCTTTCATTATTATTTCTCAATAAGCTTCAGATTGATCTAAAAGCTGGAGTTGAAAACAAACATTTCCTGGGGTCTAATGTGTATTGTTCTTGCTTGCTTCTCAATTTCCCCCTTGCTTGATAGGACCTGTAATTGACCCTCACATCTGGGTACTGGTCCCTTCATAGTCCATGGTGCATCTGTGACCCAAAAAGGTGTTTTGAGTGACAATCTGACACTTAGTACCTCTTCCCCTACCCTACTTGAGTTCCCAGTGCCCTTTTACTTTTTTAAAGTACCTTTTATTTACCTTGGAAATTTTACTTTTATTTCCTTTTATTTTTCTAGTTGCTGGAATGCTCTAAAGGTTGATTACTGGCTAGTATCTAAAGATCTTTATATGTCTCCCTATGATAACCTGGGCTGGACAAAAGTCATTTTTTTCCTTTTTGGATTTCCCAATCATTAACCAGTTTGACACATTTTCTAGACTGGTTTTGCAGTGGAGGGAGTTCTCTGTGCTTCTTGTTTCTCTTCAATACTAATTCCATCTCTGTTGCCATTCTCTTAACTTTCAAATCAATGATTTCTTGTGAATTTTAATCCTTGTTCACCCCATAGCAGCATCTGATACTGTTAACCACATTCTCTTTCTGAATGTTCTCTATTCTCTGTGTTTTATGATTCTTCTCAGTTTTAGTCCTCCGCCTGTCTGTCTAATCATTCTTTCTCAACCTCCTTTGCTGAAGTTCCATCTTTGGAGCACCTATTAACTGTGGCTAAGTCAGCCAGGAACAATTTATTGTTATTTAATTTATTAAGAAAAACATGGAAAAGATACCCCATTTAAAATAACACAGGACAGTATAAAATACTTAGGAGTACACTTGCCAAAACAAACCCAGGAACTTTATAAACAAAATTTTAAAAAATGTTTTATACAAATAAAATCAGATTTAAGTAATTGGAGATATATTAATAGTTCATGGGTAGACAGGGCCAATATAAGAAAAATGACAATTTTACCTAAATTAATTTATATATTCAATATCATCCCAATTCAATTAATAACAATATTTTACTGAATTGGAAAAAAATGAAAATTCATTTGGAAGAACAAAACCTCAAGAATATCAAAGGAACTAATGAAAAAAATATAGGAAGTAACAGGTCATAAACTATATTAGAAGGTAGTAATTATCAAACTATCACTTACTGGTTCCAAAATAGAAAGGAGATCAATGAAACATAGTGGATATAGAGCTTTCAACCATAAATAAATATAAGAACCTTGTAATTGAAAAATGTTAAAACTTGGGGATAAGAATTCATTATTTGATAAAAATTGCAGGAAAAACTAGAAACTAGTATGGAAAAAAATGGACATTGACCAATATCTCACTGCATTTACCAAGATAAGGTCAAAATGGATATTCTACCTAGATATAAAGAGAGATATTACAAGAACATTTGAAGAACTTGAAACATTATTTATCATACATGGATAGGTAAACAATTTATGAACAAACAAGATATAGAGAGCAGAGTGAGGTGTAAAATGAATAATTTAGATTACAACCAAATAAAAAGGTTTTGTATAAATAAAACTAATGTAAACAAGATCAGAAGGAAAGCAGAAAATTAGAAAAATCATTTTCATAAGAGTTTCTCAGATAAATGTTTCATATCTCAAATATGTAAAGACCTTTGCCAAAGTTATAAGAATATGAGTCATTTCCCAATTAATAATTGGTTAGAGGATATTAACAGGTGGCTTTTGATAAAGGAATAAGAAATTTATTGTCATATAAAAATGCTCTAAATAATTTTTTAGTATTTTCCTTAAATTTTCTTTTATTTAAACTATCAGTATCCTCCATTCCTTCAATAAACCTTTGGTTTTTAATCATTTCACCAAACTAATCATTGAACACCATTTACTTCCAGCTTAAAAATGTCCTTTTCAAATATGATGCCCAGAACTTTGGACACAGTACCATACAATATGATCTGACCATGGCCAGAAGCATTAGGACCATTGCCTCCTTTGTTCTGGACACTATGCATTTCTTCCTGCATTCTAAGAAGTCATTAAGTTTCTATTTTATTATTTATTAGAAAATGCAAAATAAACCACCTTTGAGATATCATTTTGCATCTATCAGATGGGTTAAAATGATTGATGAGGAAAGAGACAAATGTTGTAGGGGATTTGGAAAAAAATGGACACTGATTCATTGTTGATGAAATTGTGAAGTGATCCAACAAATCTGGATAAAAAACTGGAATTATGCACAAAGAGTTATTAAACTGATTATATCCTTTGACCCAGAAATGACACTATAAGGTCAATTTCCAAAGATGATTACAAAAAAAGAAAAAGAACCTGTATCTTCTAAAATATTTGTAACAGTTCTCTTTGTGGTGGCAAGGAGCTAGAAATTTGGGGGATGTCCTTTAATTGAGGAATGGTTGAACAAGTTGTGACATAGGAGAGTGATAGAATACTACTGTGCTGTAAGAAATGATGAACTTGATGATCTTAGGGTGAAAAAGAAACCATGGACAGGCTTGCACAAAATAATGAAGAGGAAAATATGCAGAACCAAGAGAAGATTGTACACAGGAACAGTAATACTGTTTTAAGAACAAATTTGAGTAACTAAGTAATTGTTACTATTAGAAGTATCCAAATTAACTACAAAGGACACATGGAGAAAGAAGGTATCTACATCCAGTGAAAGAACTGATAAATAGAAATAATGTATAGAAAGATTTCACACACACACTCTCACACATACATCCAAATACATATTTGTGTCTAATGGTAGCCAATTCTAGGGTGGTGGGGAGGGAAAACAAAGGAAAAAAGAAATTTACATAACTTTTTATATATTTAAAAGGAATAGCAAGTTGTACATAATAGATTTGCTCTTTCATGTACACGGATATTATTATTATTACTGTTATTATTGAAAATGCTTAGGTTAATACCATAAATTAAATTCAAAATAAATAAAATTACAAAAACAAAGAAAAACATGAAAAGTGGTGATGATAGTCTAGCTAATCTGAAAAAGACAAAAGAATATGGAGTTAAAGATATAGCTGTTAATACCTTCTCCTATGTGGCCACTTTTCACTTCTGTATTTGTCTTGTAGGTATTGACATATATACATTTAGAACTGTATGTAGGTATGTTTCTAATCACTATTTAAATATAAGCTTCTTGAGGCCAGACAATAGTTTTGCATTTTTCTGGTATCTCTAGTGCCTAGAATAGTGCCTGACACATAGTAAGTCTTTAGTAAATAATAGCTTATTAATTGGAAGTAGAGAGTATTCAAACTGGGGGGAAGTAAATATACCACTGCTTAAATGAGGAAAATCAAATCTTATCTAATAGCTTAGGAGAAGGAACTGATAATACCAGTCAGCACTGCTGTGCGTTTTCTCCCATGATTGCCCAAGCTATCATTCATTTGTTCACTCATTCATTTACAAAATGCTTTTTGGACTTCTAGGTAGTTGATGAAAAGAACCAATATTTTTCTGAAAAAGCTCATCTAGTAGCTATTATTGACCATTTTCAATTCTGGCCCATATTCCCTGCTGGCTTAAATATAGAGCCCAATTGGCAAATCTGGTCAGATGACATTAAAATGTAATATTGAAATATATGATACATTTAAAAATACAATAGAATGCAGGTAATATCAATATGTGAATTACTAATTTTGATATATAATCTCAATTATCCTTTGGAATGGTTTAGTGACTATGGTTTCTGTTGAGTTTCACAACACAGGTTTAGAAACTCACTTCTTGTCTTTGCTCGGAGAGGAAAGATACAGTGGCAGTTCTGTCTTTTTGTTTCTTTCTCCCCTCAGCATTTTTGGGGCCTACAGCATGGATGTGATCACTAGCACTTCATTTGGTGTCAATATTGATTCCATGAATAACCAAAATGATCCATTTGTGAGAGAAATCAAGAAGTTAATTAAATTCAGTTTTTTGGATCCACTTTTACTCACAATAAGTAAGTTGATTCTTGTTTACAGAAACAAATGATTAAAATTTCAGTGGTCCTGACATTCCTGAAGGTACCTCAATAACTCAACAAGTTGGATCATAGGTTGAGAGATGGACAGAAACTTGAAAACCCTTAAGTCTATCCTCTTAATTTAACATAGGATTAAACTAGTGTATAGAGAGATTACAACACAATTTCAGGAATTCTGGAGATTATCTTCTTTAATAGCTATCTGTTGGGGAATGTGGGCTTTCAGAGAGCAACTGACATAAATCCTTAGGGGAATTATTTGTTGTTTATATCAGTCATAGGTAGCATAGAAGACTAGGGATAGGCATATGATACCTGATTTTGGAAAGAGCCCACTGTTGGACTTTTCACTGACCCCCACCAGCTCACAGATAATTGGTGATGTCAAAAAGGAAATGAGTGAACTACAATTGGTACCTCTTGTATCATTTCCCTATCTACACTGCAAATAAAGGCGATAACATCACTTATAAAATTTTACAGTTTCATAAGGATATTTTGTTTTTGTTTTCCTCAGCAATTTTTCCATTCCTTGTTCCTTTGTTAAAAAAAATGGATGTAAATGTGTTTCCAAAAGAAGCAATAGATTTCTTAACAAAATCAGTTAAAAAAATAAAGGAAGACCGAAAGAAAAATTCACAAAAGGTAAGTCTCTCCAATGTTCATAATAAGAATGTTCACATTATAAATGGTTGTATTCTTCATCCTTAGAGTAAACAAAATGTATGTTCCATTTTACCTGATATTCATTTTTGTTCACTATAATTTTTATTCAATTCCAATTGTCAGATTTTTTAAGCACTTACTGTAACCTGAAGAAGTATCACTTGGTGGCCTCTAAACTCGTTTCCAGTTCTAACTCTATATTCCTATTATTTAACATTTGCCAGACTGAGTGATCTGTATCTGTGGGAACAAAAGATAAAAAAGACACTGTCCCAGCTCTCAATTATTTTACAGACATAGCATTGACATAAGACACATACCCAATATTGTATTGCAAAGTATTATATGATGTATAGCAGGAACTCAAGAAAGAAGTATTTTTCTCCATCATTTATACACTCTCAAGACAGACCTTGCTAACAATACCAAAGGTTGTGCAAAAATGGGCTGAAAAATTATAATTGTGTGAGTAGTGTTGTATTCATATTCTCCATGTGGGCTCTTGGTTCACATTTGGAACATTTTTCATTTTCTCAAAAAGTTTGTATTCTGAGATTTTCTGTAAAAGCTTGAAGGCCAGGCCAGAAAATACAACTTATTATTGACCATTGAAAGATACAAAATTTTCAAGCTTGGGCATATGTTGGTTTATTATATCTTTGCTTACTCAGGACCAACCTAGGTCCTAGTATGTCTATTAGCTGACCACAGTAAGATCAATTTCTTTGTCTACAGTGATCCTGAAAAACCAGTCATGACGTTATTGTAGGATTATGATCAGTGGTTTCCACATCAATGATATTACAAACTATTGAAGCATTATCTTTTCAATCCTTTCTGTCAGACTTAAAAGAATTAATTTTCTGGAATACTTCATACTTTCTTTTAGTTTCTTCAGGGTATGCTTCTTTTCCAAAACTCTGGACTGGTGATTGGGACATAATCTTTTAAAACTTGGAAAACTGATTTTAAGCTCTTTCATCATTCACTTGAACTGCAGGATCTTTGACTATCCAGGGTCCTTGATAGAAGTGCTTTGGATAGAATTCCAACTCTGCCACTGAACTGAAGCCAAAATTTCTCAAATCATTCAGATTTTCATTTGTCTATCATACAGTAGGGATATTAATTTCCTGTGTGCATAGAGAATTTGTGTGTTCTCAAGTACTTTCTCAGCATTAGTGTTTCCCATCATTTTTCCAGAACCGGGTAGATTTCCTTCAGCTTATGATGGATTCTCAGACTTCTAAAAATTCCGAGACGCACTCTCATAAAGGTAACTTATGAATAAGCATAATCACAAATTGGAATCTGGAAGCCATTATCCATACAAGTATGAAAAAAATTTCCAATTTGCTTAGATGATACATCAAATGGTAAAACAACAACAATGACAATGATGATGATGTTACAGGGTTTTAAAATATGCAGAGCACTTTACATATATTGTTTCATTTGATCTTCATGATAATTCTGTGTGCTTGTTGTCATTCTTATTCCTCTTTCAGAGATGAGATATCTAAGCCTGAGGGAGTTTAAGTAGCTTTCACATGGTCACAGCTAATAAAAATTTGAAGTAGGATTTAAACTCAGATCAGGTTTACCTCTAAGTTCAACACTCTGTGGTATCACCTAGCCATCACAGAAAGACACTTAACATCTGTAAGATGAGCTAAATGGAGTCAATTTTCAAAATCATATGTGAATTTGTGATGGGCATGAATTTGTGATTAGTCTGAAACATGGGTGGTGCCACTGAAGTTTCTTTTTTTCTATACCTAGGACAACAATGTGGCATGGTGAGGTGGCAAAACAACTTTTTCAAGAGAGAAAATCTGTTTTCTTATCCTAACAATACTACTAAGTAATTATGTGACTTTGTATGCATCATTTCACTAGTCTGGACTTGCATGTCATAGGTAAAAGAAGGGAATTGTCCCAGATGATCATTGAATTATCTTCTAACCCTAAATCCTATAATTTTACCCTATTCCTTGGCCTAGACCATGTTTATTTGACTTAACTAGCTGAACAGCTAAATGGAAGATAGGATACAGTGCCAGACCTGGAGACAGGAAGACTTGTCTTCCTGATTTCAAACCTGTTCTCAATCACTTACTAGTTGTGTGACCCTGGGCAAGTCATTTAATGTGCTTTGTCTCAGTTTCTTCATCTGTTAAGTGAACTAGAGAAGGAAATGGAAAAAAATACTCTGATATCTTTGCCAAGAAAATCCTGATGGGGGATCACAAGGAGTCAGAGATGACTAAAACAACTGAATAGCAATACAGGAAAGGAAAATGAGACTGATGTCAAGATACAAGTTTCTCTTGCAACATAAAACTTGTGAGCAAACTTCTCAAATTGTGTTTTAATTAGCACTATTCTCATTTAACCATAATTAGGCTATAGACTCTCCTGTACTACACATAAGAACTCAGCCTGATGGCTTAAGTGAAGAGAGAACTGGAGTTGGTAGTCAGGTGGCCAGATTCTAGCCTCAGCTTCATTCATTTACTAGCTCAGGGATGTTGGAACAGTCACCTTACTTCTCTGCACCTCAACTGCCTTATCTGAAGAATGGGAAGAAATAGTCTTGCACAAGCAATTTCATAAGCTTGTAATAGTGGTCAAATGAAATAAATGTGTAAAATTAATCTATAAACACTAGGCACTAAGTATAGAAATGTAACCAATTTTTTATTTATTTTCTGAACACCTTCTCCTCCTGGGGCCCATCAGAGATTGGATGTAGTGGGGGTACAGTGGGAAGATCATGGACTCTGGAGTTTGAAGACATGTTTAAATTCTAACTCTCTCACCTATCAAAATGTGGGAACATCATTTAACCTCTTCAGGGCTCAGTTTACTAATTTCATGGCTGTTGAGGTCCCTTCTAGCTCCAAATATGATATCTCCTTCAAACGTCTCTCCTCCATATTTGCTTCACTCTATACATAACTACTGTATCACTGGCACTGATCCCCTCTCCTCTATTCCTAGAGCCTTCTAATGTGCCTGTCCTTTGACACAGTGCACTATAAAGAAGAGAGCATTCCTTGAAATGAAAAAAACTTTTATCACACCCAGAAATAACAAATGAGCCTGAGGTAGATATGGGGTAAAAATAAATAAATATAGAAAAAATTTGGTTGAGCAATCCCAGTTAGATTAAATCTCTTTCCCATCTTGTAATGATAGATTCCAGTGGGAAATTCCTATCTTATTAATGGATGTATTTCAGATCTCTTCTAGGTATTCTGGAAAGTCAGGTAAGATGCCTTTCCTAAATTATTGTGATATGCCTGAATGATATAACAAAGTTATAATGACTTTGTCTGAATATTGCCCTTGTCTCTGTTTCAGATCTGAGTGATGAAGAAGTCCTGGCCCAATCCATTATTTTTCTTTTTGCTGGCTATGAAACTACCAGTTCTGTCCTTTCTTTTCTCTTTTACCAACTGGCCACCCACCCTGAGATCCAGAAGAAACTTCAGGAGGAGATAGATGCAGTTTTGCCCAGTAGGGTAAGAGATGAGAAGAACAGAACTATTCTCACCCCACTTCCAACATACTTCTCATTCACCCATTTGTCTCATATCCTAGTAGAAGCTTTATTAAAATTACCTATGCTGACTATTTTCCCATTTTTAAGATATGGTCAGGTCTTGAAAAGACAAAAGATATTTTGAGACACCATAGATTTACATGGAGTTATGCTTGCAGAGAAGGAAATATTTAAGGAACTACTGGCAATTCTTGGAAAAATACTGAAAAAGCCCACTTGTCCTCTCTTCCTAAAGTAATTTCATGGTCCTTCTGCCATTTAGTGGCACTCATTTCCCATTTCTTCTGACAATAAATATCTTTATGACATAAGGTCTCCTCTCTACTCCTCACTTACTCTCTTTTCTCTTTCTTCTTTTCATATTCTGTTTTCTTGTCCCTTGTTTGTTTTATTCCATACTGTCCTCTCAGCTCTTCTCAAATTCTCATTCAATCTCTCATGTGACTGATAATAGGGTTTACAAAATTTTCCTGGTATCAGAAGACACCATGAATGTTTTGGTGAATGGACATTGGACTTTGTCCATACCAAGGAAGCTCTTTGTGATACACCAGGATCACCTGCTTCCATCACTCTTGGACCAAGTAGGATAATCACCATTATGGGAACATTTAAAAAGTCATTTCTCTGAGTAGGAGCACCAACTCCAGAGTCGGGATGACCTGGGATCTAATCCAGGCTCAGACACTTAGCACCCACCCAGAGACACCTGGCAGTGTAACCTTGAGCAAGTTACTTAATCCCAATTGCTCATGGGTGCCCAGGTGGCTCAGTGAGTAAGAGCACCGGCCCCAGAGTCGGAATGACCTGGGCTTGAATCTGAGCTCTGATACTTAGCACCACACCCAGAAATAACTGGCCATGTAACCTTGAGCAAGTTACTTAACCCCAACTGCTTCAAAAAAAAGTCATTTCTCTATGAAGTTAAGACATGGACTTGAGAATGTATTGGAATAGTACATTTAAAGAGTAATGAGTGACCAAGCTAGAGTAGTGTCAGTAGGAAGGGGAGATGAATTCATAAAATGGTTACTTTAGATCTCATTTACTTCCTAGAACACCAAACCTGAGCCCCCATAATGATGCTGAGAACAGCACAAAAATGAATGGGAATGAATTCTGCTTGGTTTGGGATCAGATCTTTTTGTATGTTACTGATTTTCTCTAGTATTCAGCAGATTGCCAAGATATTTGTTTTTCTTGAAAATAAGTGATGACTGCTAAATAGTGATTTCCCCATACTCACTCTAAGCCCCCTATTATCTTCTAAGCTATAGAGAAATTTCAGAACATGGTGACATGATCAGAGTTGCCCTTTTAAATTCTCAACTGTGCAAGTCATCTGTTGGGAGGGACTCTGGGAAAGCCTCTCTGCTCCAAGTGTCTCTGCTAAATTCTACCATTGCTGATGCATCCATTTCAGTTGTTTCTCTTGTGAAGTCCCTTTGAGGTATAAAATACTAAACTGATATGAAATAATACCAGAATGTCACAAAATTGATGGTGAGCTGATGGTAAGGACTTCTAAATTCTGGATAGAAATTAGTCATTTTTGGAAGGATAAGCAGAGATTACAAGAAGTGGAAGCTGGAGAGCAATGAAGACACAGAAGGGCTTTTCTCAGGTTTCAAGTGTATCTAAAGGAAACTTAACTGAAAAAATTTTGTCTATCATCCCACCTTAGCTTATATATTGGCCTGGTTTGTTCCAAGAGACAACTCAGAAGAATAGAAGAAAAATATTCATTTCAGCACAACTTCCTCCTACTGAAGCTCAAGAGATTTGTCACAGACTCAAAAGGGCTCATTTTATGAAGACATTTATACATATACAAATATAATTTTGACAGAGTTCAGAAGTTTTGAATCACTTCATTAGCATGGTGACCACTGCAGTGACTCCCAACATTCCATAGGCACAATAGTAAAAGTATTGTTATAGCTTTCCTCCAGAAGGTAATATTGTAACATCTGGTGACTGGATGCATAATGGAGTTGGGATAGATTAATTCTAAGAGCAAGTAAGTAAAGGCAGATGTGATATGTCACTTTAGTACTTAGAACTTACTACTTAAAACTGGTTATTTTCTTCCCAGGAAGCAGTCACATATGATGCCCTGGTACAAATGGAGTACCTAGACATGGTGATACATGAAAATCTCAGGCTATTTCCCATAGCTGGCAGGATTGAAAGGGTTGCTAAGAAAACTGTTGAGATCAATGGAGTGAAGATTCCTAAAGGGACAGTGGTGATGGCTTCACCCTTTGTCCTTCATCGTGACCCAGATTATTGGCCAGAGCCTGAGGAGTTCCGCCCAGAAAGGTAAGCACTTTTCTTAATAAGGGAAAAGGTTACTCAGTGTGGTCAGTCAAGATAGTTTGGAGAGAACATTGATTTGTGAGACAGGATCACTTATTTTTAGAAGTTTTTAAGCCCTTAGCAGAAGAGTAAATTTTAGGGCATATCAGACAGAAGACATGGTACTACATTAAGAGTCAGGAAGACCTGAATTCAAAGCCCATCTCTGATACCACTTAGTTATATAACAAATGGTATTAATGTTTCCATTCTACACAGTGACTTTTCCAAACATTTCATTCCCTCCTCAAACCTCCCATTGCTCCCCCTCAGTGAGAGTAATGGAATATAAAGATCCCCCTGTATTGCCTTGGTTTTCAAATTGATTGTGTTAAAACCCAGAGCTTGTGAATCCCACTTGTGGGATGGACTTGTTGATGTGAAAAGAGAGGGCTGAACTGGGAGGAGCTAGTGAAGCAAAATTTAGAGAGACACAAGAAAAGAGAGAGGCAGAAGAACTTTTTTGGAAGTAACATCTTGGAGCCAGAGAGAGACTGAGAGGATTGCTGAGGGCCACTTTGAATTGCCTAGGACTTTTGAGAGCTGCCACGCTCTTTCCATTTTCTCAGCTGAGAACCTTCCCTCATATTTTACCAGAAAAAAAGTGAGACTATTCACAGTGAACACCTTCTTTTCTCCACTTCCTCATCTCCTATAACTCAGATGCCTTCTGCTACTAGCCCCTTCTTTATGCCTGTATCACATGATATATTAACAATATTTACTAAGACTAATTCTAAGGCTAAGGTTAACACTTGTTCATGTGATTCTAGCTCATCTGAGAGATCTATCATCTGCCATCAACACTCTTATACTTATTTGCAATCTTTCCCTGTCTGCTGACTAACTTCCTACTGCTTACCAACATGCCCATGAGTCTTCTATCCTGAAAAAACCTCCCTTGATCTTTCTCTCCCTGCTGTTGTCCTTTATATCTTCTGTCCTTTGTTTCTAACCTCCTCAAAAGCTTCACAATAAAGACTCAAAAATTACCAATATTAGGTGCCACCATTTTGTCTCCTTTTGACCTCTTCTTCTTTATCTTTGCAATTTAAAGTCTTTTGTGGTTGTCATGTATAACTCTTTATTACCATGTTTGGGGTTTTCCTTGCAGAGATACTGAACTGATTTGCTGTTTACTTCCCCAGCTCATTTTACAGATAAGTTAACAAAGGCAAACATAGTTAAATGATTTGCCCAAGGTTACACAGCTAGTAAGTTTCTGAGGTCAGATATGAATTCAATCTTTTTGACACCAGACCTGGCTCTCTAGCTACTCTGCCACCCAGTAGCCCAAAAAGCGAAATGTTATTGCAATAAAAGTTCAACAGTTTCATTCCTTTCATTTCTTAGGACGTTAAGGTTTAGCATCTCTACAAAGTAAATAAAATTGATATTAGAACAGGTTGCTGAGAGTCTGTTGAAATTTTTAACCTTTCAATCCTCAGAATTCAGAATTTCTGTACAGGTAGATAGCATTTTTCATCATGATAACTTTGGAATTAATGTTGGATCATTATATCAAGCAGAGTAGTTATACAGTTCATTATTATTGCAATTTTCCTGTTAATGAGCAAATTGTGCAACTACTTCACTGTGCATCAGTTCCTTTAAGTTTTCCCAAGTTTTTCTGAAACCATCCCCTTTAACATTTCTTACAACACAATAATATCCCATTGCAATCATACCACAATTTTCTTTAGCAATTCCCACTTTGATAGGTTTCCTTTCTGTTTGAAAATTTTTGCCACCACAAAAGTGATGCCATAAATATTTTGTATGCGTGGGTTTACCCCTGTTCTTTGATCTCTTTGGGTTAATGATATAGTAGTGGCATTGCTGATTCAAAGGCTTTGTAGTTTTATAGCCCTTTGGGCAAAATTCCAAATTGTGCTTCATTTGGCCAGTTCAACAGTGTTCTAGTGTACATTTTTTTTTCACATTACCTCCAGTGTTTATCATTTTTTCCCTCTTAGAATAGCCAATCTGATAGGATGGAGGTGGTGTCTGAGAGATATAGTTTGAATTTCTCTAATCAGTGGTGATCTAGAGAATATTTTCATGGGACTATCAATAGTTTGGTTTCTTTTTCTGAAAATTGCCTGTTCATATCCTTTCCTCTTTTGCCAATAGAGCATTGATGATATTTTTGTGAATTTGGCTCAGTTCCTTATATATGTTAGAAATGAGACCTTTATCAGAAGAACTGGCTGTAAATTCCCCCCATCTCTTGTTTTCTGCTTTCCTTCAAATTTTGGCTAAATTGACTTGTTCGTGCAAAAGCTTTCAGATTTAATGTAACCCAAATCATCCATTTTACTTCCTGGGATTCCCTTTATCTCATGTTTGATAATAAAATCTTCCCTTATCCATATAACTGAAAAGTAATTTTTATCTATGCTTCACTAATTTGCTTGTGATATCACCTTCTGTGCCTAAATTACACACCCATGTTTTCTTTATCTAGCTATACAGTATGAGAAGTTTATGTATGCCTAGTTTCTGCCAGACTGCTTCACAGTTTTCCCAGAAATTTTTTTAATAGTGAATTTTTTTTGTTGGACTTATTTTTATTTTATGCTGCCTATTAATTTGTTTTTGCTTTTCCACATTCACTTCCACAAGATTTTGAGTTCCAAATTTTCTCTCCATCTCTCCTCTCCCCCTACCTCAATGTGCATTCTGATTACCCCTTCCCCCAGTCTTCTCTCCTTCTATCATCCCTCCCCCTTCTTATCCACTTTCCCTTCTATTTTCATGTAGGGGAAGCTAGATTTCTATATCCCATTTCCTATACGTCTTATTTTCCACTTGCATGCAAAAACAATTTTTAAAATGTTTTTAAAACTTTGAGTTTCATATTCTCTCCCTTTCTCCCCACTTACTTTCATTGAGAAGGCAAGCAATTTGATACAGAGTATACATGCATAGTCATGCAAAACACTTTCCTAACAGTCATGTTGTGAAAGGTTAACTATATTTCCCTCCATCCTATCCCACCCTCCATTTATTCCATTCCCTTCTTTGAACCTGTCCCTCCTCAAAAGTGTTTGCTTCTGATGACCTCCTCCCATTTGCTCTCCCTTCTATCATCTTTGCCTCTCTTATTTCGCCCACTATTTTGCTGTAGGGTAAGATAGATTTTTATACGGAATTGAGTGTGGAGGTTGTTCCCTCCTTAAACCATATCTGATGAGAATTCTCATTCTTTCTCACCTCCCCCCACCTTTATCTCCAATGTGAAAGCTTTTCCTTGCCTCTTTTATGTGAGATAATTTACCCCATTCTACCTCTCCCTTGGTCCTTCTCCCAGAACATTCTTCTCTTACTCCTTAATTTTATTTTTTAGATATCATTCATTTATATTCAACATTCGCCTCCAACTACATTAATACTGAGAAAGGTCTCAGGAGGTATAAATATCATCTTTCCATGTAGGAATGTAAACAATTCAACTTTATTAAGTCTCTTATGGTTTCTCTTTCCTGTTTACCTTTTCATTATATTCTGCTATTTGAAAATCAAATTTTCTCTTCATTTCTGATCTTTTCATCAAGAATGCTTGAAAATTCTCTATTTCATTGAATGTCTGGGTAGGTGATTCTTGGTTTTAATTCTATCTCCTTTGACCTCTGGAATATCATATTCCAAGGCATCCCATCCCTTTGTGTAGAAGCTGTTAAATTTTTTCTTATCCTGATTGTGTTTTCACAATACCTGAATTATTTCTTTCTGGACATTTGCAATATTTTCTCCTTTACCTGGGAACTCTGGAATTTGGCTACAATATTCCCAGAAGTTTTCATTTTGGGATCTCTTTCAGTAAGTGATCAGTGTATTCTTTCAATTTCTATTTTGCTCTCTGGTTCTAGAATATTAAAGCAGTTTTCCTTGATAATTTCTTGACAGATGACATTTACATTCTTTTTGTTCATTTGTTTTGATCATGGTTTTAAGGTAGTCCAATAATTTTTAAATGATCTATCCTGAATCTCTTTACCAAATGAGTTGCTTTTTCCAATGAGCTATTTCACATTGTCTTCTATTTTTTCTTTATTTTTGTTCTATTCTATAATTTTTTGATTTCTCATAAAGTCATTAACTCTCATTTCTTCCATTCCCATTTTTAAGGAATTATTTTCTTCAGTGAGCTTTTGGACCTCCTTTTCCATATGGTTAATTCTTATTTTTTAAGGCATTCTTCTCCTCATTGGCTTTGTGAACCCATTTTGTCATTTGGGCAAGTCTGAGAAAAAAGAATCTTCTTTCCTATCCCCATTCAATTTTCTCTGGAGTTTTAATGCGTCTAATTTTTCTAAAATTCTATTCATCTCCTTAACTCCTTTCTTTTATATTTTGTGGTCAGAGTTATAGTTCTGAGAGGCTGACATTGAGGTCCACTACTATTATAGTTTTGCTGTCTATTTCTCTCTGTAACTCACTTAACTTCTCTAAGATTTTGGAAGCTATACGACTTGGTGCATATATATATATATATTTGGTATTGATATTACTTCATTGTCTATGGTAAGTTTTAGCAGGATGTAGGTTTTTTCCCCATGTCTCTTTTAATTAGATAAAATTTTGTTTTTGCTTTGTGTGAAATTAAGATTTCTACCCCTGCTTTTTTTTTTTAGTTTCACCTGAAGCATAATATATTCTGTTCCAGGCTTTCAGTTTTACTCTGTGTGTATCTCTCTGGTTTAAATGTCTTTCTTGTAAACAACATATTATGGGATTATAGTTTTTCATCCAATCTAGTATCTCATTCTGTTTTATGGGAGAGTTCATCACATTCACATTCACAATTATGATTATAACTGTATCTTTCTCTCCATTCTATTTCATCCCATTTATGTTTTTCTCTCTCCTCTCTCCATTTCCCTCCTCAATACTGTTTTACTTCTTACCACCACCTCCCTCAATCTGACCTCCCTTCTGTCTACCCCTTTATTTTTCTTTTCCCTTTCCCTCTTATTTCCTGTAGGGCAAGGTAGATTTCTATACCCAGGTGGGTGTATATGTTATTTGCTCTTAGTGACAAATCTGATGAAATGAAGGGTCAAACAATGTTCACCTCCCACCCTTCTTTGCCTCTACTATAATAGGTCTTTTTGCCTCTTCATGTGATGTGATTTTTGCTTTTCTGCCTCCCCCTTTTCTCTTCTCCCAATACAATCTTTTTTTAATGTTTAAATAATTAATTTTATATCACCATATCAAAGCCAACTTCTACCGCCATGATCCATCGATGTATATCCCTTCTAAATGTTATAATAAAGATACAGTTCTAAAAAGGGACAAGTGTCATCTTCTAATATTGGGATGTAAACAGTTTAACCTCATTGAATGACTTTTTTTTTTCTTTCCTGCTTACCTTTTTAATGCTTCTCCTGAGTCTTATATTAGAAGATTGTATTTTCTTTTCAGCTCCAATTTTGTCATCAGGAGAGTTTAGAAGTTCTCTATTTCATTGAATGTCCATGTTATCACCTGAAAGACTATACCATTTTAGAATTTGATTTGATATGTTAAAATTGTTTAGAGAAGAATGTTTGGAGAGTTCATCTGAAATGTTCGCTTTGCTCTGCCGTCCAGGCATTGCCTTTTCCTCTTCCTCTCTTAACCTCTAAAAATACTACTTCTGACCTTAACGTTCCACTGAAACTGCTCTCTTCAAAATTAATAGTGATTTCTTAGTTTCTAAATAAAATGGGCCTTTCTCCATCCCAATTCTCCTTGACTTCTTTGCAGCCTTTGAAATAGTCGACCATTTTCCTTGTTGATACTTCCTTCTCTCTAGGTTTTTGGGACCAAACTATCTCCTGGTTCTCTTCCTACCTATCTAACCACACATTCTCTGTATCTTTTACTGGATTTTCTTCCAAATCACATCCTCTAATTCCCCAGGGTTCTGATCTGGACCCTCTTCTATGCTACTTTACTTTTTGAGCTTATCAATTCCCATGAATTTAATTACCATCTGTATACCAATGATTATCAAATCTACCCACATTGCCCCAAACTCTCTACTGACATTTAGTCTCTGATCTTCAAATGCCTTTCAGACATCTTGAACTGGATGTCCAGTCTAACTTAATATAATAATATATAATAATGACAATATATAATATAGTCAACACAATCAAAACAGAATTCATTATTATTCCTCATAAACCCATTCCCCACCTTCCATGTTTCTGGCAACATCAGGATCCCACTCACTCATATTCACAACCTTGGAGTTATACTTGACCATTATCTCTCCCCATCACCCTCCCATATGTAATCTGTTGCTAAGGCTGGTTGATTTCAAAATACTCAGTCTTCTTCCACTCTACTCTCTGTTACTTACACTTTGATCCTGTTCCACTGGTCACTTTGCTGTTCCACAAACAAGACACTCCAGCTCAGCTCCAAGCATCTTCTCTGACTATTCCCCTTGCCTGGAATTCACACCCTCCTCTATCCTGACTTCCTAGGCTTCTTTTTAGTTGTAACACAAAACCCACCTTCTAAAAGAAGCTTTCTTCAACCCTTCTTAATTCCAGTGCCTTCCTTCTCTCTGTTAATTGTTTCCTATTTATCTTGTATATAGCTTGCTTTATATAGATTTCTTTGTCTATTAACTCTCCCATTACATTGTAAGTTCCCTAAGGTTGAAGAATATCTTTTTCTTCTTTGTATATGCCTGGTACTTAGCACAGTGCCTGACATATAGCAGGCACTAAGTAAATGTTTATTGATTGATGCATTTCTTCCAGAGTCAGATTCATTGTTCTTCTGACCAGTCTTGGATCTTCTTTTTTTCTATCATCTCTTTTCTCCTATATTTTTGAAAATACAGGTTCAGCAAGGAAAACAAAGAGAGCATGAACCCCTATACGTACCTTCCCTTTGGTGCTGGTCCCCGAAACTGTATTGGGATGAGATTTGCACTTATGAGTATGAAAGTTGCAACTAGCCGACTCCTGCAGGAATTTTCTTTCAGAACTTGTAAAGAGACACAGGTAAGGAGTCACTTTTTTTGTTTCAATACTTAGGATGGTTTTCATCAAAATGATTTTGTTTGTTTTTTAAGCAATTGGGGTTAAGTAACTTGCTCAAGGTTACACGGCCAGTTATTTCTGGATGTGGTGCTGAGTATCTGAGCCAGGATTTGATACAGGTCATCCCAACACTGGAGCCGGTGCTCTTACTTGCTGTGCTACCTGGCCGCCCTGAAGTGATTTTATTTTCAATGCAGAGAATTATCCTATGCCACATGGACAAATTTAATTTGACATAATCTGCCTATTTATTGTTGGCAGACTATTAAAAGTTAACTTACCATAATTAAGATGGAAATATACAGAAGGCCAAGAGAGAAAAAATTAAAGTGTTCTTGTGTATATAATTAACTTGATTTGCTTATAATAACAGTACTAATAATGAAAAATTCTTTGTTGCAAACAATATAGTTTTTGAAGATCAAAGTGTAGTAGCCCCTTTTTAATTCTTTTGTTTTGTGAGAAAAAAAAATGCGGTGTCAAACATCATGGGAGTGAATAAAATCTCTTAATTTCCATAAGATTCTTTATTCTCTTATAACAGACTAGTATTAATAAAACCTAAATATATCATTAATAAATATTTACTGATTGATTGTCTGTTTTGTCATAGTGTCTGAGATCAAACCTACATTGGGTCTCAATTACAATCACATCAACCTATTATTCTTTTGCATGACATTCTAGCTGGTTTGTATTCATTTGTAAAATCTTCTTTTCCAAAGATATCATTAATATTTGTAATTACTTCCCTTTCTCTCTATTACTGGTCACTGGCTGCTTTATTGAACTCTGTTTTTCTTAATTGTGGCAGGTTCCTCTGAAGCTGAGCAATCAGCCACTTCTTTCACCAACTTTACCCATTGTCCTGCAGGCTGTACCAAGGTCCAAGAAGGCAAACCAACTCTAGAAATTCTTCTCATTCTACTCATCCATATCTACAAGCACGCACCAGATTTCTCTTCTATAGTCTAGGGTTGCAACATTTACGGTTGCAAATGTTACTAAATTTACCTCATAAATCAAAGAAAAAAGGATTTTTTTTTTCATCACAAGAGAGGGGTATTTAGATACTTCAGATGACCTTTTGGACATTTCCAAGTTTAAGGGTTATGAATAATGTTCAGTGGTATCAAGTGTCACATACACTGATCCAGCTAATCATATTCCAAAAGAAATGACGTGTACCATATTAGTACCACTGGATATTACTTAGTTTTGGTGATTCGGTGGTTGGATATAGAGAAAACCATGAATTGAGTATCTCTTCATTATTTTTTATCAACAATAGTTGACAATTACAATTATAGTGAATAAGAATTTTGTGGGCATCATATTACTTAATTTTAATGTTCTGCATTCAATTGAAGCATACTTTTATTACTTTCTTTTTTGTCACTGTTCCCTTTGCATCTGTGTCTTCTTTCACAACATAGCTGATATGGTAATATGTTTTGTGTGATTGAACACGTATAAGATATTAAATTACTTCATTTCTTTGGGAGGGGGGAAGTGAGGAACAGAGAGGAAATTTGGAATTCAGCTTTTTTTAAATGAATGTTGAACATTATCTGTACATGTAATTGAGGAAAAATAAAATACTCTTTACTTAATATTCATTATTTATCTACTATGCTGCTACAAACTACTCAAGACATTTCTGAAAACTTCTTCTTTGATGCCTAGTATACCTTAAAGTCATTTCAGTATTATTTATTTGAATGGACAATGTGTTGGTTTTGATTACCTTAATTTTTTGTTGTTGCCAACCAACTGATCTGAAAGTTCATATGGAAGTCCAGTTTAACAAGGATAGCTCTGGTAAGGGGAAAAATAGTTCAATTAGTTCTTTTTTCCTTCCACAAACATTTTCTTATAAATCCTGACAGAAGACTTGGGCTCAACTGGATTAAGTTCAGTATTAGGAATTCTTAACACATCACCTCTTTTGATTGTGTCCCCATTCAGGATGAACATAAGCATTTGTATTTTTTTCTTTTTCTCTGTGCAAATGGTAAAAGGATCTTCAGTTACCACCCAAATATTTATGCTAACAATTTATCAAATATAGAATAGGCTTTCTTTTAGATGACAAAAATTAGTGAGAGAGAGAGAGAGAGCATTTATACCTAAGTTTGTAAACAGTTAAAGGCAACTTTCCATACATATCTGATTAGCCTCTCTTTCAACTAAGGATATCAAGTGGTTGCGGTGTAATTAAAACAGGAAAACATTCAGGGACACTAGAAAGCCACCCCCTATCAAAACTTGTTCCTCTTGACAAATTCCTTCTTTCCAAATGAAATTATGATATTATAAAAATTCCCCCAATAAATATTAAGTCCTTGGCCTATTTAATAAGGTCTCACAAATGTTTGAAAGAAAAGTCAGTGGCGAATTATTAAGTGATGCTGGTGGAAAGACTAGATGTTCTTTCAGCTAAGATGTTTGATTCTTTTTCCATCATCTCTATTCAGCTATCATTTTTTCTTTTGTAATGTGTCTTGTACTTGTTTAGTCATTGCCATTCTATTTGACGACTCTAGTGTAAATTTACATTATCTCATCCCTGCATTGTTGCAGTATTGGAGTAGGTTTATAACTGGTGTCCCTCTATCTAATGTCTTCCTACATAAGTCCATCTTCTGGATGTATACCTGATTATTCTTCCTAAAATGTTTCTTTCAAAACACCATTCTCCTAGTTAAATTTTTCATTACTTTTTTCCCGTGGTCTGTAGGGTTAAACACAAACTCTTTGTATTTCATGTACATTTATGTCACCAAAAATAATCTTAAACATTTTTTCCCAAAGTAAATTTTAAAGCTGTGTAAACATGAAATAACATTTAGCAACAAGGCAGCATAAGGGATAGAACACTTGCTTATAATCAGGAAGATTCATTTTCATGAATTTGACCTCAGACAGTTACTAGCTGTGTGACCCTGGGCAAGTCACTTAACCTTGTTTGCCTTAGTTTCTAATCTGTAAAATATACTGAAAAGGAAATGACAAATCTCTCCAGTACCCTTGTCAAGAAAACCCCAAATGAAGTTGTAGAGATTTGGAGACAATTGTAACAACTCAACATCAACAAAAAAAGTGAAATCAATACTGTTGTCAAATATATTGACCTATATCTTTTGTGACAATTTGCAAATTGTTTAACCACTCTTGTCTTTTTATTATCTTTTATAAAATGGAGATGATACCCCTTTTACCCTCATTCTTATAGTTATTATTAAGAAAGCACCTTTTAAGCTTTAAAGTGCTAGATTAACAAGAGTTATAATGATGATCACAATAAAATATTCTCATGTCCAGAAAAAAACTGAATAAAATAAAGGTTGTTATGTTTACAATACCTTGATAATTTTTACTTGGACCACATACACACTGTTCTTCTAATTGGGAATGATCATCCATCATTTCTTTGCCTGTTCCAATGAAGACATTCTCCTAGGTTTATCTTAAGTCCTTCCTTGTTCACTGAAACTTGAATTATCTTCATGTAGCACCCATAAAATCTTCCATTCATTTGGCCTGTACTGCCTTTTATTTTTAGTTAATTTTTTGATTTGTTTTTTTTTTCCATAAGGATATTATATTGTCCTCAAAAGAAAAGACCATGCGTTATTCTTTATTTAAATCCTACACTATGTCTACCTAGCTATCATATTCTCTATTGACTTTCAAAAATTGTCACTAGTTCTGGGAGCCACGTTGATGGAGTCACCAGCAAATTGCCAAAAATATTCCATCTTCACCTCCAAAGAACTGTAAAATAGCACCCCCAAACAAATCCTAGAAAAGCAGAACCAAAAAACCAATAATAGAGTGAAACAATCTTTTAGCCAAGAAACTTGTAAGATAGTCAAGAAAGGTCCATCCACTATGTTAAAAGTAGAGTGCACTACAGGACAGGAAGGATCCCAGCAAACCAGCAGCGAGACTCACCTCAGCAAACCAGTGGGGGATCCTAAGCCCCAGTGTGGTGGATCAGGCTAATGCCAACATCAGAAATCTCTACCTGCCTGAGCACAGCCAGGGGAATTAGTAGATTCCAGCTCAGAGAACCATCACATGCTTCATTGTAGCCCAATGTCAAACAGGAATCCTCAAGCATGACTAGAAAGTAGTCCAGACCTCCAAGTGATTCAGCACACCCCTGGGAAAACAGGTATTATCCAGTGCTTAGACCTCCAAATGCTTTAGTGTAGCCCTAGGGAAATGCAGAGATACCCCAATGAACCTGCACACATGCTAGACTACTAGGACCCCAGCTCAGCACCAGGTAAACTCCCAGACTCCTACAGCCTCCATCAGTGCAAATAAGGGGAGGGAAAGGAGGGGGGAGAAATTTGGAACTCGAAATTTTGTAAAAATGAATTCTAAAGGTACATGTCCCATTTATATGGGACAGTGGTTTCAGGGTTGTATGTGAAGGAAAGTACATTATCTTTCTGAGTCTCAGTCAAACAAATCAAATCACCTCAATATGAGGGAATGTTTTAAGTAGTATTTCACAAATGGGAAATCCATTTCCTAGGAGAAAGGGAAAACAATAGAAAGAATGGGGCTGGCGATCCAATATTAAGAAAACATTTAACAATTAATCTTATTTAAAAGAGAACTCTAAATCCATGATGATGTGCAAGTCTCATTTATACCAAAAACAAACAAACTTAAATAACATATCATTGAAGGGCATTTTAGTATTATACAATGAGTATTTCTGAAGCCAATACTATTATTTACAATGAAGAAATACTAAAACTTTCCTAAAAATAGATGGATAAATCAAAGATGCTTATTATTTTTAGACTTAGATTTTAAAATTCTATCAATAAGCATAAGAAAAAGAAGAGGGAAATTGTAATGGCATGCAAAGGAGTATTTAGCACCTTGTTTCATTTCAAGTGTCTTAGAGCCTTGCCCATGGTTATATCAAGTCTTTGTTAGGAAACTAAACCGTGAAGCCCACAGTGGGAGGGGCTTGCCAAAGACCAGAAGAGAAAGAAAGTAAGAGGTGGGTGGAACAGGGAGGAGCTAATGACAAATAAAAAGCTTGATCACATCTGGGACTGAGCAGAACACTTGTGGTGTCCCACACTCTGTTTGTCTGTGTTGATTTGCATTTGTATACTTTGTCAGACAGAAGCTTTCTGTCTGTTGTTCGTGTTACTTTGCCATACAAATGAACCCTGTCTATTTACTTGTGTTGATTTCACAGGCAGAAAGTGAACTGATGTGATAGTGCTGGCAATGTGTGTGAATGTTGTAATTCTGCTAAGCTTAATGAGGGTAGATATCGTTGTGGCTCTGTTAAGTTTTCTCTTTCCAAGAACAGAGACTTCAAAGGGCTTGAGGTAGACTGGTCACTGTGAGCTTCAAACTGGAACAGGAGATGGAATAGGAGCTGGGAGCTGCCTACCTGTGAAAGTTCAGGTGACAGTTGGGTGAATTCGGACAAGAGCTGGGAGCATGGAAGAGGAACCATGGAATTCGGGAGCCAAACCTGAGTCAAGATGAAAAGATCTTTCCTTGGGTACTTAGGGCTGGCTGAGAAGATCATGATTTACTATGACCTAGGGGTGGGAGAAATTTGTGCTTTGTACCCCTTCAGGATGATCAAATTAAGGACGTTGAAAGCTAGTCTCCAATCAAGATGAAAGAAATCTTTCTGACTGATGAAATTAAGACAATGAGACCTAGGGGTGGGAGACCTTTGTACTTTGTATCCTGAATGATATCTTTTGTTTAAAACTATGTGGCCACTTTAGTGATAAGTTGTTATGGCATATGTTGTGAATACTGTACTTTGGTTTCTGGGAATGTTTTTCTTTAATTTATTGTTGAATAAATAAAGAGTTCACTATACTATGTGATCATAACCTTAGACCTATTCACAGCAGCAGTCATCTGGAGAGCTGCTCATGCTTGGCTTTATAGAAATTAAAGGTGAAACACTGGCAAAGAGAAGATATAATTATCCCCTTTTTCAGATGTCATCATGGAAAGGTTTGGGAAGGGTTAGAAATGTAGGTGCTCACTGCATCAGTTGGTTATGTGTACCAACTTCATGGTTACTCTAATGAATTTGACTTTCTGGTTTTGGAACTTGGTTTTCTGGTATTTGAACAAATGCTTTGGTTCTGTCCTCTGTGTGGAAAGTCTGTTACATTTGTGATTCACAACTACACCAGCTTATTCATAGTCACCATGGGTGCTGTGAATATCACATTGGTGTTACAGAGGGGATTTATGAAAACTAATAATGTACTCTTGGTGGAACTGTGAACTTATCCAACAATTCTGTAATATAATTTGGAACTAAGGCTAAAGGGCTATCAACCTGTATATACCCTTTGACCTAGCAATACCACTACTAGGTCTGTATCCCAAAAAGGCCTTAAAAAAGGGAAAAGGACCTATTTGTACAAAAATATTTATAGCAGCTCTTTTTGTTGTGGCTCTGAATGGGATTTTAATGCAATGTTACTGTGCTGTAAAAAATGACAAACAGGATGATTTCAGGAAAAAAACAACAACATGAAAAGACTTACATGAAGTGATACAGTGTGAAGTGAGCAGAATCAAGAGAACATTGTACACAGTAATAGTAATAGTACACAATAAAAAAATGTGGATGATTTAGCCATTATCAGCAATACAAAGATTCCAGATAATCTCAAAGGACTAATGATGGAAAATGCTATCTGCGCAGTGAGTAAGAGCACCGACCCCAGAGTCCGGAGACCTGGGTTGTTTCTGGGCTAAGATACTTAACACCCACCCAAAAATAACAGGCCATGTAACCTTGAGCAAGTTACTTAACCCCAATTGCTTAGGGGCAGCCAGGTGGCAGTGAGTAAGAGCTTGGACCCCAGTGTTGGGAGACCTGGGATGAGTTCTGGCCTCAGATACTCAGCACTCACACAAAAATAACTGGCCATGTAACCTTGAACAAGTTACTTAACCCCAATTGCTTTAAAAAAAAGAAGAAAAATGTTATCTGTCTCCACAGAAAGAAATGATGGAGTCTAAATGCAAACCAAAGCATACTAATTATTTATTACTTCCTTTTCTTCTTTGGGAGGGGGAGGGTTAGGGAGGATGCAGAGCTTGAGTTTTCTTTCACAAAATGACTAATATGGAAATATTTAATATGAGTGCACATGTATAACCTATATCAAATGACTTACCATCACAGGGATAGGAGAGGGGTGGGAAGAAAGGATAACACTGGCAACATGAAACCTGAAAAAATGAGTGTTAAAATCATTTTTTGCATTTAATTAGTGAAAATTATTATTTTAAAAAATCTGCCAGTAATAAGACTTAATACAATTTAATACAAATTCTTAAATTTGGTTTTTCAATAACAACTTCATGTGATGAAAACCTCTTCAAACCTTGTGAAGCTAATCTGATTAACAATAGAGCTATACAAAGAACATCAAATTAGGAACCCATAATTTACCTGAGAATTTAGAGAATTTCAGCTTTTATGTACTGCTTGCCATTTTTTTTCTTTACTTAATCCCTGTAGCTGATATAAAAATCTTAAAAAAAAGTTCATGGGGCAGCCAGGTGGCTCAGCAAGTAAGAGCACTGGCCCCAATGTTGGGATGACCTGAGGGATCGAATCTGGGCTCAGACATTTGGCACCCACCCAGAAACACCTGGCCCGTGGTTGAGCAAGTTACTTAACCCCAATTGCTTAAAAAAAAATTCATGAGGATCTGATTTGTAAAATGAATGTTTTTGTCTTCTAAAATGATCAGACAGATAAGTATCTTTTAAAATGGGAAAATAATTTCATTTTCTTAATGCAATATTATATGTAAAATCTTTAATCCGATTTCAAGAATTTATTATTAAAACATAAGCAAAGCCAACTACATTTGTAAGACAATTATATTCATGTGTTTTTTCTTAAGTTTTAGAGAAAATAGGCTAATTCTGTTGCTTTCTCACAATTTACTATTCCATTTAATTAGAAAGCTGTTATTTTAAAACTTTGTCTTATTATTTTGTCTAATTCCCCTTCCTCCTTAGGAGGATATGGTCCCTATATTATAATTTAACCACAAATACAGATTAAAATGTCAAGATTGTTCATACTTGCATCCTATTATAGTGACTCAGAGATGTTCCAGTATTCACAAGGAAGCAATAACAATAAGAAACATTTACATAGTACTTACCATATACCTGGCACTGTGTTCAACACTTCACAATCAGTATACCATTTTAATCCTGACAACAACTGTGGGAGGAGAGTACTATTGTTATTTTTTCTTTACATTTCAGGAAACTGAATTTAAGAGAGATAAGTTAACTGGGTTAAGATCAGACAGCTAATAAATTTCTCAGATTGGAGCTCAGCTTTCCTTGCATTTTTTCCAGCATTTTTTTTTGCATTTGATGCCACAATAGGAAAACATATTTCATCATATCATGATTTACTAAAATGCTCAGAAAAAAAGTCTTTGTTTTGTGTAATGTTTACTGTTTGTAGATTCTGCTGTTGAAAGATTTCTAAGAGGAAGTGAGTCTCTTCCCCAGTAGTTTAGAGGTAAACCTTATTTATCTCAGTTAGGAAGATTTGAAATTGAGGTGGGGATCCTTCCTCCACAGCATTCTTCCACAAAGTTAAGATGCTGTCCTGGGGATTTGAGTACAATCTGGCTGACTTCACCAAAACCTGTGGGAGGCGAAATCTGAAATAATTGAGGAAACAAAATTTTGAGCTTCTTAGCATATCAATTTATTATTAATGCATGACAATTGAATAACAAATTAGATCAGGCTTCTTCTTCCTCTAGCTTGAAACTAGATCCAGATTACATGGGGAGACAGATTTTTATGTATTGAAAGAAAACAATTAACATGATGAAAACAGTGATACAATATTGGGTAATCTGATTTCTATTGGAGGAAAGATTAGGAACTTTCTAAGTTTGAAAGGATATGAGTGAGTTTCTAAAGTTGGGAGAGGAGGGGAGTGAACAGTTGGATTATTTTGGATGTGAACCAGAATGTTGCTCATTTCCCATAATTAAAAAGTAGATGGAATTTGTAGGAAAATGAAAATTTGGTTTTAAAAATGGTGCCAGTTTTATAAGACGAAGTCAATTTGGATCACACAATTCCATAGTCTTCTCACCACTCTGCAAATCCTTATCCCTGGCTGAATCCCACTGACAGATTTCTCTTATATTAAAGGCATACAATAAAACAAAGAGAATTTATGGAGAATTTGGGTAATTTTCATCCACTACAAATTCTTGGTAAAACTTTAACTGGGCCTTGACTGCTACTAGGAAGTCTTCTTGTCTTTTCCACAACCGTGATTCATCTCATTCCTCACTGAAAATGTTCAACACAAGTTCTTCTTTTCTCAAAGTACCAACTGTATCAGATAGAGTCTTCCATTGTATGATTATATCTACTTCACTAAGACAACTGACATAAAACCAACCAGCAGATCCTGAATTCCACCTTCCATTCTTCAGTACATTTCATCTTATCACTCAGTATATCCTCCTTGCCTCTACAATAAAGTTGAGATACCTGTAGTGAGAGCACTTCCTTTTTATGAAACCTTGATCCCATTCTTTTCACACACACTTTAGGACCATGCTCTCATTATCAGCCTCTTTTCCCTCATGCAAGTTCATGTCCTCCCTCACCACTAGTTCTTTCACAACCATATCAATAACAACAACACAAATCAGCCAGTCAGCTGGCACGTATTGAGTATCTATTACATTCCAGACATCGTGCTAGAAACTAGATCTTCAAATCTCTGTTCACAGGAAGCTTACATGTTTGGCAAGAAGTACTTTCAGGTTTGGTGAGTGGCAGGCACCAGGGATGCCCCATCCTGGAAGACCCCTGCCCCTCTCCTCATCCCCAACCCTTTCCTGCCCTGGGGCCCCCTCTCCACTTCCTCACTCATAAGCTGGGCCACCAGGGCAGTGTAGTCATGGCAGTGATGTGAAGAGGGGGCTGACCTGACAGCCAGGGCCAGTCTGGATCAACCTTCCTACCTCCCCTCCCCTCACAACCTCTCCAGACAGATAACCTCTCAAAATGTCCCTAAAACCAAGAATAGCATATTTTGATGAAGTATGGAGCAAACTCTTAATGACAATCAAAGCTGCTGTGTTGGATTATGTTGAAAGAGAAACTTGGAATGATCACTTTTCAGACATTTATGCTTTACATATAGCCTTCCCTGAACTTCTTGGTGAAAGGTTTTACACAGAGACTTTTTTTGTGGAAAATCATGTCTGTCACTTGCACAAGAGAGTTCTGGAGTCTGAAGAGCAAATATTGATAATGTATCATAGATATTGGGAAGACCTCAAAGGGCCAGATTATATGGACCCTTTATAAAGGCATCTCAACACACATTTTATTAAGAAGGATAAACTGACAGAAGCTGACCTCCAGTATGGTTATAGTGGTATAGATATGAATGAACTACTTATAGAAACAAGAGAATGGGCATGTGGAAAAAATTTGATGTTAAGCCTCTCCAATAAATTTTATATCAATATTCTTCTGAGAAATTAAATATATATATATATATCAAGAAATTTTTGAGGTATCTTTTCTGATTGAAACATGCGAGAATTATAAACAAGAACATTTAAATTTGTTACAAGAATCAAACTATTCACGATATATGGAAAATTCCTAGGTAGATTAAAAGATGAAGTAATGTGATGTAGAAAATATTTGCATCCAAGTTCATATAGAAATGTGATTCATGAATGTCAACTGTAAATGTGACAGATCATTTATAGTCCCTACATGCAGAATGTAATAATATTATCCTACAAGAGAAAATAAGTGACATCACAAATAAATATAGCTTGCTTTATACTGTGCAAATGGTTTACCCTCGTAAGATTCAAGAACAACAGAACCATATTCATGGTGAAGGTCTTAGGACAACTGTTAATTTTTATCAGGAAAATATGCCAATTCCATTAGTGGAATCAGTTTTGGGGGTGCATAGTAAATTTGACAAACTTATCAACACCATTTTGAATGGTGATCAATACTTCATGAGAGTCTTGAATAAGGCTCTGACATCAGCAGTAAACTATAAAGAACCCAAAGCTATTTGCAAAACACCTGAATTGCTGGCCAAGCACTGTGGCAGCTTGCTAAAAACAACAAAAACAAACAAAAAAAAACAGCAAAAGAAATGACTGAAAATGAAGTGTAAGACAAGCTCACCAACTTCTTTAATACTTTGAAATATATTGATGATAAAGATGTTCTTCAAAAGTTTTATGCCAGAATGTTGACCATATGTTTAATCCATGATTTATCTATGTCTATAGATTCTGAAGAAACCACAATCAATAAATTAAAGCAAGCTTATGTATATGAGTTTATAAACAAACCCCTTCAAAAGTATAGAGACATGAAGATCAGTGATAACCTCAACAACAAATTCAACAATTTTATAAAAAATCAGCACACTGTAATTGAGCTGGGAATTAGTTTTCAAATATATGTCCTATAGACTGGTACATGTCCTCTTACCCAGTCTTCTTCCCTATATTTGCCATCCCTCAGGACCTAGAAAAAAAGTATAGTATACAGGTGTTCGAATTATTTTACAGTCAAGATTTCAATGGAAGGAATCTTACATGGTTAAATTATCTTTGTACAGGTGAAGTTGAATTATTTGTCCAAACCCTTTGTGACAATGGGGATGACATATCAAATGGCAGTACTATTTGATTTTAACAAAAGCAAAACCATCAGTTTCAAAGAGCTTCATGACATCACACAGATGAATAAAAAAAATGGGCCAAAACTATCTTTTTTACTTGATGTGAAAATGATTAATCATGATTCAGAAAAGGAAGACATAGATGCAGACTCTGCCTTTTCATTAATATAAACTTTAGTAGTAAAAGAACAAAGTTTATCATTACCACAGCAATGTAAAATGACATGCCACAGGAGATCAAGTAGACCCTAAATGATGTAGATGAAGAAAAAAAAATGTACTACCAGGTTGCTTATAGTCTTCATCATGAAAGCTTGAAAAGTATTGTGGCATAATGCTCTTTATTTCAGGGGTTGTTAATCAGTGAAGTTCTCAGTTTCATCCAAGCATTAGCATGATCAAGTAGAACATTGAAGTTCTGAGAGAAAAATGGTGCCCTGAAAGAAGTCAAGCATCAGAAGATGAATATAGTTATGTGGCATGATGATGCTAGTTGGCCTGCAGGTGTGCTTTTAAGAAAGTTACAACAGTCATTATCTGGCATGTTCCTGTGGGAAGAAGGAAGTTCTCCATAGTTGGTTACATGGTAGCCCCTGTTTTTCTGTTGTTTATAACATCACTAGTGCCATGTCACAAGCAACAATAAAAATGCTTATAGATAATTCAAGCTCATGTCATTATGGCATTTTTTTTTTCAATTATGGCATTTCTTAAAACTTTACTAAATGAGTGAATGGAGTGCTGCTGAAATGTGAAAATTTAGTTGGGTAACATACTTGTTTTCTGTCACACATTTGCAGTTGATATGTTTATTTTAATAGATCTTTTTTTTAAGCAATTGGGGTTAGGTAACTTGCTCAAGGTTACACAGCCAGTTATTTCTGGATGTGGTGCTGAGTATCTGAGGCCAGATTCGATCCCAGGTCATCCCAACTCTGGGGCTGGTGCTCTTACTAGCTGTGCTACCTGGCTGCCCCTATTTTAATAGATCTTAAATAACGTATAATAAAAACCAAAATAACCTAAGAATTGTGTCCATATTAAAGTGACAAACATGATATTGCTGCTTGTCAAATAGAAAATAAATAAAAAAGAAGGACTTTCAAATATGATCTAGTCACTTCAATTCAAAAAACAAACCTTCGCTTGATCTTTCTAAAACATTCAATTACTGCTCTATCTCCTCCCCTTCATAGCTAAACTTCAAGTAGAAGAAAAAATTATTAAGCAAAACATGTGAACTGCCCTTCTTTTTGTTTTACAAACAAGTCCAAACCTTATTTAAAACTACATTTTAAGTTTCAAGTTACAAAATAAGTCACAATGAAAAAATTTTTCAAAAAAAGAGAGAACAGTGCAGCAAGCCTCAAATCTAGGAAGGATCCAGTCTGTGACATGTGATCTTCCTGAGCAAAAGTGTTCCTATTCTAAAAGGTTCAGACTAAAAACTAATTTGCATTTTCATGTAGACAGAAACAAGTTTATTTCGTGCCCATAGAAGATATGCACTGGGGGACTGTAATGGGAATGTAAATTTAAAGATCTTTCCTGCCTCTAGGCTAAAGTGCACCTAGGGCGTGGGGTAGGAGGCTTGTTTTTCAGTAGATAATTTTTGATTGGCCAGTGGGTCCAAAAGGTTGTTACATTCTCTGAGCCAGGAGAAGACTATATAAGCCCTGATGTGAGGCTTTTTTGGGGGGCTCACTTTGAGAAGTGTTCTGTGATTTGATCTGGATTCTGGGAAGCCATTGTTGAGAGCCCTCCCTCGTCTTTGAAAAACCCAGAAGTTGAAACCCAGATCTTGATTGGGTATGGATGTAATGGTTGGACAGTTTGAAATCTGTCTACATGATCTGTTTGTGTCTTGATAATTCTGTCTGTATATACTGAAGTTCGGGGTGCTGACCTCTTTCCCCTGAACTAAGTAACCGATACATGTTTGACTGAATAAAGTAAGCTTGTTAACCCATTTTGAGTTGCTTTCCTTTATCAAAGCAGATCCAAGAACCTGTGGCAACATCAACCCTGGGGATGCTGGGGTGCTTGCCGCTACAGGGAGGGACAAAGGAAGGCAGGCAACAGGAGATCTCTCATATCCTTTGGGCTGCAAAAGTCTTAGGTTTTTTCAGGGTCTGAGGGTCACTAGCTAATTCTTCATTGTGAGTCATAGCTATTATTTCCTCAGATTAATGATTATTCTGTTCCTCTGCTGCCATTTTCTTCATTAGATCTGCCTTGGAATAAATGTTCAGCTTAAAGGGCATGTCTTCCACTTTCACAAAGTCCTCTTCATCATACTTTTAACTTAAATGACCAGATTCTGCTTCTTAATTGTTCACCAGCACCAGCAATTAGGTGTCAAGACTTCCAGCTACAGAGCTCTCAGGAATTTCTGGTGCAGATTTTACTTGGGTACTTCTTGGTGTGGAAAATTCCACTTTAGTAGTGGGTATTAAGATAGCAAGGTATTGCAGGAGTCATTGTGGTCAGCTTTATTAATGCTTTGGCCATTGGGAAGTTCTCAGCTTAATGGGATATCTTCTTTATTCATGGGCTTCTAAAATTCACTTTGTAGAACCTGGTCTTGTACATTCTCTTCTGTTTTCTCATTGTTAGCCTGTAGGGGCATCTGAACATCCACAGGCCCTTCTTCACACTCCTCAATCTCTATCTTCATTTTCATCCTCTCCACTCCTGTAATTTGTTAAAGCCAGTGTTTCCATCCTGGGCAAATTAGTAGACATGGGGTATCCTTCATTCTCTTCATCTTCCTCCTTATCAGATAGATATCTCAGACCTGGTGTTGTTAGGTGTCTCACTAACATCACACCTCACTTGGCAGTGGCAGCACCTCCTTCAAAGTCTCAGTCTCATCCTTGTCTTTATTTTCTTCATCAAATAGTTCATTTTCATTTTTTTTAAAGCAATTGTGGTTAAGTAACTTGCCCAAGGTTACACGGGCAGTCCTTTTTTGTGTGGGTGTTAAGTATCTGAGGCCGGAAGCGATCCTGGGTCCTCCTGACTCCGGGGCTGGCACCCACTCACTTCACTACCTAGCTGCCCCCAAAACAGTTGATTTTCAAAGATTTGAAGCAGCACTTTTACCTTTTCATAAACTTTTTATTTTCTTTCAAAATTCACCCAGAGTCAAATCAATTCCTTTTGTGTTTATAATGAGGTCATTGTCTCTCTTTCCTTGACACTTTTTAGCTTTAACCTCAAGTGAAAGATAAGGAGGGATTCCAAGTGGTAGTTTCAAATTCCCAAACCCTTGCTGTAAAGCTCATGAGATTCTAAAGACTGAGGAATAGTCTCCTGGACTGGTCTTTCAGGGGTAGAGTAGTGTATTACCTAATCATATCTCAATCTAAAGAATTCATTTTTACTACATGGTATTTCTTCTTTGAAATTTAGCACAAAAGGGGTGGCCAGGTAGCACAGTGAGTAAGAGCACTGGCCCCAGAGTCAGGATGTCCTGGGGATCGAATCCGGGCTCAGATACCCAGAAATAACTGGCCGTGTAACCTTGAGCAAGTTAACCCCAATTGCCTAAAAAAAAAAAAAAGAAATTTAGCACAAAAATTTACACAACCTGAATTAATTGTGATACTGATGTTCTTTTGGATTTCCATGAACATAACAAATGCATGGTTTGTTTCTTTTTCTTTTCTTTTTGTTAAATTTTTGGTGATCTTGCTTCTACTTTACCTAAACAATTAATTTATTATATAAAGCCTCAAAAGTCCTACTTATGCTTTCCTAAAAGACATTCCTAGTTCCTAGTCACCTTCCACCCACCTACCACCTGAACCACTTTTTCTCATCCTGATTCCTGACAACAGAGTCTAAGCTAGAGCAATGGTGGGGGTTTACTAGGGGCTTCCTCTTCAAGTACTCCTTTTTTAGTCTATGTCACACATTTCTTTCTTTAATAAATTTTATTCATTTTTAAGTTGTTCTCTCATTTAAGCAGTCTTTCCTCTTTTCATCCTTGAGAAAGGATTAAGTTACAGGTAAATTTAAATTGCACATTGCAGCCTCATTTTTTTCTCTTTAATCAATGCAACTGTTTTCTTTTATTGCACAAAAACAATACCTCTGTCAAACTCCAGGGAAAGAGTGATGACACTATTTTCCCTATAACTTCCACAGATTTGTATTCTTATATTTCTTTAAAATGAATTCTTCAGTGATACTTCAAAACTCATTAAGATATTTCAAATATTACATTAGGTTTCTCTTAAGTATCACCCTTATCATATAGGACAAAGAGAAAGGGATGAGTTCTTGGAATTACCCAAAGTCCCAGGAGTTCTCTCTAACAATGTTAAAATGATTAATTTTAACAAGATTAATTTTAAATCTCCAATTTCCTTAATCTCCAAACCTTCAAAATCTACCAAGATGATTTTTAGCAATTCCAGAAACCAGGAAAAAGATTTCCTTTCCTTCATTATCTGACTTTATTACTATAATAGAAATGTATCCAGGGTCCAAATGATAGAAAAAGAAAAAATTTGCAGTCCCCCCCCAACTTTTATCAGAATCTTCTGCTGAAAGCCTAAAGTAAGAGGTCATTCTGACAGAGAGTTAAACATTTGGGAGAAAGGCAAATGTCCTTCATTTTCTACAGCATTCTAAACTCTTTGGCTGCAGTTTTTTTTTTTCTTTTTAAGTAGTCTGTCTGTCTGGCTACATTTTCCCTTTAGAAATCTTTCAAGGTAGCAGAATCTGAAGCCAACACTAAGCACAAAGCAAGACAAAGATTTTCCTGCATTTAAAAAAAAAACAAAAACAAAGAGAAAACGATAAGACAAATATTTGCTAGCTTCCTTGTGTCTGTAAGTCCCTTCTTGGATCAGAGGGGCTTGGGATATGATATTTTAGAGGACAAAAGAGCTGGAATTGCAACCTATCCAGCAAAACCTTTCCATTACACCTATCCAGCAAAGCTGAGTATAATCCTTCAGGGGAAAAAATGGATTTTCAATGAAATAGAAAACTTTCAATCATTCCTGATGAAAAGACCAAAGTTGAGAAGAAAATTTGACTTTCATACACAAGACCCAGGATAAGCATAAAAAAGGTAAACAGGAAAGGGAAATCATTAGAAACTTAGTGAGGTTATACTATTTCTATTTTTCCATGGGAAGATGATACTTACAACTCTTGAGAACTTTCTAATTACTAAGACAGTTAAAAGGAGTATACAAAGACAGAGGGCATGCGTGTGAGTTTAATATTGTGGGATGATACCTAAAATATATATTTAAGCGGTGAGAAAGGGGAATGTACCAGAAGAAAGGGAAAGGGAGAGGTGGAGGCAGGGGTAAACTATCTTACAATAAAAGAGGCAAGAAAGAGCTTTTTACAGTAGAGGGGAATGTGAAGGAAGTGTCAGGGCATGCTTATATCTTACTCTCATTGGAACTGACTCAAAGAGGGAATAATATAAACAATTTGTGTGTTACTTGATGGTTACAACTAGTTTCTTACTCAACAGTTTATTGTACCTGGAAAGTGACCCAGATTTGGAATAAAGAAGGATGAGATTCACTACTAAAAAAATAAAAATAAAACTTCCCTTCTTTGGGCCAATTTTGGGGCCCATTTGGATTTTTATACATTTTAGCTTAATTTGAGAGTTCTATCTTTTAGTCACCCCCTCTAGTCATATATGAGAAGTTCTAGGCCAATAAGAATTTCCCTAGGGGAGGCATCAATTTAACAGCATACAGCATTTTACCACATAATCACCACAGATTTTGCTGAATTTTTTGGCAAAAAAGTGGGGTGTGATGATTATGTGAGGCTTTAAAGAATTGTGTTGTATTTCTTAAAAAATATTTTATTTTAGGGGTGTCTAGGTGGCACAGTGAGCCACAGACACTTAACACTTACTAGCTATGTGACCTTGGGCAAGTCACTTAACCCCAAATGCCCTGCTTTCTCCCCTCCAAAAAAAAAATTGCTAAACTGTCTTTGGTGCAGGATTAGGATGCATGGGATACTTGTGAATACTTGTTAAAATTGGGAAGACTCAAGTCTTACCATATCACATGACTTACTCATGAGAGCTTCACTTGGCTACCCACTCCCCTTTCACCTATGCTCTGCATTGGGTTGAGTGACAATACCATTAGTGCTGCAGCACTCTAAACAAACCACAAGAGTTGACTTTTGGAAATATACTGACAATGCACATGCACTGAAAATTCCCGGCTTACTCCAAATGCATGAGAAATAAATGTATATCCATATACCACTGGTGAATATATTGCTGCTGTACTAACCTTTTAAGCAGCATGATGAACACAAACATACCATGGGGTGGATGGGGTGCTTTGAGCCTGAGCTCGAACCTCAGTTTATAAAATCACATCTCTCCCTAGCCTCAAATCTCCCTAGCCTCAAAACACTGTCTCAGGCAGTTTCTCTCTAGCTCAAGGGCAGCATGCCTTAGGAAAATACTTCTCTCTCTTCCTGTTACAGCGGCCAGCTGCGTGTATAGAATTTAGCAGTTTGACCCAACCGTGTACTGGCTGAAGCAGCTGTGTATTGGGTCATACCTAGACTCAGTCATATGTGTACTCCCTAGCTCATTAAACACATCCTGAATCCCTCGTTAGCTTGGGATATACTAAACTCTCAACATCTATCTTGTCAAACATGACATTGATGGGTGGCAGCTTGGTCAGCCCTGACGGCTAGCTGACTTAGTGACATTTCAAGCCTAAAGCCACACCTCTGTGCAGCCCCCCTCCCCCTATTTCCCAATTAATTCTGGAAATATATCTGTGCAATAGATATTAAAAGTGCATGTTCCTTTAAGAACTGACCAATCCTTCACTCCTCCCTAATCTCATCCTTACTCACCTAGTTAGCATATGTGGCACATGTCACTCTATAGTTTATCATATAAAAACTTTTAACTGAACCTCTCTAAATTTGTAGGTTCCTTAAGAACTCTTGCCCACTGTAAAGTGTAACAATAAATCTTTATCACCTTGACTTAAAGAATGTTTGGGTCCATGAATTCATTCCAGACTGCTTTCTAGGGACTCTCGTTATTGGGGTTCCTGGATTCCTGACCTTTGACCCCTCATCAGGATGATTATACAGTGAAAGGTTATAAACCACTTTTTGGACAAGAAAAAAACAGTATGTGACAATTATGCAATGATGACAATTATGTGGTGAAATATGGTACTCTTCCCCTGGTCTCATGCCAAAATAAGTTTTATCAAAGGGATAATCTTTCAGTACTTTATTGTTACTGTAGCCCATAATTCCCATAAAGGGAATGACCCTTCCCCAGCCTTCAGGGTGGGGTGAACCTTAGCTCTTGCCTAATCTTCAGGGCTGGAGTAAACCATTCCCAGCAGTGTACAGATAATCTTTAGCTCAAATGAAAATTGAGATTGAGGGGGTCTGAACTCTGGGAGAGATGAGAGGAGTCTTCCACAAAAATGTCCCTTGGTGAAAGATTAACTGGTTTACCCTTGAAGCCTGTCATTCTCAAGTTTGGAGTCCTGACTTTACCTAACTTATCTTGCCAAAAACTGTGGAAGGTAAGATCTGAAATAAGTGAGGAAACAAATGTTTGACCTTCTGATTGCATTAATTTATTAAGCAATGAATGCTAATCACACAACAAATTGGAACCAGGGCTCTTTGACTTTATCAATGGACACCAAATATAGGGAGAGACAGATTTTTATGCATTAAAAGTAAATAATAAAATGATATTACATAAATATATACAAATGATGAAATGAGGATATAAAATTAAGTAATCTGCTTTCTAATTGGAGGAAAGATTATGACTCTATGCTAGACACTGCTAGACACTGGGACTACAAATCCCTATGCACAAGAAGCTTACATTGTGACAAGAAGTACTTTCAAATATGATTATCACCTCATTCCAAAATACAAATCTTCACTTGGTCGTTCAAAAACATCCAACTACTATTCTAGCTCCTCCCCTTCATAGCTAAACATCTAAAAAAAGGTTCTGTTTTTGATGCCTTGATTTTCTACTCAAAACTTTGTAACTTGACTCCTACCTTCATCAGACTTCTTAAACATCTTTTTCTGATCACAAATGACTTCATGTTCATCAAAGTCAACAGCCTTTTTCAATCCTCCTTGACCTATGTGGCAGGTGAAATCTGAACTGAGGAAATAAAGGTTCAAACTTCTAAGCATATTGAGTTATTAAGCAATACATACCAATTGCATGACAAATAGGGACCAGGACTTCTCAGGTTAAGCACTAGACCAGAAAAGATTTATATTAAAAGAAATTTTTATTTGAAATATTTGTATTAATAAAAAGAAATATTTGTATTAAAAGAAAATTAATAGGATAAAAACCAGGATACAAAAGTAGGTAGTGTGATTTCTAATTTGATGAAAGATATGGGGCTTTCCAAGTTGGGAAGGGGAGATCAAATAGGTGCAATTTCCTGAAATCAGAAATAAAGATGTTCCCCTCTCTTCATCCATGAACTTTGTGTGGCTCCCTTGTTTAAAGGTTAATTGGTTAAATGATTATGTATTATTTAATTATTTCTTCTATATAATAATTTTCTTGCCAAGGAGACTGTTGGATTCTTAAAGGCACCAAGCATGTCTTCTAATTTTCTTATATCCCAATTAGTAAATGGATAGGTACAGAGAATAGTGCTATTTCCTTTTCAGGTAATCAGAAACTCCTTGTTCAATGATTACAATATGTTATGAATTAGAAAAAAAACACTCAGAATCAAATTGCTCTTAATTCTTTTTAAAGTTAGTATATCAGAGATATTACAGTACTTTGGAGAAAGAGGTGGTCTTAAAAGCAGGAAGACCTCAGTCTACCTTTAACGTACACTGGCTTATGACCCAAGGATAATAAATGTGAAGTGTGGCACTGTTGGAAAGCTGGGTGCATTTTATTTTAGCAAGGTAATATCAAACACACTGCAAGGGGATCTTGTAGCTCCAAAGATATCAAGAGCTTATTATTTTGAGGGAAAGAGAAATATAAGCATCCCCATTTTCTGGTTTGTTCTTCATCTCTCACTGGTTTGGAGGTGACTGTCAAATACACAGAAAAGGAGACACATGTTTACATTTACTCATAGGTATATTTAGGAGAATTAAGGAATTGCTTCAGACCAGGTGAATTGCATAAACAGAAACAGACTTTATGAATGTTGTGCTACTTGCAGTACCAAGGGCACAATAAAAATTGGGTAGTCTGTTGTCTCTATAGATTCCAGGATATTTACCAAAAATGAGATTAATAATGATAGGCTAAAGCAAGGAAAATATTATTCCAACCATATTTACTTGAATTAGGATTTAAATAACCAGCCAGGAAGCCTGGATTTAACGTGCTGAAGTCAGTAAAGCAAGTTTTGTTTATTATCTGAAGCTGGCATTGTGTGATGATATTTCCTCTGAGATGATTGAAGTGGACAGAGGGTATCTATGGTATAAAGAAGGACATTTGTCTTTTCCAGAAATCTTTGAAAAATATATGATGTCTTCTTTGAATTTTCACCTGATTTTACCCTTTATCTTTTTTCCCCTTTTTTCTCTCCTCCCAATTGAATAAGAAAGTATAGTGAATATTTTAATATATTGAGCAGGTATGCTTGTTAGATTTCTATAATATATTAATATAATATGTAATAACAACTTCTATAATATCTCATAAACATGAGCTGACATATAAAATATGGAGTTAGTGTGTATTAATTTTGCTTTGCAAAATTTAAGAGTATGTTACTTTTCAATCTCCCAACCCTGGCCAAAATTTGAATGGGGCAGAGTCCCAGAGTAATGCCAGATAAGAATGTTGCCTTTAAATATCTTAGAAAACTGTTATCATCAAAGACTCATTTTTTTAATATGGCGAATGGAAGAGTTAACATAAAAGACCTCTTAGAGATCCCTTCAAGTTCTAAATATGTTTCCATGAAGTGATCTTCAGCCTTCCATTCCTCTCTAACAAAAAAATTAAACTCCTAGTGACAATAGGTCCAATCAATCCTGTTACCTATCATCTCACACTGGTATATCTATGAATACACATGTTTTTCTTGGAAATGTAAATATAATTTGAGAACAGAAACTAAACGACTCAATTTTTAAAAATCAAATGCTTTATTAACTTCTGGTTTACATAATTCATTTCCAGAGATTTTGAGTTACAAATTTTCTCCCCATTTTCCCCCTACCTACCACACCAAAAGAATGGTCCCACTGGATATCCTCTCCTCTAATCTGCTCTCTCCTATATCTTCTCCCATACCCCCTTCCACTTTCCAGTAGGGCACAGTGGATCTCTATGCCCAAGTACCTATATATCTTATTTCCCAGTTACATGTAAAATAATATTAATAATAGTATATACATATATATTTATAAATACATATGTGTATATATATTTAAACATTTGGTTTTAAAACTTTGAATTCCAAATTCATTCCCTTCCTTCCTTGTCACCCACCCTTACTAGGAAGATAAGCAATTCAGCATAGGTGAATACATACACATGTAGCTATGCAAAACATTTCCATAGTGGATATATTGTAAAAGACTAACTATATTTCCCTCCCTCCTATCTCACCTCCCACTTGTTCTATTTTCTACTTTGATCCCGTCCCTTTTCAAAAGTGGGTGCTTCCAAATTTCCTTCCCCCCGGCCTGCCCTCCCTTCCATCATCCCCCATCTCATCCCCTTCCTCCCTACTCTCCTGTAGGGTGAGATACCCTATTTAGTGTGTATGTCATTCCCTCCCTAAGCCAAATTCAATGAGAATAAGGTTGACCCATTCCCTTTTGCCTTCCTTGTTCTTCTCCTCAATTGTAACCATTTTCCCTTCCTCTTTTATATGAGATAGTTTACCCTATTCTGTCTCTCCCCATCTTCTCTAATTATATTTCTCTCTCACCTCTTAATTTCACCTTTTAAGTATCATCCTTGAATATTAAATTGGTCCTGTGCCCTCTATCTATGTATACCTGTAAATATATATACACATATTCACATATGTCTTCAAACACTCATATATCCTCCTATATAGATATATATGTATGTATATGTGTGTGTGTGTGTGTATTCTGTTCAACTATTCTCATACTGAGAAAAGTTTTATCAGTTACAATTATCATTTTTCCATGTAGGAATATAAATAGTTCAACTTTGATAAGTTCCTTATGATTTCTTTTCCCTGTTTACCTTCTCATGCTTCTCTTGCTTCTTGTATCAGAATGTCACATTTTCTATTCAACTCTGGTTTTTTAATCAAGAATGCTTGAAAGTCTTTTATTCCACTGAATAACCATATTTTCCTCTGAAACATGATACTCAGTTTTGCTGGGTATGTGATTCTTGGTTTTAATCCCAGCTCCTTTGACCTCCAGTATATCATATTTCAAGCCCTTCGATCCCTCACTGTAAAAGCTTCGAGATTCTGTGTTATCCTGATTGTGTTTTCCACAATATTCAAATTGTTTCTTCCTGGCTTCTTGTAATATTTTTTCCTTGATCTGGGAATTTTGGAACCTGGCTATAATATTCCTAGGAGTTTTCTCTTTGGGATCTTTTTCAGGAGGTGATCGGTGGACTCTTTCAACCTCTATTTTGCCCTCTGGTTCTAAAACATCAGGGCAGTTTTCCTTGAGAACTTTTTGAAGGATGATTTCTAGGTTGTTGTTGTTGGTTTTTTTATCATGGCTTTCAGGTAGTCCAATAATTTTAAAATTCTCTCTCCTGAATCTTTTTTCCAGGTCAGTGGTTTTTCCAATAAGATATTTCACATTGCCTTCTATTTTTTCATTTCTTTAGATATGTTTAATAATATCTTGATTTCTCATAAAGTCACTAGCTTCCATTTGCTCCAATCTAATTCTGAAGAAATGATTCCCTTCAGTGAGCTTTTGAGATTCTTTTTTCACCTTGCAAACTTGGCTTTTTAAGGCACTCTTCTCCTCATTGCCTTTTTTGAGCCTCTTTTGCCATTAGAGTTAGTCTATTTTTTAATGTGTTATTTTCTTCAGTCATGTTGTTGACTCTCACTTCATAATTTTCTTGCATAATTCCCAGTTCTCTTCCCAATTTTTCCACCACTTCTCTTATTTGCTTTTCACAATCCTTCTTAAGGTCCTCTATGGTCCATAACCAGCAGGTATTTTTCTTGGAAGCTTTTGGTGGTGTAGGAGTTCTGACTTTGCTGTCTTCCTCCTGTTCCATGCTTTGATCCTTTTTGTCCCCAAAATAGGAGTATAACTTAGGGTTGCTTTGTTTATTTTGCTTCCTTTGCCTGCCCATGTTGTCACTCAATTACTTTACTTTTGGGCTTTTTTCCACAGTAGGCCTCTGCCACCAGACAGGGGAGCTTCATCCCAAATGTTGAGGCTTTTTCAGCTGCTGAAGGTATTAGTTTGGTGCCCTCTCTGAAGCCCCCACATGCTCTGGCAAGCTGGTCACTCACCCCAAGACCTCCACCCTAGACCACAATCTAGATCCAAACAGTTTAAAGCAAGAACAATTACCCCTAATACTGGTTGCTTAGTCCCCCTACAATCTTCAATCCAGGACCTGTAGCAGCCATGTGGCTGCTGCTGCAGGGCTGTGGTGCCTCAACTACTTCTCACCCCGGGGGGCGAAAGCTGATTGTACTCCCAACTGCTGGATCCCAAAGTCCACACTGCCCTGACCTCTCACTTTTTTCTTAGCATCTATGGGTTGATATTTCTGGAAACTGCCTCAGCTGCTGGTGATCTGAAGTCCCTCCAGCCAGTGGCTGGACTGGCCCAACCTGGGTCTAAAACCTCTGTCTCAGGTGGGGCTGTGGTAGGTCTCCAGAATGCTGAGCCAGCTGCTCCCTGCAAGCCTTCCAGGCTGTCCTCATCTTGTGGATTCTGAAGCTCCAAAGTTTCTTCAGAGTCACCTTTTAAATGAATTGGGTGAGGTAAAAGCGGGAGCCCTGCAGAAGTCCTATTTTTACTCTGCTATCTTGACTCTGTCCCCAACTCTTTGATTTTTAATGGAATAATTTTATTGTTCAGTCAAGTCAAACAATCATGTCCAAATCTTCATGAATCCATGAACCATACAAAGCATGCCAGGCCCTTTTGCCTTCCATTATCTCTTGAAGTCTGTCCAAATTCATGTGCATTGTTTCCATGATATTATCTATCCATTTCATCCTCTGCTGTCCCCTTTTCTTTTTGTTTTTAATCTTTTCCAACATCAGAGTTTTTTTTCCCAATAAGTCTCATATTCCCATTATGTGGTCAAAGTATTTAAGCTTTAGATTTGGTATTTGACCTTCCAGTGAATAACTTAAATTAATTTCTTTAAGTATTGACATATTTGATCACTCCACTGTCCAAGGGAATCTCAAAATTCTTCTCTAGCACCACAATTCAAAAAGTTCAATTTTGTGGCACTCAATTTTCCCTATGATACAGCTCTTGCAGCCATATACTTCTACTAGAAAAAAACATAGCTTTGACTATATTGACCTTAGTCAGCATGCTGATGTCTCTGCTTCTTAGTATGGTGTGTAGATTTGCTATAGCTTTCCTTCCAAGAAGTGAACATATTTCTATTTCATGGCTGCAGTCACCAAATGCAATGATCTTTGAGTCTAAGGATATAAAATCTGATACTGCTTCCATTAATTCTTCCTCTATTTGCCAGGAAGTGATGAGACCAGTTACCAGGTGTAATGGTAATAAGAATTTAAAGATCTTCCCTGCCCCTTATATTTGCAATCAAACAGGTACTTAGCACTTTGTTTCAAGTTCATGATTATACCAAGTATTAAGATCCAGAACTTGTGAATCCCACAGTGGGAGGAAGTTGCTGATACAACAGGAAGGGATGGAACAGGGAGGAGCTAATACCATATATAAATATAAGCCCAAACTAGAAAGCCAGAAGTTCTTCTGAGAGCTGCTGAGAACTTCTGAGCACCAGTCAGAACTGCCAAAAACAAGAATTGCTGAGAGAGAGAGAGAGAACTGCTAGGATCCTGATAACTTCTGGGAACTGCTACAAATTGAGAACAGAATGGAGAACTGAGAACTTAACTGAGAACTGAGAAGAAAATTGAGAAGAAATGAGATGAGAGGAAAACTGGGAGGAAGCATGACGGTGGTGCTGGTATTTTTCTGTTTTGATGTTATCTTGTCAGGTTTGTCTGTTGATAGAGGACATTGTTGTTGCTACAGAAGCCCTGGGACCTCACTGCTGGTTCAGAAGCCCTGAAAGAGGATTTTCTTGTTGTATGTTTACAGAAATCCTGTTGGAGGGTCTTACTGATGTTTTCAGAGTTCCTGGGACTATACTGATGATTTGCCTTGGTTCCTCAGACCTTGTTGTTGGGTCTAGGTTGATTTCACAGACAGAAAGTGAATTGATGAGGATGATGGCAATGTTCATTAATGTTACTATGGCTTTGTTAAGCTTTGTCTTCCCAGGAACAGAAACTGTGAAGAACTTGAGGTGAACCAGACCCTGTGAGCTTCAATATGGAAAAGGAACCATGGAAGATGAGAGCCTGCCTCAAGTCAAGATGAAAAGACCTCTCCTTGAGTATTTAATGCAAACTGAGAAGATCATGAGTTACTATGGCCTAGGAATGGATAACTTTAACTTTTACATTTAGATGACTGAGTAAAGGACTTCTCCAATTAAGAAGAAAGAAGATGGCAGAACATGCACAAACCCTCAATACCTGCACCGCTGCCTCCTCCCCCTCCTTCTCCTCCACCTCCTTCTCCTCTTTCTTCTCCTCATCTTCATCACCAACACCTCCATTATCTTTCTCCTCCTCCTCCTCCTGCTTCTGTTGCTTCTGCTTCTCCCTCCGTTCCCTTGCAGCAGACCATCCTGGTGCCTCTTTTGTGAAGCGGCAGCTGAGGAGACCCCCGGACTCACCATGGCCGATGAAAAGCTGAAGGAAGGAGTCTTTACTGAAAACAATGACCACATTAAGTTGAAGGTGGCAGGGCAAGATGGTTTGGTGGTGCAATTTGAGATTAAGAGGCACACAACGCTTAGTAAACTAATGAAAGCCTATTGTGAATGACAGGGTTTGTCAATGAGGCATATCAGATTCCAATTTAATGGGCAACCAATCAATGAAACAGACACACCTGCACAGTTGGAAATGGAGGATGAAGATACAATTGATGTATTCCAGCAGCAGACAGGAGGCACTTACTAAAAAGAGAATCTACAACTCTACTCCAGAACTGTGCTCCCAAGGAAAACAATACATTCACAGTTAGAAAACCAAGAGTTGATTCATCCACATCCTGACTACTGCAGCATAGTTTTCTCTCTTCTTTGATTCCCTTCCCCATTCTTTTCTTGTACATAAGGTAACTGGTGTATGTGCACAGGTATAATGCATACTTTTTTTAACTAAATGGCCAATGGTATGTTTTGATCAACATCAAACAGAGATGGGGAGGGGAAAAAACAAACTGGTTCTGTGAAAATATCCTTTCTCCATTAGTGACATGCTCATTCAACTTTTATCTTTATATTCCAGTAAGTTATTTTGCTCTCACTGTTTAACAACAACAACAACAAAATAAAACACAAAAAGAAGAAGACTTTTTCATTGAAGAGATTAAGACAATGTGACCTAGGGATGGAGAATTTTGACCTTTGTACTTTATGATTGAACTAAGGAATTACTAAATGATTGAGTTGCTAAATGAATGTACTTTGTTTAAAACAATGTGACCACTTTGGTGAAAACTATGTGGCCATTTTAATGATAAGTTGTTATGCCATAACATTGTGAATGTTGTACTTTGATTTCTGTGAATGTTTTTCTTAGTTTGTTACTGACTAGACAGTTCACTATACTGTGCAATCAGAACCTTGAAGCTGTTCACAGCAGTAGTCCTCTGGAAAGTTGTTCATGCTTGGCTTTACAACAGGTTCTTAGTTTTGTTTTGTTTTAAGTTAAGCTTCAAGCCAGTTTTTACATTCTCTTCTTTCACTATCAAGAAGGTTCTTAATTTCTCTTTACTTTCTACTATCAAGAGTGTTGTCTTCTGTGTATCTGAGATTGTTAATATTTCACCCAGCAACCTTAATCACAGCTTCTAATTCATCCAGCCTGACATTTCACATGATGTACTCTGCAATAGGATACACATTTGTTTGTCTTTTTAAATCTTTAGGGGAACTTCTGGGAAGCCCTAATGTCACTAATACATGTTTTATTTTTTACTTATAGAAGAAATGTTTCCGAAAAAGAATATAAATATTATCAGAGAGAAAGAGAAATAGATAGAAAAGGTGGTAATTTGCCACCTTGTGTAATTGTTTTTTTCTTGAGCTGGGATAGGCTACAAATACTTTTCCTTCTTTACTTGAGTGAGCAGCATGGAGATGAGTTGGGTAATAGTGCATTCAGTGAAGAGACGTGAGACCCATTCATACTAGTTGACAACTAGGCAGCTCAGAGATGTAGTTTGGTGGTGGAGGACATGAATTTTGTGGAATACTTTTGGACAGAGTTTGAGCCTTGGGGCAGAATTCAAGTGTACCTACAATAGAAAAAATGCAAGTGACTGATACATCCTATCTCTTCCCTTACCACTTGACAAAAGAGAGATTTACTTTTCTGCTTTTAACTATTATTTCTTTCACCTGAAGTAGAAACTAGGAGGGACATGTTCTACTATGTGGGATTGAGAAGAATTGAGATGGTTTAAATTTTTTTAGAATATATGTGTTTAATACAGTCATATCCCCCTTCTAACTAATTCAATTAAATAGTTCACTAATATATGAAACATTCATAAAGGTTTGACAAAACACATTTAAAAGTTGGGTGTGTTTAGTAGGATATGGTATGAACAGTGAGCTTCAAGAAAACTACTTCCTAGATAAATAGCATGAGACTAAAAGAGATTTGAAATTTAGTGAATGGACAAAGTGGGGATTCAGAGCCAGCACATACCAAAGTTCTGATGTTGTATTTAGAGGACCAGAGAACTGGTTTTACATTCTCACAACATAACCAGACTTCTCGAAAGTACTTTACTTTTGTCTAGCTGTATCATGATCTCATCACTTCAGTTGAAGAGAACCTCATTTTTCTCCACAGTGCATGCCAAAGACCAATTCATCTCTGTGTTTCTCATCCAAATATAAGTAGTATTGCTAGTGACCTTTCCTGTGCTCTGTGGAAATTATTACAATCATGACAGGAAAGAATACCCATACCCAATGTCACTCTGTATCACCTTTAAAGTCCATATGCCCAATGACATCTGTACATTGTTGCTAATGGGTTCTTGGGAAATCTCTTTCAAACCTCATGCCTCAAAGCATGAGTCACATGTGGTTCCTTATGAAAAAGTACAAAGGTCCATTACACATTTTTAAAAATTTAATTATTTCAAATACTTTTTAATTAAAACATACTCCCTAACCCATGATTACAAGTATGGATTTAATAGTAATAAAATTGCACTTATAATTTTCCACGAATTGATTGTTCCAGAAACTACTCTAATTTAAATTTAAAAAAAATTCAGTGTTTGAGATATTTAATAATAATAAACTTCATGCATCACATTCTAATATGTAGATGCAAAGAGGAGAAATTGGTAGTAACAAAATTAGGTGATACTTATTTGTAAAATATTGTTTCCTTAAGATATCACAAACATTCATAATCAGTTGGGTTTTTCTTCATAATAATGAAGATGATTGATTATTTATCGAACTCTAAATGTTATTTTTAGTCTTTACAGATCTCTCTGAAACCAAGCAAAATGTCACTCCTTTCTCCAATAATACCCATTGTCCTGCAGTCTTCAACAGGGACCAAGAAAACAAATTGACAAGAAAATTCTCCATATAACTCTTTTTGTGTTTAAAAAGGTTTAAGAGAAATAATTTCTGGGTAATTTAGTCATTTTGTTAATAATGTCAGTATTTTAATAAAAAGATGGTCATTTGGCCATCTCTCTTTTAGATTGAAGATAATCATGCCTGTGGCCTCATGGCTTATATGCACATTAGAAGAGGGGTATTGTTGAGGGTGACAATCAACTTTGATTGATTAACAATTCACGAGAGGTGAAATTTACAAACAGAAGTGCTCTTACTCTAATGAGAGATTGAGAATGACATTATGTCATTCTTGTATAGAGAAAGACTATCCTTATGCACAGACCACTTCAACCTTGGGCAATCTAGACAAAAGGATCTAGCTCCCCACAAGCTTGGTTGAATGGAATTCATCTTAGACTGAAGCTTGCTCTTAAGATTTGGTGAGGTTGGATAGAGGAAAACATTAGCTCAACATTCAGAGACTGAGATCTTAAAATTAGGATTCTTAGAAGATTTAAAAAAAATCACAGATTGATAAGTATTAATGTACCACAGCTTCTGAAAAAACAATTAAAAATATGCGCCCTGTCCATCTTGGAACAGTAGTGCCAATGTTTCATGTGGACATTAGCATATTATCTCTACTTGGGTCTGAATCAATTAATCAAAGCATCTCAATGATGGGGTACAGGCTTTGGGAAAACCCTTGAACTCTGAATCTTCCCACTCAATGAGATATTTTCCTGGGGCCATGGGCCTTTCACTGTGGCTAGACCCAAGTCTTTGTTGCCCTTGGCCTAGCCTAGCCCTCCATTGTCCAGCTGCTTCCCACCCTTGATCCTATGAAAATATCTATACCCAAATCTGTTACTCTTAAACTAGCCTAGCCCTCCATTGTCTGTCATCTCTAGGTAGCCTTCAGTTTTTTTCCCATCCTTAATATCATTAATGGAATCTGACTGCATTGGACTCCTCCTCAAGACCCTCCCCAAGCTCCTCCTCCAGACCACCCCTAGATCCCTCCTACAACCTTTCTGTATATAAGGTGCATCTTGCCTCCAAGAAGGGGCCAAGAATTATCTAATGCAGACTAAACTCTGTGTCAGATTATTCTTGCCTGCTTGTCAATACAAGCTTCACATATACTTAGGCTCCTTAAGAGTCTACCCATTAAGGTGAATCTTTAATAAACTTTGCTTTACTTTGGCTGAGAGAAGATTTGAGTCGAATTCATTTGGGAGGATCTGGTGTCTTGATATTTTGGTATCTTGAGCACCCCTAATCTAAACCTCAATATCAACATGGAGGAGTGATTTGAGTAGTGTTTCTTAGATGATGGAAGAAGTGGAAGGCAAGAGACAGAGGGGAACTATGGATACAATATTAAGATAAACAGCTAACATTTAATTATATTAAAAAGAAAAAAAATTCAACAAAATGGTACCAATAGATGCAGAAAAAGCATTTGATGATGGGCAATGATTATCTATGTCAAAAACAAACAAATACAAACTGAGAGGATATATTATCATGGCCATTTTGAATATGATAAATTGCATGTATTTGAAACCAAAAATTAACATTATTTGGAAAACAATAAACACTTTCTTAAAATAGTTGGGTAAAGCAAAGATGATCATTATTATTTGAATTAATTTTAAAGTTCTAGGAATAGTCATGAGAAAATGGGAAAAGAAACTAAATAAAATATAAATATAAATTAAATAGAAAAGAAAATAAAATTACCCCCATTTTTAGATGGCATGATGATTTATTTAGTTAGCCTCAGAAAACCTGGCAGGAAATTATTTGAAATACCACCTTCAATCAAGTAATAAGTTAGAAAAATAGATTCACAACAATCAACAGATTTTCTATAGCACAATAACAAAAACTAGAGGGAAAGAAGCAGAACAAAAATCACTTAAATATCTCTAAAATTCACAAAATATTTAAGAATAAAAATACTAAGAAATACTCTACTGATGTAAATACAATTAAAATATTGTGTTCTATGCCTGTACCCTGTATCACTAAAGAGATCAATATGTTAGAGAATCATATCTGCTTTTTTGCATATAAATCTCTTAGCATCCCCCTCAACATAACCACAGAAGTTAAACCTGATCTTTAGAGGTGAGGAAGTACAGTATTGGCCTTATCTGATAGTGATCTCATGCTATTTTAGGAAGAAGAGGAGATAGGAGCATCAGCAGAGTTCCAAATATGTCGTTACCAGTGCAGGATTCTGGATTCAGAAAAATGATTTATCAGGATGGACATAGCATTACTGAAACTCATACTACAGACTAAAATTGATCATTCATCATTTCACTTCTTTCCTTCACTTTCTACCCTGAGAGGGCATGAGTCTGATGTATTTCCCTGCATTTTCACTACTGGGGCTTAGAAGACTAATCCTTGTTTCTTAAAAGTTTGTTTACTTATTTTGTTTTTTGACATTTGGTTTGTCTCTTAAGACTGCAAATGTAATAAATGTGTGAATTATTCACATAGGCAAACTATGTGTTATATTTTTCAGATACAACTTTAAAGGCATTTACAACTGCATTATGTTTTCAGAGTGAAATCTCTGGCTGAGTGCTTGAAGTCACAAAAAAAATTGTTTTTTTACAGCTTGCCAAGGAAGAGAAAAGAAAACATTTAATAGGACTTTTCTAGGGAAATTAATCAATAAGTAGACCCAATTGGGGGCTAGATGAACTGGCACTATAGCAGTCATTTGCCATTTGTGAGGGCAAAGTTTGAAAGGAAAGCCACTCAGAAGTAAAGTCAAAGTGATGGAGTAGCAGGAAGAAGTATAGCCAACAGATTTCTTCAACCACTCAGGAAAGTTTCAAGCCACAAAAGTTTTCACAGAACATTCCAGAAAAGGAACTGATAGAGGACTCAGAGATGTACTAATAGAAAAAAGAGGTCTCAGTTGAAGCATGGAGGGGACTAAACTTTCAAGCATTCAGTAATTAGTGTAACCTATCAATTCTGATACTCACCACTCAGTTCCTAGTCATAGATCCAGCACTGATTAAGGAGGGGACTCTATTTTAGGGGCTGTATTCTAGCATGAGCAGTGGTAATCCATCCTTTAATTTGAGTCTAATAAGCATTCAATAATCCAAGAAAATAGTGAGAGGATCAGTGTAGATATTGCCTATAAATTGTACAAAACCCAGTCCTAACATAAAGTGAAAAGTCAGGAATGTACTGGAAGAATAAAAGAGCAATAAAAAAAATCTCACCATTAAAAAAATAAGTTGATGCCTGGGATACTCAAGATACAAATTCAGAAGAAAAGAATGGCTTGAAACATCTACAATTAAAGCATGAAATCAAATCCCAGTTTGTGCACAAATTCAACTATATTTCCTAGAAAAGATAAGGCTGTAGGTTTTTAAAGTATTATAGATACTTTGATAAAAAAAATGAGAATATGAGAATTTGATAAATTCAGTGGGAGACCTTGTCTTTTTTATGCTAAGGTCTTTCCCAAGTCTCAGTTTGTCTAAGGCAACACCCATTCAGTGGTTAAGTCTATGTAAGGAATGGAGGGGCAGGGGGAATGTCCTCTTTTACCTAGTTAATAAAAAAGACTCTAGGAGAGAAAGAGCCTCAGGGTTTCTGGCCAGAAGAGAAATAATTTACACTCACTCTGAGCTACCAAAACCAAAACAATGACCTAGTGGAACTTGGGTTGGGATCTATTGCATAAATGAAGCTACGAAGACTAAAGAGTTAATTGTCCCAGTTTTTCTTTAATGATAGAATAAGTAAGGAAGTGGAAAAAAGGAAATCTAGCCCATAAACCTCAAGATATCTTGTGAGGTTTCGGCAATCAAAATTTATAGTCCTTTGGGCAAAGAACCCACAGATATGATTCCCTATGTGGACAGAGGGAGAGGAGGGAAGAAAGAAGGGAAAGAAGGAGAGAAAAAAGGAAGGAAGGAGGGAAGGAAGGAAGGAAGGAAGGAAGGAAAGAAGGAAGGAAGGAAGGAAGGAAGGAAGGAAGGAAGGAAGGAAGGAAGGAAGGAAAGGAAAGGAAGGAAGGAAGGAAGGAAGGAAGGAAGGAAGGAAGGAAGGAAG